>NC_052152.1:153015279-153361631 GCF_902713615.1 Scyliorhinus canicula | reverse complement strand
CTGTGTAGGATCTCTCAGGCTTCCATGCACAAATGCATAAATCAAGTGCCAGATGCCGTGACTGCAAAAGCTCACAGTTACATAAACTGCATCAAAGATCAAGAGAGCCAGCAGGCCGGAGTACTGGGCTTTGCTGATATTTCTGGATTCCCATGGGTGCAATGTACTATTGGCTGCCATCATGTGACTACAAACGCTCACTGGCAACAAGCACGTCTTTAGATAAAAAGGAAAGGTTTCCATTGGCTTGATTTCAACTGTTCTGAGGCCACAAGAAACAAATCATGCAGGTGTGCAAAAGAAACCCAGGAGGCATCCATTACTTGTACAACTTGAATAGATCACAGATCTTGGATGAGGAACCACACAAGGTCCAGGGTCAGCTCTTTGGTGAAAAGGGGTATCCACAAATGATGTGGCGGATTACATCCTGCGACAATCACTAAATCCTTCAGTGAGAAGGTAAAACAATGCTTATATCGTGTCCTGAACATTAGTAGAGCAGAGCATTGGCATCTTGAAGATGGGTTTTTGATTCCCCAGCAGATCTGGTGGAGAAGTTCAGTAGGTTTGCCAGAGGGTACCTAGGATTATTGTGGCCTGGTATACATTGCACAATCCGGTGATGCAAAGTGGAGAGGACTTGCCAGATGCTGATATGGACGAGCTGCAAGTCGGTGACGTGGACACAAAATCCGGAGAGAATTGGAAAACCCGACTTTCTCTGACGAGGTCACAATTGCTGATTTTCAAACCACCTCGCCAGTGGAGTGGTGTGAAACATGCTGCGGGAGCCCGGGAGCCACATTTTAATACATTAGCATGTCGTTAGCCAGCACTCACTATGGGACTTTTCCCCCCCCCCCCCCCCCCCCCCCACTGCATATTTAACAGGTGCGGCGTGATGTCAAGCCGGAGCCATTTACAGCAGGTTTATATAAACATGAACCTGGTGGCCTCACCTTCAAAGGGGATTTTGGAGGTCAGCAGTCAGTTAGCCATCACCGTCCAGGATGCTAAATGTTCAGTCTGCACTGGAGAGGATGTGGGGGTCAGTGATAAGTTCAACTTGAGACCGGGGCTGCGGCTCAGTCTCTGAATCTCGGGGGGCAGCATTACTCGCAGGCCTTACATTTCCTTCGTATCAGGGCACCCCTGCTGTTGAGGGAGTGCCTGTCCTTAGTGGGAGCTGGAAAGTGGGTGGGAGGAGGTGAATACAGAGGGTCAGCACTGGTGCCGACTGTGAAGTACCAGTGGGAGGTTCCATGAGAGACCGAGCTTCAAGGGCAGAGTGTGGGGCTCAGGAATAGGGTTGCATCCCTTGCACTGGGTGTGTGTGAGCAGAACCTCACACTTGGGCAGCACTGTAAGAACAGATGGGTTAAGCTGCATGGAAGTAAACATCCACTTCTTAGGGACATTTGACTGTCAGGAATTAATGTTGGAGTGTACGGCTGTGGCTGACAAAAGACTTGTCAACTCTATGCGTCTTGTGACCCGGGGGAATGAGGGCATCCTCCAGAGATGTGCTTGTCATGCTAATTACAGGCTTCACTCAAATCAGATGTCCCACATCTGCCACAAGAGGCAATCATTTTCCTAAAATGCTGCCTCACCCTTCCTTGACTAGTCAATTGTGCCAATGAAATCTATAGAACTACACATCAGTGCCACTGGTTGGAGCAATGTTCTAACTTGGGGACCTGGGGTGGAGGGTGTTGCATGCAGCCTTCCCATACAACCATAGACTGCATCGGTTCATTCACTCCCAAACTGCTTGCCTTTTTTGCGGCCTTGTGGGGTCCGTGGGCCATTGTTAATTGTTTAAGTTACATCCCCTTTCCAGTTTTTTGAAAAACCCTTTATTCCAGTTTTGTTTGTACTTCAGCCCAATGCTCCTGATGTGCAGAGGGGCGGGGAAGGAGGAGGACCTCCTTGTGAACCTACTCCTGGGCCAGGCCAAATGTGCCATAAATAGGTCCACAGTGGGGGTCATCCAACCCAACTGTCTGCCCCTTTTCCATGGCACATTTGTAGCCGGTTGTCCCTGGAGAGGTAGCATATGGTGTCCTTCCATGCCCGCCAGACCTCACAGGGTCTGGGTGTTTTATTGACACTTTGAATCACATTTAGTTTGATATTTTAAGCTTAATTTGTTCTTTGGTTTTGATTAGAGCCATATCCCTGTAAGGGGATGCCCATATTACTTTATCCTTAAGTTTATTTAATTTTGTTTAATTGGTCCAATCAAAATAGTTGGGGCCATATTCTTAACCTTTGGGGGTGATGGCCCCAAGCATTAAACTCCAATGCTCATACAAGTGTCAACATTTCACTGTTGACACTGCTGTGTACTCCTATGCTTAGAGTGTTGGTGACGTCTATTATCAGTCACCCTGATCAATCACTCTGACCGGGGTGGAGGGGGGGTGATTTTGATGATGCTGGTCACATGCATCCACTCAACTGCCCTTTCATCTAACGCCAGGGTTGGTTTGGGGTAGGGGAATGATCTGGGGTAAGGTGCCACTTAGATTCTCATCCTGGTGAAGTTGACATGGGAAACTGTGGGCAAGTGGCTATAGTGTGAGGCAGAGGGTGTGAGGCTCACACTAAGGCTAAAGCACATGGGTGGAAGTCCCTAAGGTGTGGAGGGTTGAGAGTCAGGGCTCCGTAAGGAATCCTCAATGCTCTATTTGCTGTTCTGTTCTTTTCAGTGTATGATTCTGGTGGATCATGGAGACCAGTTGGGTTGGCTTTCTATTTGTAATGATCGAGCAGCAGCAGAGCCATCAACGTGTTTCTGCACCTGGCCATGACCATTGTGCAGAAGAGTGGGATGTGAGGCCAGTAGCTGTTCCAGGAGCAGCAGCAGCAGATGTTGGAGGAAACATTACCGGCAAAGGGTATTCTAACATAAAACAATCTACCTACAGATGTCGGATCCACAATGCGGTAGAAGACAGTGTCTGCCCCGGGGAATGGAAAACCACCATTGCCATGTCATGCAAGTGCTGGTACCACATGGAATGGGAGGACACCCACTGCTCGTGGCTCTTAAAATGAAGGCCGATCTGAACTTCTTTGTGAGAGGGGCGCATCAGGGTAGCATCGGTGACCAGTGTGGCATTTCCCAGTCAGCAGCACACATATGCATTAGCGAGATAACAGATGCCCTTTGTGCGAGGGCCCACCTGTATATCAACTTGGACTGAGACCAGGAGATCCTGAACACCAGGGTCACAGATTTTACCCACGTGGCAGGCAGGCAGGTGTAAGGTGTAATAGAATGCACCCACATGGCCCTGAAGTCTCCTTGGCATCATGTGACACCATTCATGAACCGCAAGGAATTCCACTCCCTCAACGTCCAGATCGTCTGTGACCGTACGATATGGATAATGCAGGTATGTGCCTGATTCCCGGGGAGTGGCCATGAAGGTTATATTTTGTGATGCTCGCACATTGCTTTAGGTTTTTAGGGAAAGCAACGGCTGGAGGGGTGGCTCTCCGGGGACAGAGATACCCACTCAGGAGATGGCAGATGATGCCAGTGTGGAGGCTACAAACACCTCTAGACTCGCTATAATGAGTCTCATGCATCAATGCGAGCGCTGGTCGAGCAGGCGATCGGACTGCTCAAGTGGTTTCAGTGCCTGGACCGGTCGAGTGGTGTCTTCCAGAACAGCCCCCAGAGGATATCCCGTATTATTGTTGTCTGCTGTGCTCTCTACGACTTGGCACTGCATGGGCAGATAAGCTGGATCGGGAGAAAATGGGGGAGCGCCACATCTCCTTGAATAAGGAGGAGGTTGAAGAGGGAGGCAAGGGGAAACCCATGGAGGAGGAGGAGGATGCTGGATCTTGGGTCATGGCTATGACCTGCATGAGGTGCAGGGCCAGGGATGCCCTCATAGTCTCTCAGTTTGGGGCGCGGAGGACTATGAAGTGAAGAGTTTTCCACTGTGGGGTGTGACATCACATCATACTGTGCTGCCAGCAGTAGGTTATCATGATGGTGCTGAAGTTCATGGGCAGGGCAATAAAGCCATTGGCTGTACTCTGCGGATGAATCATGATGACTTGTATTGAGGACAGGGCGATGCTCTTCTCTTCCTTAATGATATATCTGACTCATGCCTGACAGAGAGATGAGCGCATCCTGCCAATGAACGAGCACATTATGGGGTTCAGAGATGCTGAATGATCACTCATCTGCTGCAGCCCCCTCCGAGGTCAGGGTCCTGGTGTTTTCTGTCAACTAACATCCAAGGTAGGCATTTCCTCTACACTTTGTCAGCTCATGGCTTCCTCATCACTGGGGAAGAGTGGCAGAAATGAGAGGACTGACCGTTAATGCTGACTGTGTTGGAGAGGAAAGGCATGGTGGGGATAATTCAACCCATGCTAGCAGCAGCGCATCTTCATGGAGCCACCCATGTGGGAGTGGTAACCACATTGTGCATACTCTCACTGTAGACAGGGATGAAGCGCCAAGTGTGCACGAGGGTTTGCGGAGCATGGTCCCATGTAATTGCAGGGTAGAGGATGTGCTGCTGATAAAAGTGATGTTTAATACAAGAGCAATATTACAATGGTGACCTACCTTAACTAGTCCCTAGGTTTTCCCACCTCCACTAGGTGACTATGGTTTCTGAGGCTTCCTCACCCTCCCATCACATCTAGGTGTATCCCCATGATCCACAACTGAGGTTGAGGCAGTATGTTGTCTTCCACATCCTGAGATGCCTGAGATTACCTTGGTGAGCATTTCCTTGGGGGCTTAGACCTTCAGCGTTCAGGTGTACTTTCAGGCAGCACGGATGTTGTAGTGCTTCCCTCCTTGGTCTACTGGGCTGGAGGTGAGTCATTCATGGGGGGATGGGAGAGGCAACCTGGGGTCCCTAGGGTGGAGAGTCCTGGGCTGCACTCCTGCTCCCTTTGGGTGCCCGGAGGTCCCTGTGCTCCTCTATGGGACAGAGGGGGAGCTGGAGTGAGATGTAGAAGCCCCGCTTTCCTCTGGTGCTGACACTCGTGGATTTCCACCAGTGCCTGCACCATGCAGATGAAGCCCTGCACCATAGAGCTCATGCCCTCATGGAGGTAATGAGCTGAACATTGGAGTGGACATCCCCCGTCAAGGAGTTTACCTCCTGCACCAATGCCTCCACTGCCTCGCCGCGTTGGCCTTATTGTGTAGGAGTGATGGCACCATATTTTCAAACAGAAGGCGATGGGACCCCCACAGTTAGCCTTGCACTCTGAGGAGAGATTCTGTCATCACGCCCGACTGCTTGCTACTCTGCCTTTGCAGTTCCAGCAACTCTGAGCCAGGAACTCAGATGAACCCTGGGTTCCGGCATCACTCCGAGTGCTGGTTCCTTGGGAATTCCCTGTCTCTGCCTGCTGTGGATCTTCAATTATGAGGTGCTCACCAGTGAGTGGCCCAGAAGACTGCAAGGGGTGACCTTGCTGGAAGGATGTCTGTGTGACCATGAATAGAGGACACCTCTGCTGCACAGCATCCAAGAGTTTGTCATAACACCCTCTGAAAATCATGGTGCTGGCTTCCTGCCAGCCATTCCCTCTAATAGTTTTGGAACAAATGCTGGGAAGGCGTTTATGTGGATCTCCCCACTGATGACAGAGACTAAGTTGCCCCTGGGAAAGCGAATCAGCTGGGGGCAGGAGTAATTCACGTGGTTAAAAAAAAAATTCACAGAGAAATGTTCATATTCCAATAGTTTTCCCATCACCGCACTGGCAGGATTTGCACCGGCTTTCATACTGGACCCAATATTTTGCCAAATGTTGATAAGGTTCCGGCCCCTATTTCTGGGAAAGCTTGACTTGAAAGATCAGCATTGAGTCGGAGGACTGTTCAAGGAGGGAGGCAATCTGATGATGATTGCTGCTCCTCGGAAGATCTGGGCCATTGCAAATAAAAGCTCCTCTTTAAACATAAAAACTGGTGTCATCACTACATTTTACTGAGGCATAAAACACAACAATAAGCCCTTTCAGCTTTAAACAATGGTGACAGAGTCATTAGGCTAGTTTTTCAAGTGTGGCATTCCATTGGACAGGATGCAGGTGCTGTTAAGCTTACTTACTGTCTGATGGAGTCAGCCCAAGACACAATCAATTCTCATGATGGTGCCTGATTTCCACACCATCAGAGAGCTTCTCACCAATCAGAACAGATTGAAAATCTGGTTGCTGTGGAATGGAAGAAGCTAGACAGGCTTGGGTGGTGATGATGACTTCAGGTGAGGGCAACAGCAGATCAATCTTTTGCGGAGCAGTATTAATCTTTTTTTTTTGCGTTTGATCTGTGTTTTTGAGCATGCTACATGGTTCCTTAAACCAGTGGTTTTTCAATACCAACAAAATGGTGGTGGTGGTGCAGATGTTGGAGGCGATGGCATGTGAAGTTCTGTGTTCTAATTTTCTTTGCACTATCGTCCAAAATTGGTAACAAATTTATGCAGCGGGTTTCTCCGTCCCTGAGACAAAGTGCTGATGCTGCGGCAGGATGTGCGGACTTCCACGACAGCAAAACTGGTGCCTTACCTGGACCGATTGAGTGACCGTTAAGGGGCTAGCACCGGCGCCACATGGAGCACAATAAATTCCAATGAGAAATGGTTCGGGATTCACTGGGCCCGTGATTGACACCTGGGAGGCTGACAAGCTGCAGCCACGTATAAACACTTAATTTCCCACACACACCAACCCAGCCAACAATATGGCACTGGTTGCGTTGGAGTGCGCCCAACCCGCTGATGAGTCGGCTGGAGCGAGAGAACACCTAACGGGTTGGCTGGGGGGGCCAGCCATAGAAGCTGTGGCCCTAAATTCACAGTGGGCAGTCATCAGCGTGTGCAGCTGCGTGGATGCCTTGCGGGCTGCGGCAATGATGTTCCATGCCCACCTAGCTGGCCACCCCCCTCTACCCACCCACCCCCCCCCCCCCCCCCCCAGCCCTGGTAGATGCCCCCTGGCCAGTGGCATGACTGTCAGCAAACTATGGACACTTTCCGTACCCCCTCTCCCTCCCTCAGCCGTTTCATGACTTTTAAAAGCATAAGTGAATCTCATTGTTGGGAATTCACCGCAGTGGAGACGGAGAATCATGGAGGCCCGGAGAATTACGGGTCAGGTCCGCGAATGATATGCCAACGCCATTTATTATACGTCCGGAGTGGAATACATTGACGCCGCCTGTTGAGGCACCGAAGCATTGTGATTTGGTGTGAACCCGCTGCCTGCCATGATTTTGGCGTCAGAACCGATTCTCTGTCCAATCACATTTCCCAATTCCAGCGTCAGCCGACGGAGAATCCCGCTCACTATGTGTGAGTACTGACTCACTTTTCCTCTCAATAAACACATATAGAATCTTTATTAAAGGATAGTCCATCCTGCCTATCAAAAGTTATCTCTCCCACCCCTATTAAAACAGTGTCAGAGTATGGAGATAGCTTAATGGGGTTTGCATCATTTAGCTAGGTTTACACATTCTGCACATTGAATTATGTAATTTTAACAGTAAAGTTCTCTCAATTATTTTGTGCTTTGTTGTATCGCATCTTGTTCAACATATTCTATTAAAATTAACTGTTTTCATTTTGTATTGCTTACCATTTATATTTCAAAGATCCAGGGATATTTTTCAACCTTGAATTAATCTTTTGATATCCCTCACTAAGTTGAACAAATCTGTCAAATTGTTAGAAGCAGCTTGACTTGGTTGATAGAATGCTGTGGAAGACTGTCGTCATGTAGATCCCAACATGCCCTGTTATCCTGTTCGACTGAGAATCCTTACATCAGAGCAATTACCCAGCAAACCCTCAGCTAAAACAAGCATCTTTACTGTCTGTCTTTACCCAACTGAATGATGTTTAGTATAACTGCAGCTGAAGACAGAGTTTTCATTCCTACTGACGACTTGGTACTTACATGGTAATAGGAGATAAAGCGACCTTCCTTCAATACTCTTTCATCCTACTAATTTGTTTTTGTGAGGGATGCTTTTGTAATTCTGATGCCAGCAAATGTAATGCACTGTTCACTTCAACATTGTAATTGTTAGATTGCAATCTGCGGTAGTGCAGCCCCTTTAATGGGGGCTTGGGGCCAATTGCACGCAAGCGTGTGAATACCGGCCAAGAGTGATTTAGCCGGGGGGGCCTGGGAACAGGGGCCCATGCAGTGTGGAACCCTGTGTCGAAAAGACAAGACCTAATGTGTTCTGTACCTGTACATATACCAGTCTTTGTCTTTTGTTAATAAACCTCTTTGTTACTACTGGAAGCCTGCAGGGTTTTACTCGAGTCGCCCATATTTGCAGCGAGGTAAAAGATTTCATCGCAGCCTGCAGTACTTTGTGATTCGAGGGAGGAAAGCAGGAGGAATTGGAAAGGAAGAAGTGCCATCAAGAGTTAAGAACCAACAAATCATGAGTGAAAATGCCTCTTATCGATAAACTCGACCTATTTGACAAAGGGGCTGAGGATTGGAACATCACAGGGATAGACAAGCAAAAGGTGATACTTCTGACAGTTTGAGGCCCCAGACTTATTATCTAATCCATAGAGACACCTGAGTCAAAGACATTTGATAGATAGTCAAGCTGGCCATGAATACAACTATGCAGTCAAGGACCCAGAAGAGTCATCTCAGTCTTCATAGCCATTGCTGAGCATTGTAAGTTCAGGATTACGTTTACTGATACGTTGTGCGACCATTTTGTTTAGGGAAGTCAATATCTAAAAAAATTTCCTGGTTGAAACTTCCATAACGTTGGAAAAAACGATTGATATGGCTCAGGCATGCACCAAAAATGGTGCCACTGAGCTTCAAAGCGTGGCTGAAGGGGAAGTCAATCAACTATGGGCCCGTATGGTTGTGAGGTGAGAGGCAGGATCAACATGCAGAGCGCAGAAGCAGACACGGTCCTTGGGACTGGACCGGAGTCAAAGGACCGGGAAAAAGATAGGACGTCAACCTAAGACAGATTTAGACTGCTATCATTGTGGGGGAGAGCATCACCAAGAGATCTGCCATTGTCAAACATTTGTGTGTTTCCGTTATGATCATAGTGACCATATTCAAGCACATTAATGCCAATGCTAAAAACAAAATAACAGCAGCAGTAGTCCACTGCTCTGCTGGACAACGTGGCGAGGACCTCCGAGGAGGAGCACACGGTGTGCCATTTGAATGCAGTTTAGTTAAACAAGATGGCCACAATTGAAATGATCCTAAGTGTGAACGGTAAACGCTTAAAAATGAAAAAATTGACTCCAAGGCCTCAGTGACAATTGTGGGGGAGCAGACATCCAAGTATATTTGTAACGGAGCTCAAACGTTAATTTTGAGCAGCACTACAGCCAAACTTTCAACTTACATGGGGGAAACCTTGAAAACCCTTGGGACCATGAAAACACCAGTGATGCACAAAGAGCAAGAGGCCCATCTGCTATCGGTGGTCAGAGAAGGGTACAGACCAGCCTCATGGGAAGGGACTGGTTACCACAAATCAAACTCAATTGGCTAGAAATGTTTTAATTTCTAACCGTGTCCTTCAAGGTGCCCTAAAAAAGATACAATGACATTTTTCACAGCGAACCAGGCATCAGAGTCAAAACTTATGTCAATCCGGATTTGACCCCCAGATGTTTTAGAGCCAAACCAGTTCCCTATGCCTTTCATCAGAAGGTTGAAGCTAAGTTTAAGAGAATCGAAGAATTGGGCATAATCAGAGCGGTTCAGTTCTCCGAGTGGACAGCTCCGTTCTCAAGCCAGATCGGTCCATAAGAATCTGTGGCTACTACAAATCAACTATTAATCTGGTTGCCCAGGTGGATAGGGTACCCGGTCCCCAGGATCAAAGACCTCTACACCAAGCTGGTGTTGCAGCTTACCTTCTCAAAATTAGATCTCCGTCAGTCATACCTACAATTAGAATTGAACAAAGAGTCCCAGGCGTTTGCCACAAAAATACACATAAGGGCCTATTTCAGTACATGAGCTGTCATTCAGCATAGCGTCAGCCTGCGCTGTTCACCAGTGTACTATGGAAAACCTCCTTCAAGGGTTTCCCAAGGTGGTAGTCTACCTTGACAACACTTTAGCTACCAGCACCATTCCTCAGGAACAAATACCAAAAGGGGAGGGCATACAGACAGATATTGTGGTACACATTGGTACCAATGATATAGGCAGAAAAAGGGATGAGGTTCTGAAAGCAGAATTTAGGGAGCTAGGATCCAGAAGGTAGGTAATCTCTGCATTACTTCTAGTGCCATGTGCTTGTGAGTATAGAAAAAGGATATTAGTCCCGATGAATGCATGGCTGAAGAAATTGTGCAGGAGGGAGATCTTTAGATTCCTGGGACATTGGGATGGTGGGACCAGACAATTTGCACCTGAACCGAAATGGGACCAGTGTTCTTACAGGAAGATTTGCGAGTGCTGTTGGGGAGGGTTTAAACTAACTTGGCGGGGGTCTGCGATCCTGAGAGAAGAGTCAGCAGGCATAGATGCACAGCCAAAATTAGAAGAAATATCAAGTGAGTCAGGAAGTGATAGAATGTATACACCAGTTAAGTCACAAGGGAGTTTGATAAGATTGGATGGTATTTATTTTAATGCAAGGAGTCTGACAAACAAGGCAGATGAATTGAGGGCAAAAATTAAAGCATGAGGGTGTGATGTCATTGCTGTCACTGAGACATGGCTGATAGAGGGGCAGGATCGGCAGCTCAATATTCCAGGATACAGGATCTTCAGGTGATATAGGCAAGGAGGTAAAAGAGGAGGGGGTGTCGCAATTTTGATCAAGGAATCAATTGCAGCAGTAAAGAGGGATGACATCTTAGAAACCTCATCAACTGAAGCCATATGGGTACAACTTTGTCAATCTGTGACAGAACAGTGGGATGCATTCAAGAAGGAAATAGGGTTCGTGCAGGGCCAATATGTTCCAATCAAGAAAAAGAGTGACCAACAAATCCAGTGAACCCTGGATAGTGAGTGTGGAAGAGTCCTTCCTGGCTATTCCCTGGTTTCCCTTTTCTTTTAGTTTGTTGTTATCTTTTTGATCCATGGATGTTGAATAGGTATGTATCTTTAAGGTCAGTGCAGAATTCAGAAGATACAGGGGAGAACATTTTGCAAGTCTCTGCTGGTTTGAACAGGAGCTGCAGACATGTCAGCACCAGAGAGAGAGATGGGGTGGGACTTTGATTGAGTGGCTGGTGGCCAACAAATTGACCCAAAAGGCCATACTCTGCCTGATAATAAATGGTGATTGGATCCTAGCTCAGTGGAATGGTTTTCAGAGTCCCAAGGTGCTTCAGCTTGACTCCTGGCAGCATGAAGACAAGAACCTTCTCTCTCTCTCCAGGAAGGCCCATGAGTGCGGTATTTCTGAAACTACAGAGACCTGAATGAACCTACAATAGCATTACGAACTGAAAGCAAGGTTTGAAATGGAGTAAAGTGATGGAAACCACCATCTGAGACAAATACTTTTTTTTCTCTTTTACTTCTGATTTTTTTTTACCACTTTCTTCCTTTGTTTTAGACTGATTTGTGTGTGTGTGTCGAGGTTGAGGAGCAAGTTAAAGTGTGCAATTAGCAATGAGATATTAGTTTTTAAAAAATATTTTTATTCTCCTTCTTGTTCACATTTTCATCCAAATTTAAACCCACCAACAAACAATCAACAATAACAAATGCCGTAGTCAACAATCCCCTCCTCCCACCAACCCCCAAACAGCCCCCAACATATTAAATACAAACATTAAAGAAAAGGAATCAGCAATCCACCATCCACCCATGCATAGTCATCAACAATATACACAGTCCAACAACCCTCAGCCCCCACCCCAATCCCCTCCCCCACTGTTCGATGCTGAATTAGATAATAGTTAATTAGTTGTATTTGCTGCATATTTCATTACGATTCTTGTTATAAATAAACATCAATTGTATTTAAATTTACAAACCTGATGACTGTAATTACTGGGCTGCCAAGGGCCAAAACCTTTGGGTATTTTCTAAGAATTATTGGTGAATCCACTTGTGTTGTGACTCTGGGTCAAATGGGGCTGAAATTAATTGCGCACCAGCCCAAGGTGTCCTAACAAGGGATATACAGCGAAAAGGGAGGCTGAGGGCAGATATCAAGGGCTCAAAATAGCAGAAGTTCTGGAGACATATAGAATGCTCAAAAGAGAAGTTAAAAAGGAAATTAAGATAGCAAAAAGGGGACATGAAAGGATACTGGCAGGTAAATAAAGGAAAATACTAAGTTGTTTTACAAGTACATTAAGGGTAAAAGGATAACTAGGGAAAGAGTCGGGCCCATTAAGGACCATAGTGGTAATTTGTGTGTGGAGCCTGAGTATGTAGGTAGTGTTCTAAATTTATACTTTCTGATGGTTTTCACTTGTGAGAGGGATGGTGTGGGCATAGAAATCAGGGAGAAGGACTGTGATTAAATTAAAGAGATTAACATAGAGAGAGAGGAGATTCTAAGTGGTCCAGCAGGCTTAAAAGTAGACAAATTTCCAGGACCAGACAAAATGTATCCCAGGCTGGTGAATGAGGCAAGGGAGGAAATATCAGGGGTGCTGGCATTCATTTTCAATTCCTCTCTGGCCACAGGAGAGGTGCTGGAGGACTGGAGGATAGCCAATATAGCCAATATTATTCAAGAAGGGTGGACGGGATAAACCAGGAAACTACGGGCAAGTCAGTCTAATGTCAGTGGTGGCAAAGCTATTGGAAGCAATTCTGAAGAGATAGAATTCATCTGCATTTGGAGAGGCAGCGATTAATCAAGAACAGTCAACATGGTTTTGTTAAGGGGAGGTCATATCTGACAAACTTGATGACATTTTTCAAAGAGGTGACCAGGTGTGTAGAACAGGGAAATGCATTTGATATAATCTACCTGGATCAGCAAGGCTTTAGATAAGGTCCCAAACCAATACCACCAATAGTCTCGGCAAGGGTACAGCACAGGGTGCTGCTGGTGGCCTACAATGTTGCAGACACCTGGCACACAGATTACTAACACAGGTGCATTGAGCCGACATCCCATCCCAGAAACCATACTGCTTCCACCAGTACCTCAGGACACCAGATTGGCCTTGAACCTTTTATACACCTTGCCAGTATTGGCTAGTCATATTCGTAACTGGACCCAGGCGGATCTAGTCTTGACAAAAGTCAAGAGGATGATACAGACTGGGTGGCACTATGAAAAATCCAAGAACTTGAGATCCTATTTTACCCACCTGTGAGGCTGGTGTGGTCTTGTGAAGCTCCCAAGTCGTCAATCCACCACCTTACAGTAGCTACATGGTGCCAACCCGGCCCAAACAAAGATGAAAATAGAACATAGAACAGTACAGCACAGAACAGGCCCTTCGGCCCTCGATGTTGTGCCGAGCAATGATCACTGGGGAAGGGGCGTCCGGTCCTCTAGGCGGCGTGGGTAAGTGGGTTGATGGGCCAGGGAGGGGAGCGCCTGCTGGAAGCAGTTGCGGCTGGAGGGGGGGGTTGGGGGGGGCTGGTGCCGGGGGCGATGGCAGGGATCCGGCGGGTGCAAAGGTCCCGTAGGGAGACCGTGTCCTGTCGGCCGTCGGGATACTTCACATACGCGTACTGCGGGTTCGCGTGGAGCAGCTGGACCCTCTCGACCAACGGGTCCGACTTGTGCACCTGCACGTGTTTCCGGAGCAGGATGGGCTCAGGGGCAGCCAGCCAGGTTGGGAGCGGGGTCCCTGTTGAAGACTTCCTGGGGAAGACAAGAAGACGTTCGTGAGGCGTTTGATTAGTGGATGTGCAAAGTAGTGACCGGATTGACTGGAGGGCGTCTGGGAGGACCACTTGCCAGCGGGAGACTGGGAGATTTCTGGACCGTAGGGCCAGTAGGATGGTCTGCCAGACCGTACCGTTCTCCCTGTCGACCTGTCCGTTACCCCGGGGGTTATAACCGGTCGTCCTGCTTGAGGCAATGCCCCTGCTGAGCAGGAATTGACGCAGTTTATCACTCATAAAGGAGGACCCCCTATCGCAGTGAATGTAAGCGGGGAATCCGAACAGGGAGAAAATGGTGTGAAGGGCTTTAATGATGGTGGGTGTGGTCATGTCAGAGTAGGGGATGGCGAACGGGAAGCGGGAGGACTCGTCAATCACGTTGAGGAAGTACGTGTTGTGGTTGGTAGAGGGAGGGAACCTTTGAAGTCCATGCTGAGGCGTTCAAGGGTGGGAAGCCTTAATCAGATGCGCTTTTTCGGGGCGGTAGAAGTGCGGCTTGCACTCCGCGCAGATGTGGCAGTTCCTAGTGACTGTCCTGACCTCCTCGATGGAGTAGGGCAGGTTGCGGGTCTTTACAAAGTGAAAGAAGCGGGTGACCCCGGGTACGGGAGAAGAAGGCCACGGGTCTGCCCGCTTGGTTGAGGGTGGCTGGCAGAGCTACATCGGACGTGTCGCTCTCGACCTGGAAGGGGAGGGACTCGTCGATAACGCGCATCGTGGCCTTTGCGATATCCGCTTTGATGCGGCTGAAGGCCTGGTCGGCCTCCATCGACAGGGTGAAGGTGGCTGATTGGATGAGGGGACGGGCTTTGTCGGCGTAATTAGGGACCCACTGGGCGTAATATGAGAAAAAACCAAGGCAGTGCTTGAGGGCTTTGGGGAAGTGGAGGAGGGGGAGCTCTATCAGGGGGCGCATGCGTTCCGGGATCGGGGCCTATCACTCCATTACACACTGGGTAGCCAAGGATGGCTAGACGGTCGGTGCTAAACACGCATTTGTCCTTGTTGTAAGTCAGATTCAGGAGCTTTGCGGTTTGGTGGAATTTGCGGAAATTGGTGTCGTGGTCCTGCCGATCGTGGCCGCAGATGGTGATAGTATCGAGATACGGGAAGGTTGCACGTAAACCGTATTGGTCGACCATCCGGTCCATCTCCCTTTGGAAGACCGAGACCCCGTTTGTGACACCGAAGGGAAACCTCAAAAAATGGTAGAGCCGCCCGTCCGCTTCGAACGCAGTGTACTTGCGATTGCTTGCGCGGATGGGGAGCTGGTGGTAGGCGGACTTGAGGTCCACCATCGAGAAGACCTTGTACTGCACGATCCTGTTGACCAGGTCAGATATACGGGGGAGAGGGTACACGTCCAGCTGCGTAAACCTGTTGATGGTCTGACTGTAGTCTATGACCATCCTATTCTTCTCTCCGGTCTTTACGACCAGAACTTGTGCTCGCCAGGGGCTGTTGCTAGCCTCGGTAACCCCTTGCTTCAGAAGCCGTCAGACCTCGGACCTGATGAAGGTCCAGTCCTGGGCACAGGACCGTCTGCTCCTGGTGGCGACGGGTATGCAATCTGGGGTGAGGTTTGCAAACAATGATGGGGGATCGACCTTGAGGGTCGCGAGGCTGCAGACAGTGAGGGGAGGCATGGGGCCGCCGAATTTAAATGTTAGACTTTGGAGGTTATATTGGTAGTCTAACCCCAGGAGTGCTGCCATGCAGAGGTGGGGGAGGACGTAGAGTCTGTAATTTTTAAACTCCCTCCCCTGGACCATGAGGCCCGCTAAACAACACCCCGTGATCTGTACTGAATGAGAGCCAGAGGCCAGGGCGATTTTTTGCTTAACCGGGTAGACAGGGAGAGCACAGCGTCTTACCGTGGTGGGGTGACGAAACTCTCCGTGCTCCCAGAGTCCAGCAGGCAGTTTTTTGTCTCGTGGCCGTTGAGCAATATCTTTGTTGTTGCTGTAGAGAGCGTGCGGGGTCGAGACTGGTCCAGAGTGATTGAAGCGAGTCGTGGCAGATAGTCGGAGTCTTCATCAGGCAGTGAGTAGTCACCCGCGGGGTCCTCGGAGCCAATCCAAGATGGCGGCGCCCGTCGGTCACACATGGTAGGGGGTGGACAGAATGGCGGCGCCCGTCCCCCACATGTGGCGTCAGAGGCACAAAATGGCGGCGCCTGGGGGTCGCACGTGGCATTGGGAGAGTAAAATGGCGGCGCCTGGAGATCGCACGTGGCGTTGGGGGATGGGGGCAGCGAGGTCCGCGGGCTGCACAGGTCCCTTGGAGAGAGAGAAGGAGGAGTCCCGCGGTCGCTGCCCGGGACTGCAGTGACTGCCTTTGCCTGGCAGACAGCCACAAAGTGGCCTTTCTTCCCGCAGCCCTTGCAGGTTGCAGAACGGGCTGGGCAATGTTGTCGGGGATGTTTCACCTGGCCGCAAAAATAGCAACGGGGCCCCGCAGGTTTTTCGGGGCACCCTGCGGCGCAGGCCTGGGGGAGTCCGAGTCCGTAGGGGAGAGAGACGCTGAGTTCCACGCTTTCCGGGGGGCCACCGCACGGTCGGGCATATGAGCGTGCGTTTCTGTTCGCGACATCTAGGGAGGGAGCGAGGGCCCGTGCCTCCGTGAGGCTTAAGGTTTCTCTTTCTAACAGTCTCTGGCGGATCTGTGAGGACTGCATGCCTGCAACGAAGGTGTCTCAGATGAGGAGTTCAGTGTGCTCAGTGGCAGACACCTGTGGGCAGCCGCAGTTCCTCCCCAGCACAAGGGGGGCACGGTAAAAATCATCCAGTGACTCACCAGGCATCTGCTGCCTTGTGGCTAGAAAGGGCCGAGCGTAGACTTGATTTACCGGCCGTATGAAGGTCCTTTGAGCAGGTCCATAGCCGAATCGTAGTCTGTCGTGTCCTCGATGAGCATGTATATGGCGGTGCCGACGCACGCGTGGAGGATGTGTAGTTTCTGCTCCTTTGTCGGGACGTTTTCAGCCGTACTACGGTAGCTGTTGAAACAAGCCAGCCAGTACTTAAATGTGGCTGTTGCATTTGCTGCATGGGGGCTGAGTCGTAGGCACTCCAGCTTGATGCGGAGCTCCATCCTTTAAAATCTTGCAGATTAAATTGATGCACAATCAATGGACATGAAAACGAAGGAGTAGTCCGAATCTAAGGCTTTAATCAGCAAGAAGTGTGCCCAGCAGCAGGAGTACAGAAATGACTTGGCTGCTGGGGAATACGGGTTCTTATACCCCGCCTCATAGGCAGAGCTACCTTCGTCTCGACCAATGGGAATACAGAGAACACAACACTTGAGCCAATGGGCAACAAGCCTTCTGCACCAATGGCAGCTCACACTCCCAGGTACTGTAATACCCCTAGTCATACTACCACACTGTGGAGACAGTGCCTCAAAGGATATCAAGCCAGTGGGAGGACTACGTAGGACCGGGAGGACTCGAAGGTCCCCAGACAGACTTTGACAAAGAGGCATCCAGACTCGAGACATCAGCTCCCTTCTCTTTTCAAAGATGATGTCAAACCTGCTGAGATTGTCCAGTATTTTCTGTTTTTATTTAAGATTCCAGCATCCGCAGTCATTTGCATTTATTTACTGACTGACTCTTTGATTAACTCTTTTTCCCGTGATGTTTTTTGGCATATATATATAGAACCTGTATAGTTCCTGTGTAAAATGTAATAAAGGACATAAGGGAGGAGGGACGTCATAGTGCGGTCCCTGTAGTGGGGCAGGCCTGGCAACTCATGTGATTGGCTTGGAGGCAATCACATGGCAGCGAGGGAACTCTGGCCAATAGCGAGTTAGCGTGCTCCCTGCAGTGTGGGCCTTGAAGACAAAGAGACAAGATCCATTTCAATGTGTTCTGTACCTGTACATATACCAGCCTTTGCCTTTTGTTAATAAATCCCTTTGTTACTACTGGAGGCCTCCGGAGTGTTTCTCAAGCCACAAAACCATCATTAATCTTAAAATCCATTCCACAATTTTTTCAATAACTATCAATTATTTGATTACTGCACTTCGCTCAGGGTAAGCAGCCAGACATTCTGTTCTCCAAAGTTAGAACGCTCACTGACCATTTGAGATTAAAACAGACAGGGCGAAATACTCCCAAAGGGAGACAAAGTCCCGATGCTGGAGTGTTTCACTCCGGCGTCGGAGGCCGCTCCTCGCCCCCTATTCTCCCAACCCCAGGGGACTAGGAGTGGCGCCATGTCTACACGCGCCAGGCCTTGGCGCCCATGTCAAAGCGGCGCCGGGTAAATGACGCGGCCGGCAGCGCTTAAATGACGTCACCCGCGCATGCCCAGGTTGGCCGCGCCAACCCGCGCATGCGCGGTTGCCGTCCTCCCCGCGGGCGCCCCGCAAGACATGGAGGATTGATCTTGCGGGGCAGCAGAGGGAAAAGAGTGTGTCTTTTTAAGATGCTGGCCCGACGTTCGGTGGGCACCGATCGCGGGCCAGACCCCCACTGAGCACCCCCCTGGTTCTTGATCCTCCCTCCCCCCCCCCCCCCCCCCACAGGCCGCACACGCAGCGTTCGCGCGCTGTTCACGCCGGCAGAGACCAGGTGTGGTTGGCGCCGGCGTAAACCGGTCGTATTGGGCAGGCCGCTCGGCCCATCCGGGCCGGAGAATCGCTGCTCGAGCGTTAGAAACTGCGAGCGGCGATTCCCCTTTTTGGGGGGGGGGGGGTGGGAGAATCACGTGCGGATGCCAGGGCAGCGTGGCGGGAATCGCCCGGCATTCCCGCGATTCTCCCTCCCGGCGTGGGGGTCGGAGAATCGCGCCCACAATGTTTTAGCGATTGTGTAAATGTCTGAGCTCAAACTACAACTCACCTGATTAATTTTACAACAAGAGTCCCTTTGATGGCAGCTAAAGTTGAATTGATTTCAGAATGAGGTCACTCTAAATATTTTAACCAACTCCAGGTAGATCAAAATCGAAGAGACACTCCCATTTTCACCCGCAACCCGTCCAACCTCCCCCGCCATTCAAGTTGCTTATTAATCTCAGCTCCAGAACTCCATTCCATGTAAGGTCAAATATAAACAACTTGATGCTGCCTCATCCTGAACCTTATGCCTTTTCTCTCTGGAGTTCGGCCGAGCCCTAAATGTGGCCTTGTGCTTCATTAACACTACGAGTAGTGAAAACAAACATTGGGAAAACGTTACGAGGGATAGACTTCATTACCAAAATGACATCTAAAGAGATATGTCATTATCTATTTGGCATGAATTGAAATACAAAGGGTTTTAAATTTGTTTTTGATTTGTATACCAGGATAAGTTTGTCTGAACAAAGGCTACATACAATGGGCAGATCATCATTTTACCCTGTGCTAAATGTCAAATTCAGATAGGCCTCACCATAAGATCTGATCTATTAAAATAATCTGCTGAATGATATTTTTGTTCATACTTAAACTAATCTCAAGTATTCACTTCAGACACATGTGAAATGTGTTTATTATATAATCGCTCCGATGTGGTGCTGATTCAATACAACACAATAACAATGCTAGTTTCATAATGCAGACATTTTAAAATTTTAAGCTAATTTTTATACTGCATGTTTAATTGCCTGGGGAAAATAATTTTTAAGACTGCTCATTATTTTTTTTTTCAAAAAATTCATAATTTTAAATAAAAAACAAATCTAATATCTTTGTAAATGGAGTATAACTGGCTCTTGAGGGACAAATGTAGCTTCAGGTAATTAGAATTTCATTTAAATGTTTTACAAATATATACTGACTGGTAAATGTGGTAATCAACACTAGATTAAAAAACATTAATATTCTTTCCTGAATGAGTTCAAGGCTATAATATAATCAGAGGGTTCAAGTGACGGTTATAAACTTTTAGAGCTTCACTCTTGTGGCATATGACATCATCTGAACCACTTGATTAGATTACATCCTTGTAATCACTTTCAGGATCCATTATTCTCTACATATTCATCAATAATATTAAAAGTGCTTAAAATGGATGCCATTAATGAAACTTCAGTGACCAGTGAAAATAATTTAGAAGCAGTGAGCCCATCCATTACATTAATACAAAACGGCTGTGAACAGTTGTATGCTTTTTCATCCTAATGCAGACCAATATGAGTAAACTGTTATTTTCCTTTAATCTGCTTCACAAAAAATCACTTCAGGTCTTTTTTTCTTGAAGTAAATATTACCCAGTTACAGAATTATCAGCGAAACCAGAAGACAATTGTTGCTTGCAGGGCTTGATTATCATTTGAGGATTCTTCTGATTTCAAGTCATGTCAAATTGGGTGGGTAATGAAGATTGTCATTTATCCCTGGAACAGTGTTTATTTGAGAGGAAATGACTGAGATAATCTTCAACTTCTCAATATGACTAGACTCATCCAACAATATATTTTAAGTAACAGTATCTATGTTGGGAATTGCAACTTTTATCTCCTTGTTTACTCATATCTCGGCCGGGATCCTCCAGGGTAACCCACCGGCAGAATGAATCCCGATGGACCGGAGAATCAGCTGTTGGGCCAAAAATAGGTTTCATGTTGGTTGTGAAACCCCTTATTAATCTCCCAGCCTGCCCCGCCAACCCTGATGAGCTCCCCGCTGTCCCCCACAAGTTTCCCATCCAGACCCAGCGTGAATATGCAAATAGGTCACTCGAGCTGTTTTGACTGTAACTTATAGCCAAGATACCTGATTCACCAGTTTCCAGGGCTGCTCCAGGCCCTCCAGCCAAGAGTCCCACTGGCTTGAATCTTTGCAGACTTGAGAAATGGGCACTTGGTGGCTTGTAATCCGAGGGGGTGACAAAGAGGTGAGTACCTTCTCTTCAGTTGCGTTCAGGGTGCTAAGGGGTTCTTTCATGGGAGCTGAGGGTCAGCGGGGCTTGTGCTGGGCTGGAGGGGCTCAGATAACGTGTCTTTCTGGGATGGGGGCCGTTTGGCTACTCTTCTCATCTTCAAACTTTAACCGTCTTTCAGTTTCTGAAAACTACAATTCTGTGATAATAAAGTGAAAGTGTTCCCTAAACCCTAAATCTATACCCTAAACCCTTTAGACAGTTTGTCAGTATGCCAAGTTCAAAGATATGTGAGATTAAGGTTTAATGTGGTGGAAATATTAAAATGATTTTTCTCACAGTCAATTTCATTGGCCATTAATTTTTTCTAGCCTGTGTGTCTGTCTAGAAGTTTGCAAGCTTTGAACTGCATTGTTTACATTCAGTTTCATGGCCTTTTACAAGCTTTCTGATTGTCAGGTCAGGCGGTTTCAAAAGGAGGATTAGGATTATTTATTTATATAGCTCTGCAGGGATCCATTAATTGAGGAGGAGCTGTTTTTCTAAATGTAATTTTTTTAAGAGGCTATCTCTTTGTTCTCAAGAGCTTCCAGGTGCTGCGAACAAAAAGAATGCCTCGGGAAAAAAAACACTCAGTTTGAAAACAAACTGCTCTTTTGAATCTAAATCGCCTTAAACCCAAACCCTCTCTCCACCTTTATCCATGGGACTAACTACATAATTTACCAGAACATTGGTCCCAGCCTGGTTTAAGTGAAGCCTACTTCGATGGACTAATTCCCTCTTCCCTGAGTAATGATGCCAGTGTAGCTTGAAATGAAATTCATGCTGCCAATACCATCCTTTGAACTATGCCTTTATTTCTGTAATCTACTTGACCCTATACCAATTGACCAATTTCAGTATCGTCAATGTTCGAATAGACTACTTCTTATCATAATCTACTCAATGGAAAGGGAAAAAGCTTCTCCTTATGCTTGCCTAGCCTTTAGGTATAAGAAGAATGATCATCGCATGGCTCAAATTGCTAACTACAGATTTGGTTTGTTAATGAGAACATTAATCAATGGAAAACTATTAAGAGAACAGATTGAATAATTATTAAACCGTGTCTGCGTTGGTCTCGCCCCCACAACCCAAAAATGTGCAGGATAGGTGTATTAACCGTGCTAAATTGCTCCTTAATTTGGAAAAAAAGAATTGGGTACTCTAAATATATATTTAAAATGTATTTGATCTGTAACTGATACAGGTTTACTTTAATCCCATTGAGTAGCCATCTGCACAAGGGCTATACAAGAGAACTATGGCATGGGGAAGATTACACCCTGCCTCTTCAAACTGGGGCAAAGAAATGTTAAAAAGAGTTCATGATAAATATGCCAACAATCAACTTTAACACTGAGATTGTTTACTGTGGTGGGTTAATCTTCCTTCATTTTCAGCAGCTTTAAACAATGAGCTTTATCTTCTTCCTCAATAACAAGATTCGCTAACATCATTAAGAATGGAGTCTTGCTCTCAATCTAAAATGGATGTATGTCCTTCAGGGAAGGGAACCTGCCACCCCTACCTGGCATTGCTAAGGATGCAAGTCATATCATTTATCTCAAGTGTTGTTTGTGGAACATTGCTGTTTGCAAATTAACTACTGTATTTGTCTATGGCTGGAATTTTCCAGCCTTCCCACCAGCAGGATCTTCTGGTCTGATGAGCAATGCAAATGGCTGTCGACTTTGACAAGACTGGAAGATCCTGCCAGCGGTCAATAGTAAGCCGCCTCTGCCACTGCAAAACCCACCGTTGGTTGGTTGTGAAGTGCTTCTAGGATATTTTGAGGTCATGAAATAAACTTTATAGGCTGAATTTAATGGCTGCAATAGTGGTCCCATGCACTAGCCAGAAAGCTGGTGTCAACCCTGCTGTGGCCATTTATGGGCGGCCTGGTGGGATTAAATGGCAATCAGGAAGTCTACCATCAGGATCTCCTGCCTTTAAAGGCAAAGAACCAGATTTTCTTGGATTATCAGTGGCATAATTCTCCATTCCTGAGACTAATTGTGCCGCTGGGGCAGGATTCGTATTCCCTATACCCTAAATCTATACCCTAAACCCTTTAGACAGTTTGTCAGTATGGCACGTTCAAAGATATGTGAGATGAAGGTTTAATGTGGTGGAAATATTAAAATCTCTAACTCTGCCTTTAGTTTATCCCTTAATGGTGCAGGCACACCTCTCGATGCATGAATCTCAGGCTTTGCCTCTTCCTTCAATTGAATCTTATACGTGTATGGTAAAGTACCAAAACCTTGGAAAATTTCAGGGAAATCATTCAAACTGCCGCCGCACCCAGGCCGATTCAACAACCTTTGAGGGGCTAGCACCGGTGCCATGTGGAATGCGGTCGATTCCAATGAGAAATGGTGTGGGATTCGCCAGTTTCGCGATTGACACTTGTCATGTTCTGTAGACTAGCTGAAGTGAATGATGAACTACAGAACATGTAGTTTAAAATAATTTATTGTAGAACAACTGCGTGGTAAGATAACTAGGATAAATAAAATAAAAAACAACTATTGTGGAACTACTGCAAATATGTCCATCTCCCCCCCACGACCAACTCCCAGATCACAGGATCCCGTGATGGGGTTAAGATGCCACATAGTGGTCGGAGATCGTGCATAACATTATGTACAAACATGCCTTCAGCATATTAGCACATCCCCTTTCCTTTGCAAAAGAAAATTATTTACAAGCATTTAATTACTTTTTACATTTCATCATGATATGCATAACTATGTACTAGTTCAGATATCTTTTGTTTTACTTTACAGTCTGTTCAAGTTCAGTCTTTCTAGTTTGCACCTCATTCTTGTGGACCTTCTCAGTGTCTGCTAAACTGACACAGGTCTTCCTGTTCTTTAATATTTGTTGTTTGCAATTGGTGTTCTTCATGTGTTGATGTTTCATTCTCTTGTTGTGTTTGTTCCTCCTCTTGTGTTGGTTTCATATATTCTTCAGAAGTTTTTGGACTGTTGTATGTTTCTTGTGGTGGTTACATCACAAATGGTTTGAGACATTTTGCAGACTCATCAGCAAACCTCTTTGTGGATTTGGCTCGAACCCACTCCCTTGCCCCCTCTTTCTTTACTCAGAGTGGTTGCTTCTCTGCTTCTGGATTAGCAGAGTTTGGAAGCACTTATAACTGAAGCATTTTGCACCGTGTGCCTTTTATTTGCTTCATGCACTGTGTGCAGACATTCATTCTCCTGTACCATGTGCAGTTTTGTACCATTGTAGTGATGTCCCTGAGGATGCCCAGCCAATCTTTCTATTGTGCTCATTCAACTCCGCTCTCATGTTGCTGAAACTGGAACAGGATTCTCTGGACCATCCTTCGCGAAGATATATTTGATCACATTCTGCAACATTGGGTCCTTCTTAATTTATTCTCTTTTGTTGACATTGGCAATACAGGTCTTCCATCGTGGAGGTTCTTTGTTGCTTCTTTGCACATACCATGAAATTAACCCAGTCTGTCGGGGCATTTAATGACACCCAAGGTAGTTATTCTCTCTAACTCTGCCTTTAGTTTATCCCTTAATTGTGCAGGCACACCTCTCGATGCATGAATCTCAGGCTTTGCCTCTTCCTTCAATTGAATCTTATACGTGTATGGTAAAGTATCAAAACCTTGGAAAATTTCAGGGAAATCATTCAATATGGAGTCTCCTAAAGGATGAAAGCCTGTCACAGCATTGCCCACATTGTAGACTTGTCGGATGAGCTGTTGCTCCTCACACACCTCAACTCCAATTACAGTCTCACGGTCCGCCGCCACCACAGAAAACTTCAACTTATACGTTTTTGTTTTGATATCGACATCAAGCTCACATTCTCCTAACAACGAGATTTTGTTACCATTATAATCCCTTAATGATTCTGTTCTGGTAACTATTTTTGGCTGCATTCGCAGCTTTTTTACATCAGACAGTTTGATGAGGTTGGCCCTTGCACCAGTGTCAATCTTGACTGTTATCAGTGTGCCATTTATCTTTAATGGCACCATCCATTTATCTTCATGATCTGCCTTCAATTCACTTTTGTTGCAGATTGGTGCAAATATATTTCTGTTTGATATAGCTTGAGTCTCCTTGCCTTCATTGGCGATCACATCTGCAAAGAATGTGTTCTCCAGACACACCTCATCAATGGCGTTTGTTCAGACCTTCTCCTGGAATAACATTGGGTTGCAAAATGATTCCTCCCATAACAGATGGCACATGTTTTTCCATAAGCAGGACATTGCCGTGGCATATGCCGTTTGCCATATCACGGACTCAAAACGGAGGATTGGGTCGGCCGCTTAATATGGCTGCCTGCACCGGGTGCATGTCTTTTATTCAGCTGCGTCACCACACTAATGCCGTCTGCCATCTCTTCCGCCTTCGTGCCCAAACTATTAAGATTCAACGTGTCGAACTGCTTTGCAGCAAGCTGACTAGCGTGACGTATTTGAATGGCACTTTCGAATCGCAGGTCTGTTTCCTGCAGTAGCCTCTCGTGCACTTTATTATTGGAGATTCTGAAAACTATCTGGTCTCATATCTGGACGACTGGAGTATGCTGAAGTTGCATGACTGCGCTTTCAATCGCAAGTCAGTGAGGAAGCTATCGAATGCCTCTCCCGTGTTCTGGGTGTCTGTACGGAATATATAGCACTCAAAGGTTTCGTTTTTCCTAGGGGAGCAATGCTGATCGAATCATTTAAACACTCCTTCGAAGCTTTTGCTGTCAGCCTCATTTTCAAACGCAAAAGTATTCAAGATCTCAATTACTTGGGTAACTGCTGCAGTGAGCAGCAACGTGATCCGCCTCTCATCAGGCTGTGCCTGCAGACCAAGAACTGCAACATAAAGTTTAAGCTGCTGCTTAAAAACCTTCCAATTTTCATCTACATTACCGGTAAACTTGAGCTGTTGAGGTGCCTTGATATCTTCCATTCCAGGCTTCAAAGATTTACACGCTTTGAGCACAAGATACCAATAGCCAATAGTAAGGTTAGTTGCAAAGATTATTTTCCTTTGTAATCCTGCAGTTATCTTCAGTGATTCGGATTTTTTTGTACAGAACCTTCAAGTTCTTGTTAAATCATCAATACTGGTACCATGTCATGTTCTGTAGACTGGCTGAAATGAATGATGAAATACAAAGCATGTAGTTTAAAATAATCTATTGTAGAACAACTGCGCAGTAAGATAATTAGGATAAATAAAAGAATAAACAACTAACACTAACCAACTATTAAGGAGCTATTGCATATATGTCTAGCTCCCAGCACGACCAGCTCCCAAACCCCAGATCACAGGGTCCCGTGATGGGCTTACAATGCCACCTAGTCGTCAGAGGTCATGCACGGTAGCATTGTGGATAGCACAATCGCTTCACAGCTCCAGGGTCCCAGGTTCAATTCCGGCTTGGGTCACTGTCTGTTCAGAGTCTGCACATCCTCCCCGTGTGTGCGTGGGTTTCCTCCAGGTGCTCCGGTTTCCTCCCACAGACCAAAGATGTGCAGGTTAGGTGGATTGGCCATGATAAATTGCCCTTAGTGTCCAAAATTGCCCTTAGTGTTGGGTGGGGTTACTGGGTTATGGGGATAGGGTGGAAGTGTTAACCTTGGGTAGGGTGATCTTTCCAGGAGCCGGTGTAGACTCGATGGGCCGAATGGCCTCCTTCTGCACTGTAAATTCTATGAAAAAAATAACAATATGTACAAATTTACCTTCTGCATATCATCACAACACTCAAAAGGCTGACATTCTGCAGCCGCACTAACCACTGTCCCCCACACCTTAACTCTACCCCATCCCTCCCACCAGGAGGGCAGCCAAACCTGCACCCTGCATCTCATGCCATCAACCATACTGGCCACCATGGCTGGGTGCCACTGTGCATTTTCCATTTCCCTCCCACAGGAAAAGGCTGCTCATAACCGCCGTGAGCAGGAGAAGCCAGGAAGGGGACCGCCAGACCTGCCGCCCCTCACCACGGCAGAGCAATGAGTGCTCCACAGCACCCCCACTCCCTCCCCACACATCCCCACTCTCCCTCAACCCATAGTCTAATTATGCACTCTGTCTTGTGTATTGCAGGACCTGCTTGTGATCCTTCTGGTGTCCCCGCCCCCGGCCCCAGCCAGAGCCCTGGGTGCTGAGCAGCAACCAGGACACCAACACTGTTAGGAGCCATGAACCCTAAATCCAGGACACCATGGAGCTCGAGTCCGGGGATGACACAGATTTCCCGTCACAGTTGTCTACAACACCCTTCACCATCCCAGAGACACTCACCTCGGTTGGATACTTTAGTGAAGAGGCTCCTGGAACACTATCTGGTGCTCACCACACAAAAGCTCCAGTACATCAGGTGGAGGTAGGAACTCCTGAGGGGGACCGTCAGTGGGTGTGCCACCCCAGGGGGTGTGACCATCTCCTTTCCCATTGAAAAGCAAAAGCAACATGCAGCTTTTGAACGTCACCATTTTTCACTCCGAGGCATTTTTGAATGTATCCATCTGGCATCCTATCCCATTTGGCCAAATAACATCTTGGTTGCATCACAATAATATTATGTTTGAATTCCGTGAAAATGGGAGCATGTCAAGCGTGGAAATTTTTCATCTGGTGGTCCCTTGAAGCAAGTGTCATGTGAGAGTGCCTTTAAGAAATAGATGTTTAAGCAATGTACCTTTAAGAAATGGAGCAGCTCATATTTCTGAAGTGATGTCAGTGGGTGGGGTAGCTGAGTTGAACTCACTTCTGCTTTTTGAGAGTTTTTTAGTTTCAGCTTGAGAGAGAGCAGCTGAAAAGTGCCTGATGGTTTGCTGTGAGCTGTTTCAAAGGAGAAAGCCAGTTTTGAGGAAAATAGCTTGGGTGTGTCTATGTTTGCAGTGAGCTGGACCTGCCAGGAAATAATATCTCTGAATCATTTAGGTGTCTTAAACTCATAATAGTAATGTCTTTAACCTGATGTGTTTCTGTTTAAAGGTGTTAAGTCTTTTGGAGGTTTGAAGGAACATTTTGAGGGATTATTTAGTGTTGTATTATTTTCGGGGTTATCTTTGAAGTAAGGGGTGGTAAATGTCCCAATGTTTATTTAAAAAGGTTAAGTTGAATTCATGGAATAAACATTGTTTTGTGTTTAAAAACCCACGTGTTCATAATTGTAATACCACACCTGGAGACCAAGCCATGTGCTTCAAAAGCAACAATACATTAAAGGGAGAGTTTGGTTGAACTCCATATACATTTTGGGGTTCTGAAAACGCCGCTCCCATAACACAAGCAAGGCACATGCCATGGAATACAACGTATGGCAAGAACCTGTTGTGCAGTCTTTTAACATGGGGAGGCTGTTGCACTACAAGTACCACACATGGCATTCTGGCTGACCAGGAAACTCTCCCAATCTTACCATCTACCATTGGCATATTGGAAGGATTTGCAGGTTTATAATTAACCTGCTGGGCCATGTCACGAGTGCACCTTCTATGGCCGTAAAGTCCCAGAGTGGAAAGTGAACCTGTGCTTCTGGTTTAGAGGTAGGGACACGACCAACTGTACCACAAGGCCTCAGGGTTTCAATTATAAGTGGCAGTTTGAATATGAGCCGTAATTGAATGTGGGCAGGCATGACATGTAAAGAAAGAGCTGAAGCTTTTGTATGGGTCACCATTAAGTATGAATGATTTTGATAGGCAAATGCATATGACATCTGTGTGATAAGTGTCACCGTCAGGTGGTCTTACAGTGGCTATTTTTATTAGTTGTTTCATTACTTCCTGTAACTTTTCCCAAATCCTTTTGGCACAGCAGTGACTCTGACTAGCATCTCTTGCACACATGCAGCACTGTCATCCAAATGAACAATGCTATAGAGTGCTTTGCTCATTCACACACAGAGCAGATATATACAAGAAATGTTGGGGATAACAGCGTTTAGTGAGGAAATTAAGGAAACAAGTATTGGTAGGCAAATGGTGCTAGGTAAATTGATGGGATTGAAGGCTGATAAATCCACAGCCTGATCAACTACATCTCAGAGTACTTAATGAAATGGCCCTAGAAATGGTGGATGCATTAGTGGGCTTCTTCCAAGATTCTACAGACTCTAGAACAGTTCCTGCAGATTGGAGGATAGCTAATAAAACCACACTATTTAAAAAGGGAGGTAGAAAGAAAACAAGGAATTATAGAGGTCTGTTGTGGGGAAAATCCTGGAGTCCATTATAAAAGATGGAATAAGGTTGGAGCATGGCTTAGATGGTTAAAGTGTCTGTCTAGTGAACAGGAGATCCTGAGTTCAAATCTCAGCAGTGACTTCATACATAAAAGATGGAATAGCAGAGCACTTGGAAAACAATGGGAGAATCAGACAGAGTCAACATGGATTTACGAAAGGAAAATCATGCTTGACAAATCTACTGGAATACCTCGAGAATGTAACCAGTAGACTTGATGAGGAGGAGTCAGTGGCTATGATTTAGTTGGACTTTCAGAAGGCTTTCGACAAAATCCCATTTAAGAGATCAGTGTGTTAAATTAAACCACATGGGATGAGGGGTAGTATATTGTGATGAATACAAAACCGCTTGGCAGACAGGAAACAAAGAATAGGAATAAAAGGATCTTTTTCTGAATGACAGGCAGTGACTAGTGGGATATCGTAGGGATCGGTGTTGGTCGCCAACTGTTCACAATATATATTAATGATTTAGATGAGGAAACTAAATGTAATATTTCCAAATCTGCAGATGACACAAAGCTGGAAGGGAGGGTGAGGATGCAGAGATGCTTCAGCATCATTTCGACAAGCTGAGTGAGTGGGAAAATGCATGGCAGATGCAATATCAAGTGGATAAATGTGAGGTTATCCACTTTTGTAGCAAGAGCTGGAAGGCAGATTATTATCTAAATGGCTATATATTGAGAGAGGGGAATGTGCTTTGAATCCTGGGTGTCTTCATACACCAGTCGCTGAAGGTCAGCATGCCGGTGCAGCAGGCCTTCGGAGGGAAAAGATTCGATGGCAGGAGTAAGGATGTCTTGCTGAGATTATACAGGACCTTGGTGAGACCATACCTGGAATATTGTGTGCAGTGATGATTTATCAGACTGATTTCTGGGATGGCATGACTGACATATAAAGTGAGATTGATTCAGTTAGGATTATATTTGCTGGAGTTCAGAAGAATGAGAGCGGATCTCATAGAAACTTGTAAAATTCTAATAGGACTAGACAGGGTAGATGGAGGAAGTATGTTCCCATTGTTGGGGAGTGCAGAACCAGGAGTCACAGTCTGAGGATACTGGGTAGATCATTTAGGACTGAGATGAGGAGAAATTTCTTCACCCAGAGACTGATAAACCTGTGGAATTTTCTACTACAGAAAGTGGTTGAGGCTAAAACATTGTGGGCGAGATTTTCCTCTTGCTGGATGTGAATTGCAACCGGTTTACGATCCCGCTGGGAATGCAAACCAGAAAGCAATTTAGTATTCCTTGCCATGCAAATTTATGCAAATTCCTGAGGGAATCCCTCTATCGGGCTGCCATTTTGAGCAGGCAGTCCAATAGCGAAACACATGGCCGGGCACCCCGTCCCACCTGCACTGCAAAGGAGCCTCAAACCACCCTCCAACCTACCCTGCAGCACTCCCCCTACCCGGATTGCCTGGGTGCCCCCAACTCCCAAGTAAGGGGGTTATCGATCCACCCCCTGGGGCCCCTGTAATAGGGAGACTTCCCCAGGAACCCCTGTAATATGAAGACGCCCCATGTAATGAGTTCCACGTAATGAGGGAACCACCCCAGGGACCCAATGCCCAAAGGAACTCCCCACAGGGACTCCTGCAATAGGGGGGCCCCCAGTGGGACCCACTGCCTAAAAGGACTCCCCCCACAGACCTCCGCACACAGAACCCCCCCCCCCCCCCCAGAAAAGAGACCCCTGCCTGGAACTAGAGAACAGTCCAGATCAGGGGCAGTGAGAACAATTCCAGCTGCAACGCTTACCTTGAAGCTCCACGTATCCATTCCTCGAAGGAGAACAGCTGTGACCTGTGCACAGATTCATTAACTGCAAACCATTCAGATCTTTTTAGTAATGGTCTGTGATTAATAGCTTCTACAAATCATCTGCAGTGTTGATTCAATCATCACCTTCACGGTTCAGAGGTAAGTAGTTCAAGCACTAAGTGCATTCCAACCACTCACAAATGTGATTGCAAGGCACTTACCTATTTGATGTGGTCAATGGTTGCAAACATTGTGGTTTGACCACTTAGGCCACTGCGCCGTAAAGGGAGATGAATCACGGATGGCTGGAGCTTAGGGTTCTGGGCCAGCTAAATGGATGCAAATGGGTCAGAAAGATACTTCTCCATTGGCGCATGGTTGTGGACCTTGTTCCTGCTGTCAGCGGGGGGTCAGAGCATTGCAATTGGGTCAACATCCGGTGTTGATCCTGATTCTGTCTTAATGCTTGATTCTCCATCCCATCAGGGAACGCCAAACGAGCGTCCCATGTTTTCAAAAAGGAGTTAGAAAGGGCGAAGGATATCAAAGTATATGTGGACTCCTCGGGCCCCCCACACCCAACCTCATACAGGCGGGGCACTGTCGGGCCCGATCTCCGGTGCGGGTAAAATACTACCTGGGCACTTTGGCACTGCCAGCCTGACAGAGAGAGAGAGAGGGGTGGACCTTGAGCATTATAGGAGCAACCAGCAGCCTCAACGATGACTGCAGTCTAAATCGGTCCCACATTTCAACTGACCTGCCTCCATTCTCACCCCCATCTGGCTCTCATTGGACAGGAAACCCATCACCATACCAATTGAGGACATGTGCATGCAAAAAACTTAGCTTGAATCAGTTTCCTGCTGGAGGATTAGGGTTACCCCTTAATTGAAAGCAAATCCAGCGTCCTGTTTTTTGTTTCAGTGGTGAAAAGTAAGTAAAAGCACTTTGATAGATCACTTGGCGTATCACAATATCTACATTTTAATCTGATATTTTATTGAAGTGTATGTTGTTTTTGCTTAATTTTTGTGACCAAGGGATTATGTTTCAGTTGCGACTATCCTGACATATTGTCTGGATTTGACCAGCTGCAGGCTCCTTTAAAAAAAGTGCGAAGGAAAGTAAGAGCTCTCAATTTTGATTTGACTCAGCTCTACATCAGAGTAATGAACACAATCACCACAATGTTACCTATTCTTTACAGGATTTACTTTGGTTTGTTTTTCTTCTCTTTTCCAGTCAGCAATTTAACTGGAAGCAGCTTAGATGCAATATCGCGAACTTGAAGAACTACATAAAATTAAGATGCAATCTTATAATGGTGTGTAAAATATTAATGCAGAAGGCCTTGGTGCTTGTTCTCATCTTGCTTTACAATAATTATGATGATAATTTTATCACTGTGTATTTTCACAGTTGTTGCAAACTGTGGTTCTTTTTTGCTGCTAGCTGCAAAACAGATTAATCACTGCAAGAATGTTCTAGAGAATATCCTTGTAAGATTTATGAACTTCATCTCCTTTTGCATTTTTTTGTTGTTAATCCTGCTTTAATGTTTGTCACTGAACTGTAATTGATTTATATTGTATGTTTTGCTTTGAACTATAGGAACAAACCCAATTAAAAACCTAAGAACAAAGACTGACTTGCAACAAATGTAGCAAAAACATTTGCTTTGTACCCTCGAGGCTATGCCAACAGGCTCATGTTCTGGAACTGCCTGACAGCTATGTCTATCAGCTAGCATTATGATTGAGGACATCACAATGTGATAGTTGTGTACACATTATCAAAGCACAACAGAGATGGAGCTGGATATTTGTCTCCTGATGGAGGTGGGATTGGGGTTGAGGAAAGCCTGAACTCGTCAATGTTTTGACTGCAAAATATGAATTTCCTCTCGGATCCCAAGTCCATATTATTGAGTGTGGCATTTACATGGGTTAGAAAGTCCTTGGTCTGTGGCCCCGCATGTACCTCCTCTGAGGTCACGGTCACCATTGTGAGCCCTATAGTAAATTTGAACTTCTTTCCCCAACCCCTGCTAGTTTCCTACACCCGTGCCGGTTTTGGTACTTCTAAAAACACACCACCGTGTTGGAGAGTTTGTGACCACTGCGGGTAGGTAACCTACTGAGGAGTTGGCAACTTTCTGACAGTTTTGACAACTTCAAATGTCACTATTGGATTATACTTTGTAATGTAGATGTGTTTAAACTGCAGCAATTCATAATAGGGCTCTTTCCTGAAAAATGAAAATTGACCATTAAATTGACCAGCATTGTTTAAATGCTGACATGGATTAGATCACTTTTCCTATTGGGAAGTGCGCTATGGTGCATTCAAAATTGAAGAAAACATTGTTTGGGATCTCTAGTGTAACAAATCTGAGTTAATTTAAATGTCTTGAGCCGCTTTAAATTCAAAATACTTCACTTAGAGGAAAAACATGCCACCTGCTCTTGGACTGCTTTCATAGACAGGACATCTGTTGTAACATGGAAAAGGAGATGGCCAACTGGATTTCAGTTTCAATATCATCCACTGTCTATATTTCCCAGCATATGGTATTCTAGCTGAGCCTATTATGAATATTTTGCTGAAATTCAAAATTTGTTGATTAACTTATCTCAACAGGGAGTTGTGTTGAGAGTTTAAATGAAAATATTAAGAGGTTACTGAAGAACTATGGCCAGGATTCTCCGACCCCGCGCCAGTGAAAATGGTGGCTCGCAAAGGTTGACTGGTGTAAGTCGTAAAGGTCAGCCTGCGTAGGTCACAAAGGTCAGTCAGCATGCATTGCAAAGGTTGGCCGGTGTTGGACCCAAAGGATAGCCAGTTGGTAAAAATGGTTCCTGGGCAAAGAAGTTTGAAAAAAACTGTTCTGTAGGCCAATAATAACAGTGCCCAGCATTGTAACCTAGCAGAAGACATCGATCTTTGTCTTTCTTGAAGCACCCTAAAAGTGGCTTGTGGCCTGTAATGATAGTAAAATGCCTCCTGTGTCTGTATCAATGAAATGTATTGATGTCATGGATAATGGACAGGCTTTCTTTTTCTATTTGGGAGTTTCCTCTTTCCGCAGCTGTGAGGGTTCTTGATACATACCCAATGGGTCTCTGGAACCCAGCCTCCATTATGTGGTATAAAACAGGCCCATAAAACACCACATATGGTGATGCATCACCTGTAAGTGCTATCCTCTTAGAGGGGTCAAAATGTAGCAATAAATATGAAGTCCGAAATGCCTGGTTAGCCTGTTTAAAAGTTTTGTCCTGTGGTTTCTTTCCAACCCCATCTCTGGTGCTTCTTTAATAGCACATGCAACTGTGCGAGTAATGTCAGTAGGTTTGGGAGGAACCCTCGATAATAGTTGACCGTCCCCAGGAAAGATCTGGGGTGGAATTCTCTGATGATGGGGCTATGTCCCCATGCCCACGAGAAAACGGGTGTGAATCACTCTGGACTTTCCTGGAGAATATCCAGAGTGATTCTCCATTTTGCAGGGGACTAGCAGGGGCACAAACTCCTTCCAGCTCCGGCTGCCGATACGGGGCCCTGCACTTGCGGCCTTGGGTCCGAGATTGTGCGCGCCCGCTGATCGGTGGACCCCAATCATGAACCTGGCTGTCCTGGAGACCCCCCCCCCCCCCCCCCATGACAGATTCCCCCGCCCCCACCAGAGAGGCAAGGGTCTGAGTCCGTAGCCACCACTCCGAGCTTCCGCCAGGTGGAACCATGAGTGAAACACGCCAGCTGGAACCCGGATAGATGTCGCCGGAGAATCGCCGCAGGGGCCTCTTTCAATGGCCCCCGACCGGCGCGGCGTGACCGCACGTGCATGATTGACAGCAGTTCTCTGGTCCCCGGAGCATCGCGGGAGCGGCTTTGGACCCAATCGCGGGTCTGATGCCCATCCTCTGCCCCTGCACTTAGTGCGATTGCGGTTCGGAGGTGAGGAGAATTCCGGCCCTGAGTTCTGAGGTGTTTCTAAGGGCTGGTGTCTCCTTAATTGCTCTCACTTTGTCTGCCATGGGGAGTAACCCCTGAGCATCCAACTGATAACCAAGATAAATCACTTAATTTGCTTGGCAGGTGCACTTTTCACTTTTTAAGCTCAATCCTGCCTCCTGAAACCTCTTCAGGCCAAACTTTAGATGCAAGCCACACTTATGAACAGCTAAAACTGGGTGATGTATCAAGACCATATATCACCATAAACACTCTCAAGAGCTTTTTAGCAAAATATCCATCTACCGTTTGGGGTTTCATTGGCTGGCATCATCTTCCAGCGAACTACTGAAAGTTTGCTGTAAGGTTTGCCCAGGGTTGTCATTTACTTGGATGACTGTGGTGATATGATTTGCATACCTGTCTGCCATTGGGGCAGAACACCGGCTTACCATTGGCCCTGGTCGGTCATGTGCCTCTCGACTGATTGGTCGAGAGGCTGAGTTAACCACGCCTCCTTGCCGAGGTATAAATAGTCAAACGCCCGGCGGTCGTCCATTTTATTGTAGACAACCGCAGGGCTAAGTTCTAGTTTATTAAAGCCTAACTTTTGTAAAGCAACTCGTCTCTCGTGCAATTGATGCCACATCAATGACCTTTTGATAATGGCATCCACGGAAAGGAACAGTCGATTTAGTTCTGTCTCTACCTTGTCTACTATTTTGCAGGTCTCAGATCTTGCTCTAAATCTCAGAGTAGTTTCCGGGTCAACATCCTTCAATCGTTCCCAGTTCTCAGAACTTCATGCAGGCCTCCCTCTTTTAATTAAAAATATTCCAGCCAGTTCAACTTGATCTCTTGGAGCCAGTCATGCCCTTTAAACTCAGTCCTTGGCCCAATCCCACTCTGAACAGTAGCTGTGTATACTGCTGTCTATAACTTACAGGAGCCATGGTCACCTCTTCAGTATATGTAGCCAATCCAGCTGCAGTTGTCACTTCTATTAATACGACCATAGATATACATATAATCAACAGATAGATTGGTGACAATGAGGAGTTTTTCCTCTTGCGTTGGTTTTTTCAGTAACTGCCATAGGCCCAGCCTGTGAGCTGTGTCCTTCAGATCTTAGGCAGCAATGGTACTACTGAACCACTCTTGGTAATGGACATTGAACATCCTCAAGTTTGTGCCCTTGCTTCCATCAGGGCTTTTTCCAAGTACTGTTCAACATGGAGGAACAGAATCATAGAAGAATCATAGAATCCCTACAGTTAAGGAGGTCATTCAGCTCATCGAGTTTGCACCAACCCTGCAAAAGACCACTCTACGCAGGTCTACTCAACCATCGAATCCCAGTAACTCCGTTACCTAACCTGCACATCCCTGGACACTAAGGGTCAATTTAGCATGGCCAATCCAATTAACCGGCACATATTTGGATTGATTTATCAACTGACGGAGAGCAATAGGTGATGATCTTCAGGATGTTATTTGCCCATGTTTGCCCTGATAAGATAAGCCTTCATGGAGCCTGGAATTTGGTGATTTATCCTCCTGACAATATTTAGATTTTTATTGAAATCAAATTTCACCATCTGCTGTGGTGTGATTCAAACCTGCATCCCCAGAGCATGTCTCTGCGCCTCTGGATTACTAGCCCAGTGACAATTCCACTCTGCCACTGCATCCCCTACCTATCTGTTTTATGTCTTAGTTTCTTCTTGGCAGTATTGACACAAATGGTTGGCTTGCAAAGTCACCTCAGGGGGCAGTTAAGAGTAAAGCATATTGCTTTGTGTCTGGAGTTAGATATGTGTCAGACATGAGTAAGGACGATAAATTATTAATGAAACAGTTTTTGACTTCTAGTAGCTTCATGGTCACCGTTCTAAATTTATTAAAATTAATGAATTTACCCCCTCGCTTCTGTGGTGAGATTTGAATCCCTAACTCTGGTTCATTAAAGCCACTAACTTAACCACTACAATATCATATATGTTCCCACAGATGTCAAAAGAAAATTTGGCAACAAATTTGGAAAATTAGTATGTATGCAAGAGTAAGAGGAAAGTTTCCTTCTACATTTAATTTACTTGAATTCATTATTGAAAATATAAATTGAGAAAAGTTGTGTTTTAACTATCTATCATTTATGCTACAAATAAAGAAAATATGTTCTCCTTTGGGGCTGCTCATTGGTGGTTGTAATGTTTAGTTACACACTAGCACAGTGATTAGCACTGTTGCTTCACAGCTCCAGGGGCCCTGGTCTGATTCCCAGCTTGGGTCACTGTCTGTGCGGAGTCTGCATGTTCTCCCCGTGTCTGCGAGGGTTTCCTCCGGGTGCTCCGGTTTCCTCCTACAAGTCCCGAAAGACGTGTTTGTTAGGTAAATTGGACATTCTGAATTCTCCCCAATGCACCCAAACAGGTGCCGTAGTGTGGCGACTAGGGAATTTTCATAGTAACTTCATTGCAGTGTTAATGTAAGCCTACTTGTGCCACTAATAAATATCATATAAGTTACTAACAGGGCCTAGCAGATGAATCATAGACCACGGTGCTTCACCTGTTTCCGGAACCGCTATTCCTCACGCTCTCCACCCCGACTTTAACTTGACCATCAATCATGCATTTCCCATTACAAGATTCACCAATCAATTCACCAAACAATTACAGAAAGGTCCTAGTAAAATGTGGTTGCAACTATCACCCAATACGTGTGTAGCGCGGGTCATTAGTATTAAGAGCAGCAGTAGTGTTAGTTTTCGCGCTTCAGATAGGTGATCCCATCATGACTGTTAGTACACCAGAAAGTACAAATTTTACTTCAACAGCATTGTGCAATATTGTTACTTTGACTGGAAAATATACCATTAATTATTTATAACACTATGCCAACAATTAACACGGATTTCAGTGATTGCCTCAGCCGGCAGTAACATGCTCTACTCATTGCACCATATGGATATGGTGACAGTAAATTAATATTTGCTGGAAAGATTCAATACTGGAAACCCAGATAAAGTGCAGAAGATCATTTCCATGCTGTAGCAGTAGAAGAAGACTTTCATCTGTCTGGGTACATGATATTATTCAATATAATTATTTCATACAAAAGTGGAATTGGATTCTATTTCATCAGTAACCTCAGAGGGGTAAGATCAACAGGAAGCAGAGTAGGCAGAAATGAATCTTTTCAGGCTGGCAAGATGTAGCAAGTGGGGTGCCACAGTGATCAGTGCTGGGACCTCAACTGTTTACAATTTCCATCAATGACTTGGATGAAGGGATGAAATGGATAGTTGCCAAATTTGCTGATGACACAAAGATCGGTCGGAAAGTAAGTTGTGAAGAGGACATAAGGAGGTTTCAAAGTGATATGGGTAGGTTAATGAGTGGGCAAAGATCTAGCAATTGAAGTATAATGTGGGAAAATGTGAAATTGTCCATTTTGGTAGGAAGAATAAAAGAGGAGCACAATACCAAATATCTATTGCACTGAAATGCGACCCCAACAGGAGTGTGAGAGTTTGGTGAACTGAAAGAAACCTAATTATCTTTACAAAAATCTAATATCATTTTTACTTAATATTTACCTGCAAGTACTGCACAAATTCAAGTATTGTGTATCTGCAATGACTGCATAATAAGTTGCGAATGCTATTTAACTGTACATACTGTTTAAATTCAGGGGTCAAAGAAAGGAGATAGAAGCTATCCATATCCTCCCCCTCCCCATATCCCGTTCATGAGGAAAGGGCCCTGGAACTGGCAGGCGGACCTGAGGATCGGGAAGTTGCCGATGCAGAGGTCGGGGGCCCACCAGCAAGTGAGCCACCCATGGCCCGTCCCCATATCCCCCATATCCCCCCTCCCCCAATTCCCCCACCCCCATATCCCTCCCCCATATCCCCCCTCGCCCATATTCCCCGCTCCCCCATATCCTCCCTCTCCCATATCCCCCATATCCCCCCTCCCCCATTTCCCCCACCCCATATCCCTCCCCCATATCCCCCCTCACCCATATTCCCTTCCCCCATATCCCCCCTCCTCAATATCCCCACTCCCCCATATCCCCCCTCTCCCATATCCCCCCTCCCCCATATGCCCCCTCCCCCATATCCCCCGATCATTGCCCGCGTGTCTAACCATGCATGCTGTATTGGGTATTGCAGGACCAAATGTCAAGGCACCCATCCCCATGGATGCCGACCGCCCCCAGGATGCCCCAGGGCGGCCACGAGAGACGGAGCGACCCGGCCCCTCTGGCATGCGATGCCTGCAGGACGCCCCAGGGCGACCACGAGAGAGGGAGAGACCCGGCCCCTCTGGCATGCGACGCCCGCAGGACGCCCCGGGACGGCCATGAGAGAGGGAGAGACACGAAGCAACAGGGAGACAACGCCCTCTTTCTCAATTAATAACTTTATGAAGCAAGTATTGCTCTGTGCCATTGGTTTAAGGTGGATTGAGAGTGGAAATGGTCTATTTTCATGTTGTTTAAGTGGAAATAAAGATAGAAATCATGAGTATTGTATTCACTCTGTTGAGTAGTATTGTTTTAAGGGATAATTGTAAGCTATTTTCGATGTTACATAGAACATAGAACATAGAACAGTACAGCACAGAACAGGCCCTTCGGCCCTCAATGTTGTGCCGAGCCATGATCACCCTACTCAAACCCATGTATCCACCCTATACCCGTAACCCAACAACCCCCCCTTTAACCTTACTTTTATTAGGACACTACGGGCAATTTAGCATGGCCAATCCACCTAACCCGCACATCTTTGGACTGTGGGAGGAAACCGGAGCACCCGGAGGAAACCCACGCACACAGGGGGAGGACGTGCAGACTCCACACAGACAGTGACCCAACCAGGAATCGAACCTGGGACCCTGGAGCTGTGAAGCATTTATGCTAACCACCATGCTACCCTGCTGCCCTTTACGTTATCATTACGTTAATGATTTTAATACTGCGTTGATAATAATGTTTTGATCTAAAATAACATATCCCTATTTCTTCATGCAATCACTCCTGGAGCAAAATATCTGTTCCTCACAGTCTTACAAAATTGAAATAAAATATTTGTGTTTCCATCCAGCATTCCAGCCAATGTTGGGGTCTAGTCTGGGATCGTAGTAGTGAGAAGGGGTCCTGCAATATATCTGCAATCTCATAGGTTTACAAGCCTGGTTTTCCTGGCTGCACCAGACTTCACAGAAGGTTGATGATTTCCCCCTGCCCCATTGTACTCAGGAAATTACCTGCTGTAATCGGTTTATGAGCTCCAGTGCTCAATGTGTTCATCATACAGTCGCACAACGCCAAATAATCCTGCCATTTTTACTGTGGAAAGGGCTTGTGTAAGCACGATATGTCATGAACGTTTACAGCATAAATTTACTTATTTTTTCAAACAAGATACCCCTGAGCTTAACGTGTATCCTTCTGAGTTTTGCAACAGTACAGCTCCAAACTATTGTTTTAGGTACTTTCTATGTCCCTGATACTATTCTAAATCTTTCCAGGCTGAACATCGGTGGGTGCGTTTCTTTCAGATGTTGCTTCCTCTGAAATCTATGTTTAAATTTTGGTTTATTCAATAGCTGTTACCAATATGTATAGTGTAGCATCCTGGGTTGGCCACTTCCTCACACAGTTTTCGGTGAATTAGACCACGCACATTTGTCCCAGGATAACATGGTTAAATGGACCCGCACTATCATCTCCCACGCCACAGAGGCAGGACAGAAAGTCTGCTCTAATTACTACCCCTCAGAAGAGGCCCATAATGAAAAATGAGTCTTGAAAAGATTGTCCCGCGCTTGGGAGCAATCTGTGCACAATAAGACAGCATTTAAGAAGCCCGAGGAGGCGCAAACCAAGGTACGCATCCAAGCAGTAAGAGCGCACCAAAACCCCGCATGGTTAAATGAGGGACAGAACAGCCCCCCACAGAAGTCACAGGAATGTTTTAACTGCGGACAGTTCGGGCATTTTGCGAGGGAATGCAATGCACCACAAAAACCTCAGAGAGGCCAGCAGACAGGCACTATGAACAGGAACAGAGCGAAGCCTATTCACAGTATAGGGACGCAGTCAGGACAAACCAATGTGGACGGGACGGACTGACGGTGTTCGGGCTCCCCGACTTGGGTCTGTGACACCCTCTTGGACAGATCTGGACGACTGGTAGTCACGGCGAAAATCCGGGGAAAGCCCATAGAATTACTCTGGGACACAGGAGGGTCCCGCACGACCATTAATTCCGCCACTACACCACAGGCAAACACGTGGCCCACTACAGCCACAATAACACTCAGCGGCTTTACAGGACACTCACAGCAGGGGACTATTACGGCCCCTGTACCAATCCAGCCAGGGAATATCTCCACCAGACACTCGTTTTAGTTAATCTGCCTCACACAGCAGAACACATACTCGGCATTGATTTTATGAATGCACACAGCCTGTCGTTCGACCCAGTCAATCAGTGTGTCTGGTGAATGGCAAGAATGGCTCACAGTAGGTGAGTACGAACATAGGATTAGCGCAGTCGCCGACTATTGTTTTGACCCGACCACGCTCAGCACGGACAGACAGGTTAAACAAATACAGGGCAGCACTTGCCAGTCACTGGCGTGACTGCGGCAGAATGATTGGACAAGTTCAGATTACAAGACCTGACCCGAGACCACAAAGACAGTATAGATTTCCCCTGGAAGCGGAGGGAGAAATCGGAAAGGTTATAGAGAACTTATTAGAGCAGGGCGTACTAAGGACAGTAGCCTCCACTAATAATGCCCCTATTTGGCCAGTGAGGAAGCCCGACGGATCATGGCATCTGACCATTGATTATCGGGAACTCAACAAAGTTACCCCAGCAGTAGCCCCCACGGTAGCAACAAGTCCCGAGACCTTGCTCAAGCAGGGACTCAACTCCACGTATGTTATGGTTTTGGACATTAGCAACGGCTTTTGGTCAATCCCATTGGCAAAGGCGTGCCAGTACAAATTCGCATTCACTTTTAATGGTCAGCAGTACACGTGGACATGCCTCCCACAAGGATTCCACAACTCCCCCTCCATTTTCCACCGACAGCTGGCAAATGGAATATCAAAATTTTCCCGACCCGAATGTCTGGTACAGTATGTGGACGACCTATTACTACAGACAGACACCAAGGCAGAGCACATCACGCTTCTGTCTGAACTCCTACAACTCTTACAGTCAATTGGATGTAAAGTAAACCCCAGAACGGCCCAACAATTGGAGAATAAAGTGATGTATTTGGGTACAATCATCACGCACGGCAAACGCGAGATTGACTTCAAAAGAATTGACTCGATCATCAAATTGCCCCTTCCCCAAAATGTTTCAGCCCTCCGGTCGTTTTTAGGACTGGTTGGGTATTGTCGGAACCATATCGATGGTTTTGTGACAAAGGCAGCCCCACTTTCAGACCTCCTTAAGAAAGGAGCCCCTTGGGAATGGCTTCCGCAGCATACAGAGGCTGTGGACGATTTAAAGAAAGCCCTCAGCGCAGCACCTGCACTACAAGTTCCAGACCCGCTTTCCCCCTATGCAATTGAGGTAGCAAGCACAGATCTGACCCTCTCGGCCGTGTTCCTTCAGGAACGGCACGAGCAGCTACGACAGGTCGCTTATGCCTCCTGACTTTTAGACCCAGTAGAGCAAGGATTTCCAGCCTGCGAAAGGCACCTACTCGCAGTATTCTGGGCAGTACAGTACTTTCCGTACATTACTGGACTAAACCCCATAACGATTCTGACCGAACACACCCCCACACAGCTTCTATTGGACGGACGACTGAAGGACGGTTCAGTTAGCCAGATTAGAGCAGCTAGGTGGACACTTCTTTTACAAAGAGGGACCAAAGCAGGATCAGAGCAAGATCAAAGCACTAAAAGGGAACAGGAAGAGAAGAGAGAAGGAAAATGACAACGCCTACTGTATTTTTCCTTGTAATATGTTCATTTTTGCGCGCGAACGCGAACCCTCTTTCCCCTATGACCCCGGCCGTTAATGTTTCCCAGACACAGACCTCTCCAAGCCCAGTAAACAGCAACAGTACCCCGACCTGGTGTACCAGGTCGATTGTCTGCATCACTGTACAGACTTTTAGGATGAGGAAATGGTGAAGGAGAGCCTACCGCTTTCGTACCTCGACGGTATATAGGATGAGATCCCCTATCTTCGGTTTCCATCAGTCCCCCGAACCCCTTGAAATGTAAATAAAGGATTTTCTTTTCACTGTTGCCATGCCATGTAAATAAAGGAACTTTTTCAATTGATTGTGACACTCTGAGCTCGACTGCCGAGCCAGAGAAATAGAATGTAATACTGCTATTGTTTGTAAGTTTCGGAAGTTAGGATGTTTTAAAATGTTTGAGTGAGTATAGTTTATTTAAGGTGAGTTAGAGGTTCCCGTTGTGATTTTGGTAATGCATGTCCCCTATGACATAGCGCCAAATAAAGATTGTAGGTAAAAATTTTCTGCATAGTTCAGGAAAGTGCAGAGGCCATGGAACTCGCTGAGGCCAGGGAACACAGACACCGTACTTAGGTGATCCTTTACACTTTCGCGCTAGGATCACAAGGGGGGAGTGTAGCCACCTGGGTTGGCCACTTCCTCACACAAAATGGAAGAACGCAAAGGTTACAGGGAAAAATGGACATTGGCAAAGAAACAAGCAGTTTGCAGAATCCCCTGTATTCTAGCTGCTAAAGAAACCAGGCAGAATTGTAACTAACGAGCTGCGCATATAAAGTGAGCGATTCACGGTGATTGCCAGGCACAATGGACACAACAGTTAACTGCAATTGAAACATTCTATGGAAGGTCAGACATCCCGGCGCCAGTGGAGTCTGAGACAAAGGACACAAATAAGGTGGAAAGAACCGCCCAGTGATCGAGGAACAGCCTCCTTATTGGGGAAATTCAAATCATTCGATTGGGAAGAGACCCAATCGATTGCAGGTTTATAGAGGGTCCGCCCAGAAGGGCGCAAAGCCCCTGGGACCTATAAAAGTCAGGTCCCAGGACTGATTCTTTCTTCTTGACCAGCCGGCCCTCCCAGCAGAACACCTTTGCAGCAGAAGATCTTGAAAAGGAGAGGCCTGGTCAGCAGCCGCCATCAAGTAAGTGTCATACAATGCACGCTATGAGAGTAGACACTCCTGACCCCTTTAGTCCACACCAACTGGAAGCCTGCGGATCCAGGACAAAGCAAGAGGCCATTGTTCCCTGATCCGGCAGTTCCCTTATTCCAGATAAGTATTGGCCTGTTAGTGGTAGGAATAGCCTAGTCTTTTAGTTTTATATGCATAAGTAGTAGATAACTGTGTTATAATAAACGTGTTTTGTTTGAACTTACTAACTGGTGTATTGAGTTATTGGTCTGAGCTTGAACTTGAATCTTGCGGCGGTATCATAATGATACCTGGCAACTCTAGAGCTAAGGAATAAAACAGAGCCAAATTGAGTGTAAAGCACACTCACCCAGAACAAGCAACAATAGCATCCCTCTAACGCCAGTTTTTGTTTAGTGAACTTATTTTATCTTCTTTATCATTTGCCGGATGTTTGCACATGGATTGACAATTTTTCTTCTCTGGGAGGCTGACAGCATGGTTCCAACCTTCTTGTCGCCAGTTTTCTTTGTGGTATTTTTCAAGGATAGGCTTGCAAATCATGAAGGGGCAAATAAACAAGGGCTTTATTGGAAAGGTGTTTATTCAACTGCTGTAAAGATAGACTGCTCATTTGCGAAAGCAAACGGCTGATGATGAAATCAATACATCACATGACAGGACTCTTAAAGTGACCTTGTTCCAACCAGGGAAAATCATGGAGCTGGATTCTCCGTTACTGGGACTATGTCCCCATGCCATCGTAAAAACTGTGACCTTCCATGACAGAAAAACTGGCGTGAAAGGGATAGATATTCATAGCCCTGCAGGGAGCTAGCAGGGACCTGGCATGAAACTAGCATCTCTTGCTGTAAATACGGGCCCCCGCACTTCTGGGTCGGAGGCTGTGCATGCGGAAGGCGGCGGTCTCCATCAGCCGCGCCGTGCTCCATGGCAGACTCAGACCTTGGAGCTGGACCCTCCAAATAGTGCCCCCGATCGGCCGCGTGCCGACCCAGCCCGCCTACCCAAAATTAGTTCGGTGCCGTAAAAGGCCCCCCCCTGCTCTCCAATCGGCCTGCCCCCGACCACGGTGGCAGGATATTGGGTAGGGGGGATATGGAGGAGGGGGATATGGAGGAGGGGGATATGGGGGAGGGGGGATATGGGGGATATGGGGAGGGGGGAAATGGGGGAGGTGGAGATGGGGGACTGGGGATGGGCCGAGGGTGGCTCACTTGCTGGTGGGCCCCCGACCTCGGCATCGGCAACCTCTTGGTCCTCAGGTCCACCTGCCAGTTCCAGGGCCCTTTCCTCATGAACGGTGGGTGGTCTCTGATAAGCTGGGCCCCCTCCAGTCCTCTCATGCTCCATGTTGTTGTGTGCACGCTTCTCCTGTGGGGGGCGGGCGGGTGAGTGGCAGGGGTAAAGGGCAACAGTGTTAGACAGGTATATGAATGCACACCAGCGGTTGCGTGTATATTGGCAGAGGTGCGCAGCACATTAGGGTTAGGGTTGGGTTAGCGTTAGGGTTGGTTGCACCTGGTGGTGTGCCGCACATCGGGGAGGATACTCACCCTGGCTGCCCTGACGAGGTCGTTCACCTTCTTGTGGCACTGGGTGCCTATCCTTGGTGTCACAGCCACAGCACTGACGGCCTCTGCCACCTCCCTCCACAGGCGCCAGCTGAGGCGTGGGGCGACCCTGTGGCCATGTCCCGGGTACAGGGCCTCCCTCCTCTCCTGTACTGCATCCAGGAGCGCATCAATGTCGTGCTCCTGGAACCTCGGCGCTGTGCGGCGGGCATCCATCTTAGCGGGTCTTCCGGGGGGAGGGGGCGCGTCTTTTGTGCTGTGACGCCGTGCGTCCACGGCGGGTGACGCCATCGCAAATGGCGTCACGCCGCTGCTAGCTCATTAGGGCCCAGAGACTTTGTGCCATTTCGGGGGGCCCGACGCCGGAGTGATCCGCACCGTTTTTGGCGCCGGGTCTCGGCCATCGCGCCGGTTTTCGGAGAGTCCAGCCCAAGGTATAGTTTTTAGTGGGTTTAATTTAATTTTTCTGTATAAGGAAAGGTAAACCTATCGTTAGATTTCTGCTGAACAAATTATTCGGATGTGCAGGGGTTTTGGTTTTAATTCAAACTTGCTTCTCTTGTGCTCAGAGATGGTAACGCATGAAAAGTAAATAAGCTAGCAGAAGTATGTGGCCGTTGCTGAGCAACTGGGGGGCCTTTTAAGGTAGGAAGGCTTTTGAGTTTTAGTATTAGCTAAATTTGTTTTGCATTTTGAAATAGGACACCGGGGAGAGAACATCTCTCAACTCCACCAGGAAAGGACAAGCTAGTCTGGAGGAGGGAGTAGCAAAGAGGCAAACTTCCCAAAGAACAGATACAGTCCAGAAAACCATGGAATTGGGACAGACAGAATGTCTGAGGAAGACTTAAGTTAAGAGAACAGCGATCAAGGTAATGTTCAGGAAAATTCAAGAGGAAAGCAGACCAAAGTGTTGTGAGTGAAACAGACAGTTGCATTAACCAGATTTAAAGTAGGAAAGCAGACTTCAGAGGTAAATCACAAGATTGATGTCATTTTAATACAGTCTGGAAATTGATAGTTGAAGCAGCTGTGAAGAAAAAGAAATCTGGAAGGGGGAAATGGTAAAACCTGCAAGCGGAGCTTGATGGACAACAATTGAAAGAAAGTACTATCTGAAAGAAGATTTGAAAGTGTGTCTTTTTGAAAGTGGAATTTGAAATCACTCGTGTGGAAGCTGGAGTTCTGTGAGACAAGGTGGCTCATGTGTAAAGATGCGGTAAAGTTCACAGACATTCACTTGGATTCAAAGCAGAGTGTGTGTTTGGCCACAGCCAACTTATATGTTGAAAGAAAGTTTGTGTGACTGAGACCATTTTGGCTCCCCTCCCATCAAACCACACCCTTCCCTGACCACCCTATTCCCCCTCCAAGGGTCTGTGTAACATCAATCCAGGATGATGACACTGTCAGCAGGTCATTGTACAAGGCAGGAGAGTGATAATAACTTGCTATAAGGAAAGCCCTAGTGCACCTCAGTTTCTGCCAAAGTCATGCTCCTGTCTTTCTGCTGACGACAGGCTCACACTCTTCTCTGAACGGGGTCTGCATCAGGGACTTTTGATCTTGGACGAGTGCGCCTGGGGTGGGGGTGTTGCACGGGCAGCAGGCAGGTCCGCTGTGAAGATTAATCTGACAGAACCTTCACAAGAATGAGGTGTGACATACTTTATGAGATAGTGACCCCCCCAGCCCCAGTGCCCACTCAGTGCTCCTCAATCTTCTTGATCTTCCATGTTCTCGTGCTGAGTCGAAGTGTGTCCACAAGATAAACATCAGAGGTAGATGCAGGCTGTTGCTTTCCGTGCCCTATGATGCCCTTTGTGGACGTCCTCTGGATGACCTGGATCTGGGAGACCCTGGCCAACATACCAGTGTCACTGGCGTAGCAATGCCACCTTCTTCTGCTGGTGCCCGTGAGATGCGCCAATGTCAGGAGTGGTGGATTTGGAATAAATGGAGGGCGCCATCATCTCCTTGGTGGCAAGCTCTGGGTTGGCTTCCAATGCTTCCTCCGCCATAACCTGCCAGTCGGGCCCTGGGGGATATAATGGAACAGAGGGGCAGCTGGACTGGGCTCCAGAGGCCTTAGTCATCAGGTGTTGTCAGTCCTTGAGGCCCTGCAATGTCTGCACCATCACAGACTAATCCATGCCTTGGACACCACCACATAGGACGCATACCCCGCAGGTTTTCTACTGCAGTCACCACCCTAGCAGTGTTGGCCTCAGTGACATGCATTGTCGGCACCATCTCCTATGACTGAAGTTTTGGGACTCCGTCATTCTGCCTTGCAGTCGCTGAAATGTTGCTGACACTCCCATCTGAATCTCACAGCTCTGGCCTATCATCTGCTTCAGCTCTGGGTTAACCTTGTCCATAGGCTTGGCATCTGGCTGGGATCCATTTGTGTCCTGGGATCCTGAAGGCCTCGGCGTGCTGTCTCTCTTGGATGTGCCTGGCTCCACCTGATGTGCATCAGCAACTGCGTGCTGCTCACCAGATTGTGTCCCAGATGTCTGTCCTCTAATGCCGCCCATCAAGCTGTGTGTCTCTGTGCTGGTGGAAGGTGTGGGTAATAGCTGTGATCCCTACTTGGAGCACGTTTCCGAGGTGGTCTTTAGGGTTGCGGGGGGGTACGCCTCCGGATGGCCTGGCATCATCAGGTGGAGAACCTGTGAAAGAATGGACATGTGATCAGTGGAGGGAAGGTCATTTTGTCTGACATGAATAACTCACTTGAGACAGGTTAAAATAATAATAATCTTATTAGTGTCACAAGTAGGTTTACATGAACACTGCAAGGAAGTTATTGTGAAAATCCCCTGGTCGCCACACTACGGCGCCTGTTCAGGTACACTGAGGGAGAATTCAGAATGTCCAATTCACCTAACAAGCGCGTCTTTCTGGATTTGTGGGAGAAAACCGGAGCACCCGGAGGAAACCCATGCAGACACGGGGAGAACTCCGCCCAGACAGTGACCCAAGCCAGGAATCAGTATCTGGTGAAGGGGCAGTGGATCTCTCTGGCACAGGCCAACTTCGCTATTGGTGACTACGCTATCTTCAAGCAACTCTGTGATTTCCAGGGACTGTTTCTCATTGGGGGTGAGATCTTGAGTCTCTGGGATTCCTCCCCAGGTCTTAGCCCTTTTCGTTTATTATGGACTATCTTTCCTGTGGGAAGAAAGAGAGGGCATTGTGAGCCACATGCTTGATTGAGCAGTTGGGTCTATAGCAAGTGGCGTGTGTTGGCACTGCACCTGGAAATGAAGGAGTCGTGGTGGCTGGTGTCAAGGGGGTCTGAGAAACAAGGACAAAGTTGGGATGCAGGCAGGCTGCAAAGTGTCAGCCAATGGATTGGTGGGGAAGTTTGGGAATTTAAGGGGTGGCAGACAGAACTGATTTTCGAAGAGAGGTGGTAACTTACCCTTGCAGCTCACTGGAAGTCGTTTGTCTTCTTCCGATATTGGATGGCGGTCCTCCTTGTCAGGCTGCCCGTACTTACAGCCTCTGTCACTGCATCCAGCAGCAGTGCTCGCCCTGCTGCTGGTCCTCCGACTCCTTTGGAGGAACGGGTTCACAGAATTGAGAAGCCTGTCCAGGTCAGCATCCCCAAAGCAAGGAGCAGGTCTACACGTTGCCATGCTTGTGTGTTTTCTGGGAGTGAGTGGTGAAGGAGCGTTTAAAAGCAACTCCCCCTTGTTAGTGAAGCGCAACGGATGTACAAGTTGGACAAAACCTGTCTTCAACTTTGGTCCGCTGAATCCCACCCTTTATCTCTTTATTTTACATAATTTAGCCACTTTGAAATGTCATGTCAACTACACTTACCACCTTCTATACCCAAGATTTAGTTCAATCGTGGCAGTTCCCCAAATCTCAATTCTGACTGGATTTAATTGATATATTCTGATTGCCAATTGCTTGTAAATAAAATCCTTTTCAGTTGAGAGATGTAGGAATTAGAAAGTGGGAGAGTCAGTAGTCTGGGAAATACAGCCAATGTTAGTAATTAGTGAACATGTTTGGAAGCTTGCTAGCTTTACTGAGGAAACTATATTAAGTATTGGGCACCTGTATTATCTCGGGGAAGTTAAATTGAGGTACAGTACTTTAACGAGTTGCGGAAAGAGAATTGGAATGGAATTAGAATTTTAACTGGTTTGTACTTGGCTTAGCCCAAATTTGTCAGGACTGCCAAAGATTTGGTCGTGTTATTCATCTGCCAACTCTCTCCACTCATAGACTCAGCCTTGCTTTGACCTGATGGCAAGAGCTACTTTATTCACGGGAAATATCAATGACATGACGGCAATGCTTTAAAAGAATTAAAACTTCTCTCAGTGACACACAAATGAGTTTAATAGAAATGAAAACTCAAACCCATACAACATTCCACTTTCCCTCGTCTCTGAACTCATCAAAAATTTATGATCATATCAAATATAATAAATAGTAAAATATTATACCTATTTTAATGAAGAAATCCACTGCCCTGCTATTTACGATTCCCGATAGACTCATCTTGATAGGATAGGAAGTGACTATGCTGTTTGAAATGTGCCTTCTACATCTTATGCCAGTGTGTCATTAGCATACTAAAATTTATAAGTCTTCCATTACAATGGGTTTGTAAATAGGAAGGTGGGCTGGAAAAAAAAGAAAATAGACTTCCTGGTACCCTAACCTCCAGAAATTGAATTCATTCTTAAACCAACAGTAGCAAAATCTCAAAGCGGTTTACTTGTTTGAAAGGTTTATACATCGTGAAGATTCTAAGCCTTGAATGATTGAACATAAGAAGTGAATGTATTTTAATTGCAACTGTTTATTCACACAGGCTCGGACAGGCTGTTTCTTTGCATGTGAATTGACATTTTTTATAGCATTTTAAATTAAATTACTTTGCATGTAAATTGACATCTTCTATAGCATTTTTCAGATTAGGATCAGGATGTAGTCAGTATCTTTCCTTTTTCTTTGAAGGAACGTCAATCACTGTGTGCTCTGGAAGGAAAGAGTAGGCCCAGATTCCTCTTTTAATGAAGAATGGAAGAATGTCTCCTTCTGCCCATAATTAATGACTATTAATGAATGTGTGCCTTTGAAACATGTGATCTCTGAAAATGCAATTTTGTTAGCAAGTCATTAATTACGGAGAAAAGCAGCCATTCTTCTATTTATCATTAAAAAGAGGACTTTAAAGGTCTTCTGGTAAATCTCATTAACTTTCCAGAAATTTCTTTATAGTTTATAATTCTAATGATAGCATTAATTGCGACTTGAAGAAATGAATCAGGGATTTTATATATAATTCAAGATGTCTCCAGTTGCATTTCTTAAAATGAGACAGAGTTGTATGACAATAGAGGTGCTTATGCCATGTAGGAGATAAGTGATTTACAGTGACTGAATGGGTTTGATCATTGCCTGAAATTGAGTAGTTGTTTGGCAGAAAGTCAGGGAACTGCAACAATGAGCAACTAGGCTCCATTAAATATGCACTCCCCCATTTCACCCGGAGCATGGGATTCACAGCCTCTCCTGAGAGGCCTCAACCAAGCCCCATTTAGTATTGGCACAAAGTAGTGAACCAGTCATGATGACATCACAGGGCTCTCCCTCGGGAGTTCAGGCCCCCACTTCATCGGGCACTAGGCAGGGTGGCAGCTTGGCACTCCCCCGATATCTGGGCACCTTGACACTGCCAGCCTGGCATCATGACATAGCCAGGCTAGCACCTTGACAATGCCAGTCTGGCACTTCCACGTGCCCAGGTAGCACTACCCGGCATCCAAGGCACTGTCAGGGTGCCTGGTTGGCAGTGCTAAAGTGCCCAGATGCCAGGTTTCCCATGCCAGTGGTTGGGACTGGAAGGAGGCCTTGCCTTAACAGGTGGTGTGAGGGGGGCCTCAAGGACCCAAGAAGAGGTAAGTTTGGTTAAGTCAGGGGTTCTTGAGGCCGCAGTGAGCGGCCACAGAGAGGGAGGTCAAAAGAAAGGGCTGTCTTTAAAAATGGCACCCAAATGTGAGTAGTGTTTCAGCTTGCCTGTGCCAGAAATGATTTAAAGAGTGGCCTTGATGGTCAGTTCCTTGGTGGGGCCATAACAACAGTCAATTATTATTGAATAACAGGGTCTTTCTTGGTTACCTATTTAGAGTCCCTACAGTACAGAAATAGGCCATTCAGCTCAACAAGTCTGCACCGACTCTCTAAAATGAACCCAACCCAGGCCCGTTCCCTTGCTCCATCTCCATAATCCCACCTAACCTGCACATTAAGGGGCAATTTAGCATGGCCAATCCATCTAATCTACACATGTTTGGACCGTGGGAGGAATCCCACGCAGATATGGGGAGAAAGTGCCAACTCCACACAGACAGTCACCCAAGGCCGGATTTGAATCTAGGTCCCTGGTGCTGTGAGGTAGCAGTGCTAAGCACTGTGCTGCACAAAGCAAAAGGATGTGAATGTGTTTGAAGCAAATGACTCATCATCATCTGGTGCATTCTCCAAGGCAACGCCTCTGCCAATCAGATTCCAATTGGCAGCCAGAAGCCCTCTCATCTCATGGAGTATAAATTGTTCCTTTTACATTTGGTATTTTTGTGAATTGTCTCATGAGTGCAAGACAAAATGCTTAGACAAAAAAAGTCCTTTTTCAGCAGCACTCAAAATCTTTAGCACCAAATTACTATTTATATATTAATTAATCTATTTGCGTTGATTTTCATCACCTGCCATCTGTAGTACTGAGAATACAAAAAAGGAGATAAACAAGATGGAACATTTGGAAGTACGTATTAATACTGGAAGAAGGAAATTGAGTTGGATGATCAGCCATGATCTGATAAATGGTAGAGCAGACTCAAAGGGCCAAAAGACCTCCTCCTGCACCTATCTTTTATGTATCTATGTAATGATGAGGGTTCAGTCCTGAGATTTGGCAGGACTGAAGTGGGGATTCTATAGTTCGGAACTACTACAGGAGGGTCTGTCGGAATTTAGCAGCACGATATTCCTTTGATCTGTTGCTACTGTTGAGGCAGTAATTCAGGATTGGCAGAGGTGGGAAGTTTAATTCTAGAAACTGAGGTTTGTCAGGGCTGAAGCAGTCCATGTCCATATGCAGCAAGACCTGGGCAACATTCAAGCTTTGGCTGATTAGTGGCAAGTTATATTTGCACCACGCATGTACCAGGCAATAACCATCTCCAACAAAAGACAATCCAATCCAACCATCACCCCTTGTCATTCAATAGCATTACCAACACTGAATGTCTCACTATTGACATTCCGGGGGTTTACCATTATCCAAAACATGAACAGGACTAGCTATATAAACACAGTGGCTACAGGAGGTCAGAGGCTGGGAAGTTTGTGGAGAACAACCTATCTCCTGACCTGCCTGTCCACCATCTACAAGGCAAAAGTCAGGATTGTGATGGAATATTCTCCACCAGCTTGGATGAGTGCAGCTCCAACAACACTAAAGAAGATCAACATCACTTAGGACAAAGCAGCCAACTTGATTGGCACCAAATGCAAAACTCAGTTGACAGCAACAAATCGCCTCTGTGAAACACACAGCAAAAGGCATGGAAAATCCTGATGTGTTAGGCAGGTTGGTTCGACGTTGACTGCAACTGGATGCAGTGAAGCTAGAAACAGACGTCTGACATAGGAGATGATTCAACACTGTTTTATTTAACTAGTGGACTGCTGTACATGTTCAGCTGTGGGTTGGCACTCTACTAATCTAACTGATGACCTCTTACTGGCTTGACCAGACTTACTAGCTACCGCATGGTGATAGTGCTCACTAGCTTGTGCACTCTGACTGTCTCAGTAGCTGGGTCCTGAGGGAGGGAGAGTCTTAATGCCCAGTGGGCTTGATAGTGGTGGTGTCCTGTCTGGTGATTGGTTGTTCTGTGTTGTGTGTTCATTGGTCATCCTGTGTGTCAATCACTGCCTGTCTGCATCTAATTATATACATGAGTGGATATTATGCCAAATCCCACCCATCATTTTTTATTCGTCCAAGTCCAGTGAACTACACTCAAACACTCCTGATGTGGCAGCTCCAGGCAGATCCAGGCATCAGCCTTTTCACTCCCGGACATGAATAGGCAGCCCACAGTGTTCAAAATTTTAAACTAACCCACTTATAGAAGATAATCACATTGTTTACTTCCATGTCATCCGGTTCAATGAAATGTGGTCTGTTCCCTGTTGCTCACTGTACAATTAAGACAGGCTATGATGAGAATTTGTATTCAACATAAATCCTTCCATTAGTGTAAATGGATTGTATAATTATTGGTAGAAAATATTAACCTTTTCAGCAACACATTATTAAAACCACCTGAGGGCGTTGATGTACATCCTAAGGTCTGCTCTGGCATGTGACAGGCCCAAGGTTTCTGAAGATAGTTACCTCTTTAAAGGCAGTTCCGCTGTCTCATTCAGCTTCTATAGTTTTGACACTCATATGTGGTCATCTCCTAAGGGTCGTGCCCTGATGCATCCCTATTCTTCCATACATCATGCTGCTTTTCGAAAGGATGATAGCAGCAAAAGCTATTCTGTTATCTTCCTTCGGCGGTTGGCAAAATATTCATGCTGACAGCTGGCAGCTTTGATCTCAATTTATAACTGCCACATGTGTAGCTCCTCAAGTAATGAGAATCTGCAAGAAAGCTCAATTTACTCGAATCCAGCCACCAATTAATAGTCTTAATTGCTGTGTTCTTAATGGCATTGAAAACCAATTTCCTGGCATTGTAAGCCGATGTCAGAAATTAGGAGCCTTTGTCCACAATAGATGAGTATTACTCGGCCGTCAGCAAAATTTCTGACACTAGGAAATTCTCTTCTGCTTGGAGAGTACAATGGTACCGATTAACTATTTTCTGAAGTTTTATATTCACATTACAAAGAATGTTCTGGCCCTGATACTCTGAGATGTAGCCAAGACAGAGAGCCTGCTTGCCTGCCATGGATATTAAGGCGAAAACTTATGCTGCTGAGATTTTGCTTTTTGACTTCATTGTGGGGATATGGCTCGTTTTCTCATCCCACCCCTAATGGAACATGACTGTGCTATCCTGGGAAATCCATTTGGTATGGCCACCCAAAAACATAAGGGCCTTGAAGATCTTTATGGAAGTCCCCAAACTATTAATCCATAGAATCCCTACAGTGAGTGGCAGGCCATTCAGCACCAGGCGTGCACCAAACCTCCGAAAGAGCACTCTACCTTGGTCTACTCCCTCATCCTATCCTCGTGATTATTAATTATTTTAAAGTAATTTCCAGGGACAATGAAGTCAAAAAGCAAAATCTCAGCTGTTTAAATGCCTGCTGTAGTAATCCACGGGAGGCAGGAGTTCCGTCACCACACCAATATTTATTTACAATAACGATATTACAGGAGCAGCTACAAACAGTGCTGCTAGCAGTCCAGTCAACTTAAGACTGGCTCACAAAGCCTACACAGGTGATTATATGGGCCCCCTCAATGTGCTATCATTAAGGGAGCTCATACTCCAATTGGCCAACTAATAAAGCCAATTGGAGTTCATTACACCTGCCCACTGTTTTAACCCAGCAGAGGTCACGGAATAGGAACCATCAGGTTTCCCGTGTCGCGGGGAATATGAACTTCCTTAGTAAAGGGCTTTCCCTTAACAGGTGTTGCCCCTCTAGTACAAATATTCTGATCTGGGAGCAGGTTGGGGAAGGAGATGGTGACAGCGGCATTGTAAGTAATAATAAATCTCTTTGCTCTAACCTGCAGCTTATGCGTGGCTACTTACCTCAGATCTAACACCCTCAATGAGCATTCCTGTAGCTGCTGTGTCACAAGGGGATGGGGCTGCACTCCTCCTGTGCTGCACTGGAGCCTGCACAGACAGTCCCGCTGGAAGCCCTAGACTGCCACCCGAGAGGAAGATTAGTCGCATTAACCAAATGCAGTTAAGTGCACATTATTGTCCTTTAGAATCGTTAGGCCATAATTTATTTTCTCTTGTTTAATAAACGTTTAATTATTTAATAATAGCTTATTGTCACAAGTAGGCTTCAATAAAGTTACTGTGAAAAGCCGCTAGTCGCCACATTCCGGCGCTTGTTTGGGGAGGCCGGTACGGGAATTGAACCTGCACTGCTGGCTTTGTTCTGCATTACAAGCCAGCTGTTTAGCCCACTGTGCTAAACCAGCAATTATGGGCGGAATTCTCCGCTCCCCACGTGGCATGGAAGAATCGTGGGAGGGCCTCCCGACATTTTTTACGCCCCCGCGATTCTCCCCACCCCTCTCGGAAAAATCGCCGCTCGCCGTTTTTCACGGCGAACGGCGATTCTGCGAGCCCGATGGGCCGAGCGGCCGGCCTTTCACGCCCGTTTCACCACGGCAGCAACCACACCTGGTCGATGCATTCGTGAAACAGGCGCTGGATGCCCGTTTGGGGCATCCAGGGGCCCGATTGGGACGAGAGCACCCCGACTGTGCTCTGGAGGGGACACCGATCGTCGGGCCTGCGTCCAAAATGGACGCACTCTTTCCCCTCCGCTGCCCGGCAAGATCAAGCCGCCACGTCTTGCTGGGCAGCGGTGGAGAAAAACGGCACCGCGCATGCATGGGTTCCCGTCGTCTGTGCGCTGATGTGATCCGCGCATGCGCGGGTTCCTGCGCATGCGCGGATGACATCCACGAAGCGCCGTTCGGGCGTCATTTCCGGTGGCCGAGGTCGTGGCCAGGAATGACGGGGGCCCTCTCCTAGCCCCCCGGATGGGGGTGAATTAGGTGCAGGGAGCGGGCCCCCAGGCTGTCGTGAACCTTGGCCAAGTTCACGACAGCCTCCACGATTTTGGCCACCAGCAGAGAATTCCGCCCTATGTGTGTTAAAGGTATACTGGCAGACTCTTGTGAATGTGTTCAGTAGCTGAATTCCATGGTTTCTTGAAAAATAAACAAAGTTAGGACCTACCAATGAAGTTTCACTCTGGGATTTGATTTGTCCAGTATTAACATCGGCTTGGATCATGACCATGTCACAAGGTCAAATTCCTGGATCTCCCTATCCAACAATAGTGTGGGTGAACCTTCACCAGATTGATTGCCTGCAGCATTTCAAGAAGGCTGTTCACTACTTTTTCTCAAGGGTGCTAAGGGATGGGCAAAGAATAACATTGATGCCTGCATTCCTCAAAATATCTGCCATCAATTAGACTTCTCCCTGCACACCTCAACTCAAAGCATTTTTGCTCACAAAGTTGTTGGAAGTTTAAGCAGAGAATAGCATAATAAGGGAAGCTGGGCATTTAGGACTTGAGTGAATTGTGCAGCAACTCTGTACCTCTTCACCAATGAGATTTAAAGATCGGAAAATAACCAGGAGAGGAACTGGGAACAAAGAACAAAGAAAATTACAGCACAGGAACAGGCCCTTCGGCCCTCCCAGCCTGCGCCGATCCAGATCCTTTATCTAAACCTGTCTCCTATTTTCCAAGGTCTACTTCCCTCCTTTCCCGCCCATCCATTCGGGTGAATTGGAGTGAATTAATTAAATATCAACTTTGATGCACCCAAGTAAAATAAAGCGAAAGAAAGAAAGATTGGATTCAGATAGAGATGAAAATAAGATAGAAAGAAAAGCAGGAAAAAATATTTTTACAATATTCCTTGAAAAGTAAATGCTGAAGTAATGTGGCACTGCATGGTGAATAAAAAAAGACTTGCATTTTTATGAAGCCTTTCATGACCTCAGGACCTCCCAAAGCACTTTACAGCCAATGAAATACTTTTGATGAGCCTTCACTGTTATATTGTAGGAAGCACTTAATATTTATATTGTTAGTTAATTTCCAATGCTAGAAAGCTGATTGGTGGTCATTAACATTTATCACAGTATTAATAGAGCACTTCTGCTTGTCGTGACAGAACTCAACTCTTGTACGTTTTATGGGCAAATACAGCAAATTTCTAGGAAAAAGAGTGGAAGGCTAAGGATGAGCTACATTGACAGTGGAGCACCACAACTTAAGTCAGCAACTTTTAGCTATTCGCATTTAACTGCACATCTGTTTCTCACCTGAAGTTGCTGCACCAACTGCCCATAAATAGTGGCAAGCACCATTAGCCTTGCTATTATTCTGACGGCAAATTCCGGCCCCTTGATAATAACTTGCACTGCCATTAAATTAATTGAATGAACTTGATTTGACACAACAAAATGGTTGATTCAATAAACAATGCTGGATTTGCAGCATTTATTGGTTTGGCCTCAGATGACTTATTGACCTGAATTGGAACCTGTGTAGGCACAGCAGAAAGTTGAAAGATGCGAATACAAGGGCTCATTTTACAAAGCATGTTGTGGTGCGGGATCTCACTCAATGGCTTCAGGTCGACAATCTCTGTTGATGGCCCAATCACTGGCCAAATTTATGTCTTGCTAGGCTTGCAGTACCCAGCAAAACCTCACTAATTAACTCCTTTGTGCTGTCTGCACATCGTTTCAAAGTGTATTTAGGTATGCAAGTCTCATCATAATCTGTCATTAGGCTCGTGATCTGATTTTCAAGTATAGTATAGTTGCAAATTCACTATCAATAGAGCTTGCACTAGGTGCAGTGTGTTTTCAGGCTGGTGTGGTGCCATGTTTTTAAAAATCTCAGGTTACTCTCTCTCTCGAGGCACCATGCCTGAAGAGGGCTTTGGCAACCATAGACTTCCATGTGTTGTACTGTGACTATGTTGGACGTTACTGGAGTTGTTTACAGTTGTGTTCTGTGGATTCTGGCTACTCAGGAGACTCCAGCACTCTCATCGCCCGCCATTAGCATATTGAAAGGATTTGCAGATTGATTATCAACCATTGAGTGGCATGTAGCACAATGGTTAGCACTGTTGCTTCATAGCGGCAGGGACCAGGGTTCAAATCCCAGCTTGGGTCACTGTCTGTGCAGTTTTTGCATGTTTTCCATTTGTCTGCTTGGGTTTCCTCCGGGCACTCCGGTTTCCTCCCACAAGTCCTGAAAGACATGCTTGTTAGGTGAATTGGATGTTCTAAATTCTCTATCCGTGTACCTGAACAGGAGCCAGAGTGTGGATACTAGGGGATTTTCACAGTAACTTCATTGGATAATAAATCAATATCAGACATATGGGAGCCTTTCAAGCGACAGTTGATTAGGATTCAGTAAAGTTATGTTCCTGAGAGAATGAAGTATAAGTATGGGATGTCTAGGGACCCTTGGATAACACAGGATATTGTGAGCCTCGTCAAAAAGAAAAAGGAGTCTTTTGTATGGTCTAGAAAAGAGGGAACAATCAAAACCCTTGAGTAGTATAAAGAAAGTAAGAAGGTACTGAAGCGGGAAATTAGGAGGGCTAGGAGGGGCCATGAAAAGTCCTTGGCAAGTCGGATTAAGGTAAATCCCAAAGCTTTTTATTCATATGTAAAAAGCAAGAGGGTGGCCAGGGAAAGGATTGGACCACTTAAGGACAGTGGGAGGGAATCTATGTGTTGAGCCACAGGAAATAGGTGAGGTACTAAATGAATACTTTGCATAAGTGTTCACGAAAGAAAGGGACTTTGTGGAAGTCGATTCTTGGGTAGGGTGTGTTGACAGTCTGGATCATGTTAGCATCGAAAAGGAAGAGGTATTGGGTCTTTTAAAATATATTAAGGTAGATAAGTCTCCTCGGCCGGATGGGATTTATCCCAGAATACTGAGGAAAGCAGGGGAAGAAATTGCTGGGGCCTTGACTGACATCTTTGTATCCTCATTGGCTACCGGTGAGATCCCAGAGGACTGGAGAATAGCTAATGTTGTACCGCTATTTAAGAAAAGTAGCAGGGATAATTCTGGAAACTATAGGCCGGTGAGCCTCATGTCAGTAGTAGGTAAATTATTGGAGAGAATTCTCAGGGACAGGATTTATACCCATTTGGAAACAAATGGACTCATAAGCGATAGACAGTATGGTTTTGTGAAGGGGAGGTCGTGTCGCACTAACTTGATCGAGTTTTGTGAGGAGGTGACAAAAATGATTGATGGGGGAGGGTAGTGGATGTTGTTTACATGGACTTCAGTAAAGCCTTTGACAAGGTGCCACATGGCAGACTGGTACAAAAGGTGAAGTCACACAGGATCAGAGGTGAGGTGGTAAGATGGATACAGAACTGGCTCAGTCATAGAAGGCAAAGGGTAGCAGTAGAAGGATGTTTTTCTGAATGGAAGATTGTGACTAGTGGTGTTTCACAGGGATCAGTGCTTGGGCCTCTGTTGTTTGTGCTGTACATAAACAATTTGGAAGGAAATGTAGCCGGTCTGATTAGTAAGTTTGTGGATGACATCGAGGTTAGTGGAGTGGCAGATAGTATTGAGGATTGTCAGAAGATACAGCAGGACATAGATAGGTTGGAGACTTGGGCAGAGAAATGGCAAATGAATTTAATCTGGACAAATGTGAGGTAATGCATTTTGGTAGGTCTGAAGGGAAATATACCGTAAATGGTAAAACTCTTAGGAATATAGAAAGTCAGAGAGATCTGGGCATGCAGGTCCACAGATCTTTGAAGGTGGCAACACAAGTGGACAAGGTAGTCAGGAAAGCAGACGGAATGCTTGCCTTCATTGGATGGGACATCGAGTATAAAAACTAGCAAATCATGCTTCAGTTGTATAGAACCTTGGTAAGGCCACACTTGGAATATTGCAGAATGCTGCTCGCCACACTACCAGAATGATATGGAGGCTTTGGAGAGGGTGCAGCGAAGGTTTACCAGGATGTTGCCTGGTCTGGAGGGTATTAGCTATGTGGAGAGGCTGAATAGACTCGGACTGTTTTCATTAGAAAGACGGAGGTTGAGGGGTGACCTGATAGAGGTCTACAAGATTATGAGGGGCATGGATAGAGTGGATGGGCAGGCACTGTTTCCCAGGGTGGAGGGGTCAGTCATAGGGGGAATATGTTTAAGGTCCATGGGGCAAAGTTTAGAGGAGGTGTGTGAGGCAGATCTTTTATGCAGAGTGGTGAGTTCCCGGAACACTTTGCCAGGGGAGGTTGTGGAAGCAGATACATTAAAGGCTTTCAAAAGGCACCTTGATGGGTGTAGAGGGATATGGCACAAGTGCTGCGGGACTTAGCAAAGGTTAGTATCATGACCGGTACAGGCTTGGAGGGCCGAAGGGCCTGTTCCTGTGCTGTATTGCTCTTTGTTCTTTAAATAATTGTGAATCAGGAGGTAAAAGGGAGGGAGAAACCTGCAACAATTATAAACACCAGAGAAAGAGTCAAATGAAATTATTAGAACTAAAAACTGAAAAGTCTCTGGGTGTTAATGGATTTAACCCATGAATCTCACAAGAAGGGGAGAGGATTTTCCATTCCTGTTTTCATCGAGTGGAATCAGCGATGGAAGTGGAAAATCCCACGAGAGGCCCAAATGGCATTTTGCGCCGATGTAAAGGTGTGATGCAATTGACTCCGCCCCGCCAGTGATGTACCAAGAATCGCTCGGTGGGCGGGGGTGGGGTGATGGAAAGGGTCTTGCCTGAGCAGTTCACCAGGCACTGCCCTGGCGCTTCAATCTTTAAAAATTAAGTTGCTGGTCGGGCAGGCTCAATCAGAGCCCACCCTGCCAGCATTGCATTGTGGGACCAGCTCCTTGTACTTTTTTTATTCAATCAGCAGAACAGCATGGCGAAGAAAGCCGTCATCAGGGCTGACAGCCTGAACACAGCTTTTCCTGCTCGCTGAGACACTCTGCATATTTTAGGGAGAATTCCACCCATTCGGCCAAGATAGTGGATGCAATGGTTTTAATTTGCCAAAATTCCCTAAATTCTGGAAATGCTCCATCAGATTTGAAAACAGTGAATGTGCCTCCTCTAGTCAAGAAAGTAGGGAGACAGAAAGCAGGAAACCACAGGCCAGTTGGCTTAACACATAGGGAAATATTTGAAATCTATAATTAAGGAGGTTACGGCAGAGCACTTAGAAAATCTCAGTACAATTAGGCTGTGTCAACATGAACAGGGAAATAATGTTTGACTAATTTATTGGAGGTCTCTGGGGAAGCTAACAGGAAACAGAGTAGGCATAAATGGGCCATTTTCAGTTTGGTAAGACGGGATAAGTGGGTGCCATTGGAATCAATGGTAAAGCCTCAACTATTGATAATTTGTATCAACAACTTGGAGGATGAAAGAACCAAAAACATTGCTGCTAAATTGAAAGATAGATAGGAAAGTAAGGAGTCTGCAAAGAGACATAGGTAAAGTGATTGGGTAAAAACTTGGCAGATGGAGTATAATGTGGGAAAATGTGAACTTGTCCACTTTGGCAGGAAGAATAGAAAAGCAGCATAGTATTTAAATGGAGACCGATTGCAGAACTCTGAGGTACAGATGTGATGAATGTAAGAATTTCAGATATATTGGCCCATAACCTCCACTCTGGTCAGTGACTTAAGTTGCACATTTGCGCTGTGACAACCTGGAAGTACAGGTGTACGGACATGCATGATGAAAGCGTGCTAAATTTAAATTCTTGACGTTTTTTTCCCGCACTCCGCTTAAGCAGCTGAATGAAAAATGCAGGGACAGCGCTAACTTTGTTACATCTTTTTATTTGCACTTTATTTTTTTGGTCTAGCCAAGGCAGGAGACATCGGGATACATTTTTTTGGTGGGTTAATATTTTATTTTATTAATGTTTAGCGTTTATAAATATGTTTAAAATGAAAATAAATTGAAAGGAAGATGTATTTTTATTTTTTGAAACTTTGGTTTGGCATGAGGCTGTTAATTCCATGAAAAGGATACTTTATTGCAGTGTTTTTCAAACTGTTTTGCCCGGGACCCATCTTTACCAACTGCCCACCTTTCGGGACCAATGCCATCGAAGTTCGCGACCCATGCTGGATGACCTTCGTGTCCCACACTGGTCGACCTTCGTGACCCACCATTCTCTCTTACCTTTAATGTGAGAGGTGAGCCTGCTTGGTCCACACAATCCCATTCCAATCAAGTTCATAGGAGGAAAGGGTTATGCGCATATTAGGTGCAGAGTTTAGCCGGTTTCTTTGTGTTGTCACCATCTTTGTGAGGATGGAAAATCCAACCTTGCACATGTAGGTCATTCCAAAAGCAACAAAATGCGTGTTTTACTCACTTCCGATACTCCTCGGAGACGCTATTCCAGAATGCTGACAACCTCATTGACTTGTGCTGTGTTTTAATGTACTGTCACAGCTGATGCGCAGAAGTTCAGTTTCTTCATTTGGAGTTAGTTACAAGTTAATAATTGATTCTGGGGTCTAAAACTGAAATGGATTTTTCACCCATCTCTTCTCTGTCAAAATCTTCTCTTCTCCTCTGGCAAGTAGCAACAAAAACTGTTGATCAGCACAGCTAGATGCAACTGAATAAGGCTGCCAGTCTATTGACAGTTCCCTTTCTAGCACTGTTTTCTTCAAGTGTCATAGCAGTGGAGGGAACATGTAGTGATTTTGGCTTTGCACTCACAATTGCCAAACTTTCAATGACTTTTGGAAAGTTTCGATTTCTTAACAGTGCCGAAAGCAATCATCATCTTTCCCTTGCAATTTGAAGTTCAGTTCTTTTAGAATTGAAAAGATGTCTGTAAGGTAAAGCATAGTTAGTATCCAAGTTTCATCAGCAAATGTATCAGCCAGAGGGGATTCTTTCTCGAGGAAGAAAGCATGGATTTGATACCACAGTTCGTAAACTCTCACTAGCACCTGACCCTTTGACAGCCAATGTATTTTTATGTGCAACAGAAAATGTGAGCGCTCGGCCCCCAAATCGGAACACTGAGTCTCAAAAAGTCTGGTATGGAGAGCGCTGCATTTAATGCAATTCACAACTTTCACAGTTCCTTTCAACACCATTTCAAGGTTGGATGGAATTATTTTCAATGCCAATGCCTCACGGTGAATAAAGCAATGGTTCCAAACAATGTCCTGACCAGCAACCTCCTTAATTCTTATTATAACTCTGCTGTTTTTCCCAGTCACGTTGGCTGCTCCATCTCTTGTGACTCCACTGCAATGAACCCAGTCGAGTTTGCACTTTCCAACCATGTAACTATTTAATGCTTCAAAAATCTCTGCGCCAGTCATGTGGGTTGGTAATGTCAGGCTACACAGCAAATCCTCAACAAATTCATTGTGCCAAACATACTTAACATAAACTGGCAAGGTTGCACAATCTGAAACACTTGTGCTTTCATCCAGTTGTTTTAAGAACTCCTGTGCTGATTTCAAACGAGAAATAAAATGGGCTTCGATATTCTAAGCTAAATCACAAATTCGGCGAGCCACTGTATTATCACTAACCTGGATGCATTTCACTTTTTCAGCTAATCTCTCATCTAGGAAAGTACAAGCTATGTCTATTGCTGCAGGGAAAATTTATCTCTCTGCTCCACTGTGGGGCATTTTCTCTTTAGATACATGGTAAGCTACCATGTAAAAGGCTAATTGTGCTCAGTCGTTCAAAGTAAAATTTCTGTTGAGGACTTCAGCTGATCCTGCATCCTTTGAAAAAAATCAAGAGATTTGTCCTCGAACTCACCATTCTTAGGACTGGATTCTCCGCAGCCCAGCGCCAAAATCACATTTGGTGCGGGGGCGGAGAATCGACTTTTATGCAAGAATTGGGTCCAGCGCCACCCCAGCAATTCTCTGATCCCCGGAGAATTGCTTGCCCGTGAACCACGATATGCGGCTGGGGGGGGGGGGGGGCATTGTCAGAGGCCCTCTCAGCAATACTCTGGTCCTGACCAACCGAGTTCCTAATGGCTTGTTCTAATCACGTCTGGCTGGCCGCCCTGGTGGAGGGTGGGGGCATCCAGCACCGGGCAGGGGGAGGCCTCATGGGCGGCCGGGGCAGTGATCGGGTAGGTCAGCTGAAGCGACGTGGGGAAGATCGGTGGGACCTTGTTTCTTGGTCCTGGTCCACAGTCCGAGGCCGCCATTGAATTCCGCGCGGCCGCTGGAGGGTGCCGCCGTGCTCATGTGTGGGCTCAGAACCGGAAGTGTCTCGTATCTGCAGCCAAAGCTCCTTTAAGCTCCCCGGGTCCCTGCCAGCCCCCTGCAGGTAAGTGAATTGTTCTATATTTTTTTCAGGAAAGTCTGGAGTTAAACACTAGCGTTTTTCTGGCGTGGAGACACAGCCCCATTTTTGGAGAATCCAGCCCTTAGTCTTCAAATGCCTTTGAAGTTTTGAGAGTTCTACTTGCATTTGCCAGTACTTCTCTACATTTAACACACATGGACTTCGCATCCTGATTTGCATTGGCACAACTAATAAAACAATACCTTTAAAAATCATCTTCGTAAGGGCAGCATGGTGGCGCAGTGGGTTAGCACTGCGGCCTCACGGCGCCGAGGTCCCAGGTTCGATCCCAGCTCTGGGTCACTGTCCGTGTGGAGTTTGCACATTCTCCCCGTGTTTGCGTGGGTTTCGCCCCCACAACCAAAGATGTGCAGATTAGGTGGATTGGCCATGCTAAATTGTCCCTTAATTGGAAAAAAATGAATTGAATATTCTAAAAAAAATTTTAAATCATCTTTGTACTGTTTAAGCCTGATTTCAGCTGTCTTAACGGGCTGTTCACCAGAGGCCCTGGAGCTCACACCATCACTGCTTTGTCCTGCTGTCGATTCTCCTGAGTCACTCTCTCCAGCAGATTTAGTTATGACTCTCACTGGCCCTTTCTTCCTTATTACAAAACTATCCATTTTAAATTCTTCAGCCCTGTTGCTTTCTTACTGCTAAGAAAATGGAGGAATCGCAATCACGTCCAGAACACATATTGTCAGTGCTTCGGGCACGTGACCTGCTGTCTGCCGTCGTTTCAGGCGCTGACGTCAGGAGGAGGCAGTGTTTTCAGCTGGAAAAACAGGTTGCGGCCATTGGGCACTACTTCCTGCAATCGGGAATGCTGCTACGCCTGACCCCGCAACCCGGCCAACACCCGCCCGCGTCCCACCCTCAGGCCGCGATCCTGACTTTAGAAATTACTGCTTTTCTGTATGAAGTGAGTTTTAAGTCAGAAAGTGAAAGAAAGATTTGTTTAAACCTTGGTTTGTCATGAGGAAGTTAATTCCATTCAAGTAACTATAATGGATTGAATGCGGTGATCACTCGCAAACGTGTATGATTGTCCACCTAAGATACTTCACGTTACTGGTCACAGGTTATGTGGTCTTTGCAGGCTAATGAGCCCAATCCTAGAGCTGCACCTTCAATCACTCACTTGGCAGGAGTTTCCAAAAGGTAGGATCGGTCCTTGGATGCTAGGTCAGGGTAATCCTTTCTCAGGCTCCTTTTTCCAGGCCTCCTCCTGCCATTGGGTGTTCTCGAAGAATTGTGCCCCTTCAATTAAGAGATCCCGCTAAGTAGGTCTCTCCTGAGCAAAGGACTCCAGGCACTGATGATTATGTTCCATTTCTTGAGATAGGCTTACAAGGTGTCTTTGAAGAGCTTCCATTGTCCTCCTCTTGTTCGGGATTCTTCCTTGAGCTAAGTGAAGAAATTTGCTTTGGCAGCCAGGAGTCTGACATCCTAAGCATATGGGCGGACCAGCAGAGTTGGTTTCAGATGATCATCTCCTCGATATTGGTGTTATCGACTCTTTCAAGGATACTAATGTCAGCACACCTGTCCTCCAAGCTGATTCAGAACTAAAGTAAGTTTGGATTTTGCAATGTATTTTAAGTTGTGTTGTTTAGTAGTCTCCCTGATGCTATGTTCATCCTTACAAGCCTCAGTGATTACTTCAAATGCTTTAACAAAGTTTAATGCCTTAGTTGACTATGCCAGCCTCCTGCGAGCTAAGGTGAACTACCTCTCTGATAGGTATTGCAGAATCCAGTGCTGATTCAAAATCTGTAGTCATAATCCATCTGCGCAGGAACAACACCCTCATAGCATTGCTTCTTAAATTCACTGAACATCTTTTGAGGCATTGATGTGTGCACAGGGATCATGGGGCGGCATTCTCCCCTACCCGGCGTGACGGAGGGTGCCGGAGTAGGGGAGTGGTGCCAACCACTCAGCTGGCCGCTGACGTCACTGCCGGCGCATGCGCGATGCGGGGTTCTCTTCCGCTTCTGCCATGGCGGAAGCCGTGGCGGCGCGGAAGGAGAAAGAGTGCAGCCAGGGCACTGGCCCGCAGTCTGAGCCCCCTGGGCCAGGCCACCATGGGGGCACCCCCCGGTTCCGATCGCATCCCGCACCCCCCAGGACCCCGGGGGCCTGCTCGCGCTGCCAGCGCCGGCCCTAGGGTTGCTGGCGTCCCCGGCAAGCTGAACTTCAGCGCCCTTCGGGGGGGGGGGGGGCCGAGGCGAGGGGGCGGGGCCGAAGGCGGTGGGCGGGGGCGGGGCCGAGGCGGTTGGGGGGCGGGGCCGAGGCGGGGGGAGGGCGGTGGGAGGGGCCGGGGGGGGCGTGGGGCGGACGGTGGGGGGGGGCCGGAGGGCGGAGGGGCGGCCGGAGGGGGAGGGGCGGCCGGAGGGGGGGGGGCGGAGGGGCGGCCGGAGGGGGGGGGGGGGGCGGGGGGGCGGAGGGGCGGACGGAGGGGGCCGCCCTGGGGAGGGTGGGTACCGCGCATGCGCTGGTTGGCACCGGCCCAACTGCGCATGCGCGGGACCCGAGTCTCTGGCGCCCCCTAACACATGGCGCCCCGGGCGACTGCCCGAGTTGCCGGTACCTTGGGCCGGCCCTGCGGGCTGCTGAGCCCGCCGTTCCAGAGGTGGTTTAAACCTCGGCGGTGGGAGAGGCATCCCAGCGGCGGGACCTCGGCCCATCCGGGCCGGAGAATCGCCGCAGGGGCCACTCCGATCGGCGGGGCGAGATTCCTGCCCCCGCCACTTCCCGGGTGGCGGAGAATCTCTGACCCTGCGTGGGCGGGATTTTAGGCGCCCCCAGGCGATTCTCCGACCCTGCGTGGGGTTGAAGAATTTCGCCCCATGAGAGAAGAGTCAGGTTTCATCTCTGCCTGGCGAGGAAGTGAATCAATAGCCCACCCTTAAGAGTGTACAGACAAAGGGCATCATATCAAATGATGTCAGAGGTGATGTGTGCCAGAAGCAAAGGGACATTTTTGTGAAATGTTGAAGGAAGACCTGGATCTAAACTCTGCATTGCCTCAGGTGAGGAAGGAGTAGAGCTCCAAAAGCTAGTGTTTGAAACAAACATGTTGGATTTTAACCTGACATTGTAAGACTTCTTATTCTGGAGGACCAACAATGAAGCACAGGAACAATACAACCGTACACATGTAACAATACATCAAATAGTTGAGAGGACACCTGGGGCTGGATTCTCCACCATTGGGATGCTCCGTTTTGCTGGAGTCCCGAGGGTCTCCCAACGGCATGGGGCTACCCACAACAGGAAACCCCATTGATCGGCCAGCGAAATTGAGAATCCCGCTGGTGTGCTGAACCAGAAATCTGGTACGGAGAAACACGCCCTTGGTGTTTTGAAATCACATTTTCGACATCTGGACAGGTCAGGGGCACGTTACAGTATGCACTAGAGATTGTTATAGTGTGTTGTGCATTGCACAACTTTGCCATTCAGCATAGAGTGAGCATTCGCCTGGAATATGTCTTGCCCCACAAATGTCTGAGCTGGAGGAAGGTAATATGGAGCCTGATGCAGGCATACCTCCTGGTGCAGGTGTGCAAGCCCAGGCTCCAGGTGATGCAAGGGCCATTCACGTTCACCTGGCAGGTGCTGCTTTTGGACAATGAGCTTGTAAAATTAACAATTGATATATCATAACCCTCCCTCTCCTCCTCCCCTTTTTCAAATAGACAGAACCATTGTATGAATGTGGAAACATATATTTTATTGACAGTTGCATTCAAGTGAGACAATACATTTTATTGTAAGAAATTTGTAAAAAGTTGAGATAATTTAATGTCATTGTTCAGCTGATAAAATGAAACTTTAAGTTAAATGTTAACTGGTTTCAAAGTTTTGTATTTAAAAAAGAATTTATGTTAATAAATGTTTTGCATCAAACTTTACAAATGTCTTACTGAAACATCAAAACACAACATTTAATAATGAGATATTTACAAATGAATAAAATAATTGAAGTGAACAAGTCAGAAACATAATAACGCGGTCACACACTGGTTAGCGCTCACAACACCAGGGGCCCGTGTTCAATTCAGACCTTGGATGACTGTGTGCAGATTCTCCCAGTGTCTGCATGAGTTTCCTGGAACCACAGAATAGAACCATAGAATTCCTACAGTGCAGAAGGAGGCATTTGGCCCATCAAGTCTGCACCAACGCTCCTAAAGAAATGAAATGAAAATCGATTATTGTCACGAGTAGGCTTCAATGAAGTTACTGTGAAAAGCCCCTAGTCGCCACATTCCGGCGCCTGTTCGGGGAGGCTGGTACGGGAATCGAACCGTGCTGCTGGCCTGCTTGATCTGCTTTAAAAGCCAGCGATTTAGCCAGTGAGCTAAACCAGCCCCTAGCTGCCTTTAGGTAAGAGCGCCTTACCTAGACACCCCGGGACCTAACCTATACACCCTTCACACTAACGTGCAATTTAGCATGGCCAATCCACCTAACTCACACATCTTTGGACTTTGGGAGGAAACCAGAGCACCCAGAGGAAACCCACGCAGACAAGGCAAAAACATACAAATTCCACACAGTTACCCAAGGCTGGGTTTGAAAATGGATCCCTGATGCTCGGAGGCAGCAGTGCCAAGCACTTTGCCACCATCGTTTACTCAGGATGCTTCAATACTATGAACGCTTGCAATATTTTTTCAAAGCAAACAGAGGATGAGGGGGTGAAGAGAAGTAATACTGCTAAAAGCCTTCAGTGCCCAAACCCATAATTTAATAATGAGCTTGACTTTTCCAGTTGCATTGTACTGTAAAACTTTTGAAAAGCTAATAGTAAAAGGGCATTATCACCCAAAGCGCTTGATAAGCATGCAGCATTATAAATTCAACTAGAGCAAGAGCTCCTGGGCAAGCGATAGCAGCTTTTGTGGTGCTCTTGAGGCAAACAACTGAACATGATGAATTTGGGCCTGCCCTTAATGATATGACGGGAGACTATCTTGTGGTGTGGGATAAATAATACCGCCACACAGATAAAACTGTTGGCAAAAGCAGAAATAATCCTGAAGAAGGTGCTAGAAATTGCCCTTGCCATGGAAAGCACAGAAAAGGGTGAAATGTAGCTTCAAGGCGCACCAAATTTGGAGGAAAGTTGCTAATGGCAGCAGCGTCAAAGATGAGGTGTAGGTTTGGTGAGCAAAGAAATGCAGAGGCTGACAGAAGTATAAGAGATTCAGCCAATAAACCATGATTTGTGAAGAGTGCTATTAGTGCAGGGGAAACCACCCTAGGAGAAGTGTAGGTTCAAAGAAGCGGTGTATAAATCCTGTGGGTGAAAGAAGCACATAAGAAGCAAATGTAGGGACAAACAGGGCCAACTTGGTGGTAGCAGGGTCAAGATTCCAGCTCCAGTACACAGCATGAAAAGTAATTCTGAAGGGGGCCAAACGTATGAGTTGCATAATATTAAATTGTGAAAAGTAGCCCCTATCTCAGTAATACTGATGGTCAATGGTCATTCACTCAAAATGGAGGTAGACATCATAGTAGTGAGACCAAATGTATCAATGCCTACAGGGAAGGGGCCAGTCCCAGGGATTAAAAAAACACTGCCGTCATGCTGGTTATATATACAGGTGAAGATCTTGGGAGCAACAGTAACCTATGTAAATTACAGACAGCAATCTGCCCAACTGCCCTTAATCATAGTTGCGACTAAGCTTGATAGGCTGAGATTGGCTTCAGAAAATTAAACTAAATTGGCTAGAAATGTTTGATATTATCAAAGGGCGGCACGGTGGCACAGTTGCCAGAACTGCAGCCTCACAGCGTCAGGGACCCAGGTTCAATTCCAGCCTTACATGACTGTGTGAAGTTTGCACTTTTTGCCTGTGTCTGCATGAGTGCCCTCCTAGTGCTCCTATTTCCTCCCATAGTCCAAATCTGTGTAGGTGTGGTGAATTGGGGCGACAGGGTACACAGTGGTTAGCACTGTTGCTTCACGGCCCCTGAGTTCCAGGTTCGATTCCCGGCTTGGGTCACTGTCTGTGCGGAATCTGAACGCTCTCCCCATGTCTGTGTGGGTTTTCTCTGGGTTCTCCAGTTTCCTTCCACTGAAAGATGTGCAGATTAAGTGGATTGGCCATGCTAAATTGCCCTTAGTGACCAAACAAAAAAAAAGGTTAGGTGGGGTTACTGGGATAGGATGGAGATGTGGACTTAGGTAGGGTGCTCTTTCCAAGGGCCTGTGCAGACTCGATGGGCTGAATGCCCACCTTCTGCACTGTAAATTCTATGATTCTATGATTCTATGAATTCGCCATACTAAATGGTCCTTTAAAATCCGGGTATGTGCAGGTGAGGTGGAGTTACGGGGATGGAGCAGGGGAGTTGGCCTGGGTAGGCTGCTCTTTCAGAGGGTCAGTGCAGACTTGATGAGCCGAATGGCCTCCTTCTGTACTGAAGGAATTCTGAATAAGGTGATCAAGACCTCCACATGTGGTCTTATCGATCCCCTGTATAACTGGAGCATAATCTCCCTAATTTTGTTTTCAATTCCTCTCGCAATAAATGATAACATTTTATTAGCATTCCTAATTACTTGCTGTAACTGCACAGAAACCTGATGTGATTTGACACAAGGACACCAGATCCTTCTGCAACTCAGAGCTCTGCAATTTATCACCAGTTATATAATGTGCTAGAACAGGACCTGGGACGCAACCACTGTATCCCACGGCTTCTTTTACTTCAAGGAATAAACCCGGGTTTGTGTTAGCCTGGCCTTGGCTGGAGCTATTATATTGGCGACGAGGCATAAAAATGGGATTCTAAGCAGCCTCCAAAGTAAAGCAAACAGCTCTTGGTAAGCAAAACAAAACTGAAATGCCTTTTTCTTGGTAAACTTGAGCCACATGATGTTAACATCGAAGATGAGGCCCTCTTTGCTCTATTTCTTTTGGGCCAACAACATTGAAGGAGATGAAAAGCAAAAAGTTATCCTCTTGACAGTATGCGAGGCCCTGGCGTTTAAGATCATAAAAACCTAACCCACCCAGCAGCCCCTGACTCCAAAATCTTTGATGAGCTGGTAGACCTATGCAATATCACTATGACCCAAAGCCATCAATCACCTTCTAACAATACTGTCTTATGAGGGCAGGGAGGAGCCCGAGGAAACCCATAAATGAATTCCTCCGTAGGTTACAGAACTGGCAGAATACTGTGAATTTTCTTCAAAATGGATTGGTGTGAGGAATTTCAGTGTCACAATTCAGAAGAAATTACTGGTAGAGCCCAATCGAGACCTGAAATGGGCCATTGAGATATCCCTGTCCCTGGAGAATGCTGAGAAAGTAAGTACAGGGAGATCAGACACCAGCATCCTCATGTTTTTTTAAAATAAATTTAGAGTACCCAATTATTTTTTCCAATTAAGGGGCAATTTAGCGTGGCCAATCCATCTATCCTGCACATCTTCCGGGTTGTGTGGGTGAAACCCACGCAGACACAGGGAGAATGTGCAAACTCCTCACGGACAGTGACCCAGAACCGGGATCCGAACCCGGGGTCCTCAGCGCCGTAGCCATCAATGCTAACCACTGTGCCACCATGCTGCCCTCAGCATCATCATGTTGTGGGGAGGGACCTCCCACAGGGAATTCAGATGAAGACGTCCAAGCGCATCGGCCATTACCACCCCAGAACTCTGTAGTGTAGCCACCGAAGTTGGCCATTTCCCTGAATACAAAATGGAGGAACGCAAAGCATATAGGATAAAATGGACAATGTTTGCAGCGCCAGCAGGCTGCACCTAGCAGGTGTGGATTCTGTCTGCTAAGAAAGCAGACAGCACCAAAACGAACATTCCGCATACTAATGAGGCAATAACCGGGATAATTAGCATGTTAATGGAATGATTTGAGAGACAATGGACACAATTGGGGAAGCAATTGCAACATTGTAAAGGATACCAGACACTCAGGCACCAGCAAGGTTCGAAAACAAAGAGCATGAAGGCCCGCCCAGTAACTAAGGAACAGCCTCAGTATTGGGGGGATTCAAACATATCGATTGGGAAGAGACCCAATCGATTCCAAGCAGGTAAGGGAGTCCGCCCAAAGGGGCACGGATCCCTGGGACCTATAAAACACAGGTCCCACACATGGTTCAGCCTTCTCGTCCAACCCTCCTCTCTCTTTGACTAGCACTCCTCCGTGGACCAGCACCTCGACCAGCTTTTGCCAAGAAGACCCTGAAGGAGAGAGAGGAGAGGGTTCGGACAGCAGCCGCCAGCAAGTAAGTGCCTCACAACGATTGCTACCAGAGATAGACACTCCTGACCCCTTTTAACTTATACCAACCTGAAGTTTGCAGACCAGAGCAGAGCAAGAGGCCTTTTTCCCTGACCCGGCAGTTCCTTCGAGATAAGTATTAGTTTATTTAGCGGTAGGAATACGTTTAATCCTTTTAGCGTGTGCATGGGTAGTTATTATAATTGTATTATAATAAACTCAGTTGTTTGGACTTAATAATTGGTGTATGGTTTTATTGCTTTGAACTTCACCTTGAACTTGTGACGGTGTCTTAACGATACCTGGCGACTCCAGAGCTAAGTAAAGAAACAGAGCCAAATTGAGTGTTAGGCACACTCACCCAGAACGACCAACAGTAGGCTCTCCCTCGTGGTCAAGGAAAACACATGAGGACCCTAGACATACCAGAGAAACCACTCCTGAGAATGCAAGTGCCAGCTAATGGGTAAAGTGCTGCAGAAGGACGCAACCCAGGCAAGTCTTCTACAATCAGCAGTACAAGTACAACCAGGCAAGAAGCCAAGACTAGCACTGGCTCATACTATGCAGATAAACTATTCTTTTGACCAAGAGACAATGCAGGTGAAAGGCATCAATAATTATGAAGCTATTCATAAATGGTCACCTATTAGAGATGGAGGTGGATACGAGGGATGTGTCTCTATAATTGGAGAACAGGCATTTAATCGCCTCTGAACTAGCATTCTACCTTTAAGTCTAAAAGATACCAGAGTTAGATTATCCATCTACACAGGGGAACCGTTGTGAATTATGTGAACCCCAACGACCCCGATAACCTAAACACAACAGTCAGCTCAACATCTAGTTATGAGGGAACCAGGACAAAGTTTCATGGGTAGAAATTAGCTCCAATCATTCAGACTAGACCGGTTTGAAATTTTTTAATTGGACATTGGAGGACTGTATAAAATTATCAGTAAATACTCTAGGGTCTTCCAAAATGGCCTTGGAAAAATAAAAGGCGCCAGAATCCATGTCAATCCCGATGTCATGCGAAAGTACTTCAGAGCATGACTGGTCCCATATTCGTTGCTCGAGAAAGTAGAAACTTTTTATTTATCTGTTCATGGGACGTGGGAATCGCAGGCTGGGCCAGCATTTATTGCCCATCCCTAATTGCCCTTCTTTTCAACGATTACCAGATCAGATGGACCTGTCTTCAGGCAGAGTTTCTGTATGGCCACCATCTTCGCTTAATTCTGTTTCTCCTTAAGTTAGAGGAGACATTTTACAACATAACCATCTCATAAGTGAAAATAGGGGACTCTTCTACACACAAAAGGCGGAGGAGTTTGGAGCTGACAAATAGCAATTGGTGCTGGTATATTGCAATTGATGCTAGATCAATTGTTCATTTTAAATCTGAGATTGTTAGATTTTTCTTAACCAAAGGTATAAAGGGATATGGTGATGGGGGTCAAAAGTTAGGCTGCAGATCATCAATTACTTCATTGGATGGCCAGAGTCGGGGCTAAATTACCTACTCCTGTTCCTATATTCCTAGAATCAATATTGGGAGTGTTGAAAATCTATTCAGCTACAAGTGATCCACACGTGAAGTTGATTCTAGCTTCAGCAATTGCACTTCCCAGCAGCAGTCATCAATAACGATAAGGAACAGGGGGTCTTGTAGATTTTCCTACTCATAAACACAGAGAAATTGATGTTTCAGCTGACACTCGCTAACTCAGCACAGAGTAACTTGACACATTAACACATCAATCTGTGCCTTTATCAATGGAACCACCTGGAGAAGCTGCCTCGTGAATGACCAGCTTTGTTTTTAGATTCAATTGTCATTACCGGCCAATCTCATGACACAAAGCCAGCACCCGTCAGAATTTGCTGATAGATTCTGGTAGATAATCCAACTCTGTATCCATTTAGAAGTAGATTGGTCCATAACAAGCACTGATTAAATCTTGCTGTAAGTGGGGATTCAAAAAATCCATCCTATCGGCCTGTGTGTAGAACCTATGTAAGCTATAAGCCACTTCTGTGCATGTGTTACATTACTGACATTGCCTTAAAGTATGAAATGCTGATAGCCAAGTTGTTGACTTTTGTCAACTTGTACATTGACATCTATCATCGTCTGCCAGCAACCATGCTCCAGTGTTCATAAGAATTGTCTTGTCATTAATATGTTCACTATTTTAAGCAGGCCGAGCACTATTCAACCACTATGCTTAATACAAAGAAAATTGTTTTCCAAATTTCAAAGATTGAAGTATTTGCTCAAAAGTGTCAAAGCAAAAAAGACCTAAAATATTTCCATTGGTCCAGAGGAATGTGTCAGAGACTACCAAACATTTAGTTTATTAATATTGGGGAAAGCGTTCTTTGTGTGTTGTTTGAAATGAAATCATGAAGCAGTTCATAAAAAATGGGTTTACAGTTTAATTACATATAGTGCACAGAGGAAATTTATCTTATTATTTCACAGCCAAAAGATAATTCTTAACCAGCTCCTGTTGGGAAATTTATGGCATTCTCCCTTTCAATATATATCTCACAATACAACATGTTATTTGTTACAGGTTGCGTGAGTGGGGAAACACAGTCACCACAGATGGACGGATGGATGGATAAATTTGTTTGTGACTAAAACAGGCTCAGGCGTCACGATGCATGGTGAAGGCACACCCGTTGGGTGGTATTTTTCCATTATGTGTCAGTCTGTCAGGCTCTGAGTGAAAACTGGCATGAAACTCTCCAGATGCACAGCCGAGTTTTCAGACCAGATCTTCAGCCACTGTTTCTGTTTCTGACAAAACAAACCTGGGGGCGTGGTTTATGGCACCCCCGACTGTACAAGTATCGGGAGCCGTCTTCCCTGCTCACCACCACCGCAGCACTATCATGATCACTTCCCCCTCACAGGAAAGTCTCCCCCCACTCCCCACCCTTCACTAGCGTGACCCCCCCTATTTTCACTGCAAAGTTCCCCACCTTTCACTGGCAAGTTCCCCCACTTCAAAGGCAACAGCCCTTTCCCCTCCCTCCTAACACACACAACAGGAGTCTTCCCAATGGGGTTCCAGGGAGAGGTGTCAGGACGATCATGTCCATCCGCCTCCTCCATAACCGAGTGCTTGAAGATCAGGAGCATGGGGCTGAAGTGCAACTTGAAAGAGAGTCACAGATTTTTCATAAACCTAAAAAGGGAGTGCAGCCTAGGACAGTTTGACTAATACATGGTCCACGGACTCCACATGGCAGCAAAAGGCATGTACATCTTGGGAGTCCATGAACCAGTGCAACCTACAGTTGTACTTCCTAAAGTTGTGTCTGTGCAGCCAATGGACAGAAGTAACCTGTACTCCTTAAAGTTAGCGTGCACCTTTTAACATTGAAGTATTTATGCTGTACTGTACCAGTTTTGAGGGTTTGTTGTGTTATTTGTAAAAAAAGAAAAACTCTAATAAAAGCATTTTTTTTAAGGTGTATTGTAGCTGGAGGAGTTGCAAGGACCCTGTAGAAAGTAATGAAGACTGACACAACATGGGGGAGTATAGTCTCCAGAATTTCAAATGCTGCACTTGAGATCTTGCAGGAAGTGGTGGAATGGAGGAAAGGTGGCCTGCATCCGCAGGGGATCCGCAGGGCATCAACAGAGTCTCTAGGTGCAAAATCAGAAGGTGTTGGAAGTACGTAGCGGTGGGAGTCAATGCCAGGTGTCGACCTCAGAGCAAGACAAAGGGCCACAAAAAGTCCAATGGTCTCATGCACGTGCTCAAGGTCAATAAATATATTTTCAAATGCAATATCCCAGTAACAACACAAATAAAATCAACAACACCCCATCACACTCCAGCCAACAATCTCTTTCAATGAGAACTCAACATTATGATGTGCTTCTCATTACTCACACACACTTAGCACTAGTCACACACCAACATCTCCCAGCTTACACATATTACCAGCTAGTTATCTATGAATGTCATATCACACTATTTTATAATATGCTCAGTCAAATCATAAGTGGATTGTCCTAGATTCTCCTCTTACCTTACCTTATCCAAACACACAGGAACCCCATAGACCAATATATTAATCATGCAGTCCAATATAGAAGATGTACAGAAAGAGATCATAGTTGCGATTCAGTAATCATGTTTAGCCATTAGGCTCATTTAAATACTGGGGCACCGGATTCACCTGACACTCATGAGCCAACGGCTGCGCCTGCGAGATCTCGCTATGGCGCTGTTTACTACTTCTCAAACGCGGGACAGGCATAAACCTCAGAGGGTCTCAAGGGCATTAGAAACTCTTGGGTGGTTGAGGATGGCATGGTGATACCCTGGCACTCTCCCTGGCACTCACCCTGGCACATGGTCACTACCTGGATGTCTGGGTGGCAAATGCAGGGTGCCAGGGGCACTGTCAGGGTACCAGTCTGACAGTGCCAGGGTGCCTAGGTTCCAGGTTGGCACTATCATGGGTGGGGCCCGGGAAGCCTTGACAATTGGAAAGGGGTGTGTGTGTGTGTGGGGGGGGGGGGGGGGGGGGTTGTTCCTGGGGGCCTAGGGAAGGTTGCAGGAGTGTGGGAGGGGGTTAATAAAGTAGGTGGGTGTCCTGAAAAGGGAGGGGGGAAAGATCGGTGCTGCCGTTTGATGCACTATCAATTATGACGAGACGAGAGTAGAATGTAATCGAGGCTTTATTACACAGAGATGCGTGGCCTCCTACAGCAGCTGGCAAAATAGCTGCTGTTTGGAGAGCACACATATTTATACTCTGCCTACTGGGTGGAGCCAGCAGACAGGGATCTACCCCCGTACCTGTAGTACAGGGGCCTTACCGTAATACCCACATATACAACAGTGGTGACTACCACACCATTCAAAATGCCGCCCAGATCTGCGAGCAGCCATTCCTGCTGGCGAGGTCAAGTCTCTCTGAGTGTAAACTCGGGGGGGGGGGGGGGGGGGGGGGGGGACTCCCTGAGGCCAAAACCAACAACAAAGTACCATTAACTAGTGGGGTAATTCTCCCCTGAGAAACAGCCCGCCAAACCCCCCAAAAGCGGACTTAAAATACTGTCTGCTGAATTGTGCCACACAGCTTATCATTTGCCATCTTGTGACTTTAGTGAAATATATTTTAGCTCCTTTTCCTTCACAGCCCAAACAGATTGCATGCCATTCAGTGACATACCTCTCTCTCTCCTACAGGAGTAGATGACACACTATTTGAGGAAATAGGAAATAACCAAATAGAAACTCATATGCTTGCATGTCCTTACTCCAGTGGAGGAAATAATGCTGGGAATTATTGAAACAGCACTAACTGAGATCGTGGCCAGTGGCAGAGCTGAAACTATTGAGGAGATGTGTTATGTATTTGCATAAATTTTTATCAGCTGTCGTGAAGTTCTGTTGTATTAATTTATTCACTAGAAATGACCTCATAAGTGGGCAGCAAGGTGGCGCAGTGGTTAGCACTGCTGCCTCACAACGCTGAGGTCGCAGGTTCGATCCCAGCCCTGGGTCACTGTTCGTGCGGAGTTTGCACATTTTCCCTGTGTTTGCATGGGTTTCACCCCCACAACCCAAAGGTATGCAGGATAGGTGGATTGACCATGCTAAATTGCCCCTTAATTGGAAAAAATGAATTGAGTACTCTAAAATTAAAAAAAAATGAATTGGAAATTACGTCATAAGTCCTGGCTAGGAAAACAAGAGAGGAACAGCTATGTAACATTGTAAATAAAGCTTGGTTGTTTTAAACTTCATGCCGCCTAGGATCACACCTCTAAAACACAAAATAAAAACTGCCGATGAGGACTATGAATGTACACTGACCAGCCACCTGGGATGAAGAAATTTACTGAGAAAAGTTGAAAAAAAGAGAAGTTAGAAAGAAAACCTTTTCACCTGGTGTGACACTGACAACAGAGAACTAAGGGGCGAGGTGGGTGTGAGTAACGATAATCTGCCTGCAGAACAGATAATATAGCTGCCTGTGATAAATAAGAGCTGATGCTTGGGTTGTTGCCTTGTGCATGAGGGAAATGATGTGTTAGGCAGGTTGGTTTGACGTGGACTGCACTTGATGCAGCGAGAGACAGACCTCTGACACTGGAGAAGATCCAACACAATTTTATTCACCGTTGTAACTAATATACATGCTCAGCTGTGGGGTGACACTATACTGAATTGACTGGAGACCTACTACTAGCCTGACCAGACTTACTAACTACCGCATGGTGTTTGCACTGGCTAGCTCATGGACTCTGACTGTCTCAGTGGCTGGGTCCAGAGAGAACAGGAAACCTAGTTCCCTCTGGCTTTATAGTGGTAGTGTCCTGTCTGGTGATTGGCTGCACTGTGTTTTGTGCTTACTGGTCATCCTGTGTGTCAATCACGGCCGGTCTGCACTTCATTATATTCATGAGTGGATATTATGACATCTCCCCCCCTTTTTTTTAGATAAATAAATATTAAGGTGTGTGTGCGTATATATATATGTATATGTGCCTGACTATATACAAAAGGTGTCGAAATGAACATATATACACAGGAAGGTGTCGATAGTGCAGATATATGGCAAATGAAACGGTATTTACAGAGGTCAAAACGATGGGATCACAAAATGTACAAACGTTCAGTCTATAGATTTAGTCTTAGTGGTGGGCGATGAATTCTTGTTGACTGCCGCAGGGGTGGATCAGGGGCCGCCTGTACTTGGATAGGTGGGATCGCTGCCATTGCGGTGGTCATGGGGGCCGGCAGGATTGCTGGTAGATCGGTGGCCTCATGGTAGGGTACGTCCGGAGGACGCATCGTGGGCGGCGGGGCACTTCGGTCAGGTTTGCGGGCGTGGAACACTTCGCAGTGCCCGTCTGTTGTGCCGTAGCAGGGAGCCATCAGCCATGCAGACAAGGAACGATCTTGGGCCACTTGTTTGATCACCACAGCTGTGGCTGACCAGCCGCCCTCAGGCAACTGGACATGAACATGATCAGTTAGGACCAGCTCGGGTAGATCCGTGGCATGAGCATCATATGTGGCTTTCTGTTGGGCCCGTGACTGCTGCATTTTCTGTGCGACCGTGAGGTGGTCAAGGTCTGGAACATGGATGGCTGGAACATGTGGTCCTCAGAGTGCGATTCATGAGTATTTGCGCTGGAGACAACCCAGTGGACAGTGGGGTTGCCCTGTATGCCAGCATTGCCAGGTTGAAGTCGGAGTTGAGTCTGCAGCTTTGCACAGCAACCGCTTTACAATATGGACCTCTTTCTCTGCCTTCCCATTTGACTGCGGGTAGTGGGGGCTGGAGGTTATGTGATGGAAGTTGTAGGACTGTGCAAAATCAGACCATTCCTGGCTGTAAAAGCAAGGACCGTTGTCACTCATTACCGTGAGCGGTATCCCATGCCTGGCGAACGTTTCTTTGCAGGCTTTGATTACCGCCTTCGATGTGAGGTCGGACAGTTTCACCACTTCTGGGTAACTGGAGACGTAGTCGACCGGGAGTATGTAGTCACGCCCCTTGGCATGGAAAAGGTCTACACCGACTTTGGACCACGGAGAGGTCAGGATCTCGTGTTGCTGCAACGTTTCTTTGGTTGAGCTGGTTGAAACTTCTGACAGGTAGGCCAGTTGAGGACTGTGTTGGCAATGTCCTGACTGATGCCCGGCCAATAGATCGCCTCCCGAGCTCTGCGTCGGCATTTCTCAACCCCAAGGTGACCCTCATGGAGTTAGCCGATCACCATAGCTCGCATGCTCTGAGGAATCACGATCCTGTCGAGCTTCAGGAGGATGCCTTCCACCACCGTCAGGTCGTCCTTTACGTTGTAGAACTGGGGACATTGTCCCTTCTGCCAGCCATTGGTAAGGTGCTGCATCATATGCTGCAGCAGAGGATCCTTGGCCATTTCCTCACAAATTTGGACCACCCACTCGTCAGAGGACGGAAGGTTGGTGGCACACAATTGCACTTGCGCTTCTATGTGGCAGATGAAGTCAGTTTGTTCACACGGTGTGGTAATGGACCTGGATAGGGCATCCTACAACAATGAGCTCTTTGCCTGGCGTGTAGACAAGTTCAAAGTCGTAGCGGTGTAGCTCAAGAAGAATTCGCTGTAACCGAGGCATCATGTCATTTAAGTCCTTCTGGATAATGTGGACTAGAGGCCTGTGGTCTGTCTCTACTGTGAATTTTGGCAGGCCACAAACATAGTCGTGAAACTTGACTATCCCTGTTAGGAGGCCAAGACATTCCTTCTCAATCTGAGCATACCATTGCTCAATGGGCGTCATGGCCCTGGAGGCATACGCCACTGGAGCCCAGGACAAGGAGTCATTTCGCTGGAGGAGCACCGCTCCAATGCCGTCCTGGTTTGCATCAGTTGATATCCTGGTTTCCTTGGTTGGGTTGAAGAATGCCAGAACCGGGGCTGTGGTGAGCTTCGCTTTCAGCTCACGCCATTCCCCTTCAGCGGGCAGCCACTGGAATTCCTTCGCCTTCATGACGAGATGGCGGAGGGCCGTGGTGTGGGATGCCAATTGGGAATGAATTTCCCGAGGAAGTTGGCCATCCCGACAAAGCGGCTGACTGCCTTCTTGTCCTCCGGGGTCTTCATGGCGTTGATCGCTGAGACCTTGTCAGCATCTGGCCGCATGCCCTGCTGTGAGATGTGGTCACCTAGGAATTTGATGTTCGATTGACCAAATGAGCACTTGTCCCTGTTGAGCTGGAGACTATGCTCATGGATTCTCTGGAATACCTTCTTGAGGCGAGTGATGTGTTCCTGGGTAGTTGTGGACCAGATAATGACATCGTCAACGTACACTCGCACCCTCTCGATGCCCTCCATCATCTGTTCCATGATGCGGTGAAATACCTCTGAGGCAGAGATGATGCCAAAAGGCATCCGGTTGTAGCAGTAACGACCGAACGGGGTGTTGGACGTGCACAGCTTGCGACTGGACGCGTCCAGCTGTATTTGCCAAAAACCCTTGGAGTCGTCCAGCTTTGTAAAGAATTTGGCATGAACCATCTCACTGGTCAACTCTTCGCGTTTTGGTATCGGGTAATGCTCCCGCATGATGTTGTGGTTTAGATCGTTGGGGTCAATGCAGATTCGAAGTTCCCCTGACGGCTTCTTGATGCAGACCATGGAGCTGACCCTGTCTGTGGGCTTTGTGACCTTCGATATGATGCCCTGGTCTTGGGGGTCCTGTAATTGCTGCTTCAGACGATCCTTGAGGGGTGCCGGCACCCGGCGTGGTGTATGAATTACAGGGGTGGCGTTCGGATTGAGCAGGATTTTATATCGGTATGGGAGCGTGCCCATTTCATCGAATACGCTGTGGTACTGCGTGATGATGTCATCTATGTCAGCTTGGAATTTTCCATCAGGCGAGGTTGTCGCCGGTGATGGTGACATGGTGTGGACTCGCAGAAACAGGTTCAGGAGTTTGCAGGCTCGAGCACCGAGCAGGGATGCTCTGTCAGGCCCGACGATTTCAAACCGCAGCGTCGCCTTGATCGCCTTATTGAACACCCCTATTTGACACGAGCCACTGACAGTTATGGCATTGCCATTGTAATCAAGGAGCTGGCAGGCCGGTGGAAGAGTACTTGGTCTGACGCGGATGGTGTCGAGATTGGATTTCGAGATGAGGTTTGCCGATGCGCCGGTACCAGTTTGAACCGGATGCGAGCCTTGTTAACTGTGAGGACAGCACATCACTCGTCATCGGGATCCACACTGAGGATCGAGAGGTGCTTCGCCATCGTGGTGAAAGGCAGCGCATGCTTTTTTATGATGCCCACCCGGTATGGGGATTTGAGGCACTCAGCATCAGGGTCTGTTGGGCTGTCTGGATTGGAATCTGGCATGTCTTGCTGTATTGAACGGACACTTCTGCGCCGCAGCTGGGATCGCTGGCTGCTGTGCGGTGGAGCAGATCTGCAAAGGACTGCGTAGTGGCCAAGCTTGCCACACTGTAGACACCGGCGTCCTTTTGTAGGACATTGCCGCTTTAGATTCGGACACATCATGACGCCAACGTCAGGGCGTTCCGTGCGCCATCGTGCCATCGCAGTGCGGTCGATCGACGTACACACCTGCGCAGTCGCGTCGTCAGTCTCGCCCTCCCCTCGGTTGTGGCACGCATGCGCAGGGACCCGGGAAAAGCGCGCGAAACGGCCACTCTCCTCGATGCTCAGGCCCTGCATCTATGCGATGGCCTGCACCCTTTCCGCCTCGTGGGAGGCCAGCTTTGCAGTCTCTGCCGCCCTGATGTTGGAGCACCGATTCTTAGCATGTTCATGGACAACGCACGTCTCGATAGCGATAGTGAGGGTCAGCTGCTTGACTTTCAGGAGCTGCTGGCGAAGGGAGTTGGAGTGGACCCCGAAAACGATCTGATCCCGGATCATGGAATCAGCTGTTGAGTCATAGTTACATGACTGCGCAAGGATGCGGAGATGGGTCAAGAAAGACTGAAAAGGTTCATCCTTACCCTGAAGCCTCTGCTGGAAAACGTACCGTTCAAAGCTCTCATTCACCTCAATGTTGCAGCGGCTGTAGAACTTCAGTAGGACTGTTTTAAATTTCGTCTTGTCTTCGCCTTCAGCGAATGTAAGGGAGTTGTAGATGTGTGGTTCCCCCGCTGTGGAGAGAAATAGTGCGATCTTCCTGGTATCCGATGCGGCCTCGAGGTTGGCTGCCTCAATGTATAAGAGGAACTTTTGCTTGAAGATCTTCCAATTGGTGCCGAGGTTGCCGGAGATGTGGAGCTGCGGAGGAGGCTGGATGTTTTCCATGACCGGATGGCTGCTTGCTGGTCAATGCTGATTCACTCGAGGTAGGTCCGGCAATTTCAGGAGCACTCTGGTATCATGATGTGTTCGGCAGGTTGATTCGATGTGGACTGCACTTGATGCAGTGTAGCGAGAGACAGACCTCTAACACTGGAGAAGATCCAACACAATTTTATTCAACGTTATAACTAATATACATGCTCAGCTGTGGGTTGACACTATACTGAATTGACTGGAGAACTAGTACTAGCCTGACCAGACTTACTAGCTACCGCATGGTGTTTGCACTGGCTAGCTCATTTACTCTGACTGTCTCAGTGGCTGGGTCCTGAGACAGCGGGAACTCTGGCTTTATTGTGGTAGTGTCCTGTCTGGTGATTGGCTGCTCTGTTCTGTGTGCTTACTGGTCATCCTTTGTGTCAATCACTGCCTGTCTGCACTTCATTATATACATGACTGGATATTATGACAGGAAACAAGGAGCAACTGAAAACACGGCTGTGAAGTGCACATACAGGAAACCTCCATTAATGGAAAAATGGTGGTAGTTTTCTGCGACATGGAACCCTTTGATGAAAATGGTGAGTGATGCAGCTCCTATACTGAGTGTTCTGATCATTTTGCGCAGGGAAACAAAATAGCTGAAGATATTGTGATGCTCACGTTCCTGAGCATGGTGGGGTGAAAAATGTTTAATCTCCTCCATAATTTAGTGTATCTTCAGAAGCCAGGCATTGGTCAGGGAAGCAGTTTGGAGATTTTTCACCAAAGCCCTTGATGACTGTAGTGCATTATAGATTCCATAAAATAAACCAAGAGGCAGAGTCAATTGTGCAATTCGTGGCTGTGCTTAAAAGGTTTGCAGTACATTGTAAGTTCGGAGATGAGCTGAATTATACTAATCAGAACAGATTTGTATGTGGTCTGCGCAATGAAGTGATATGAAACATTTGCTAACTGAGAGGAATCTGTAGAATGCGTTGGAAATAGCTATTTCCTTGGAGTTGGTTGCGAAAAAAGTTCAACAATTGAGTTCATGTACTCGAATGCACAAAATGGCTGCTGAATTGACACCCAAGAATCCTGAGATTTGTACACATTACCAGTGTGCATAACCAGGGCATTCTGCTGCTGAATGTTAGTGTAAAGGCATGGGCTGGGATTCTCTGCCGGCATGATTCTCCGTTATGCCGATGCCCGGGAGTTTCCCGATGGCGTGGGGTTGCCCCACAATGGGAAACCCCATTGACCAGCCGGCATAGCGGTGAATCCCGCTGGCCAGTCGGGGCAGAAATGTGGCGTGGCAGGGCGGAGAATCCGCCCATGGTATGTCGAAACTGAGGGGGAAAAACAACGCATCGAGCAAGCCTGCAGGAAGAAAGAGAAAGCACTGAGTAAAAGTAAGAAGACAGAACATACCAAGGCAGCATTTCAACAAGTAAAAGGATAAATGTCCATGTTGTACAAAAGGGTCGAGGTAAATAAAGCGGCTTATGGTCATAGGAGTTATCACTGAATAACCATTGTTGGTACTACACACTGATACTGGGTCACTCCACTGCTGGATGGACAACTAGTAATGTTGGAAGTTGACACTGGGGCAGCAGTCTCATTGATGCCAGACACTGTCTACAATGAGAAATTTATACATGTTTCTTTAGGCAATCAAGGATCGGTCTGAAGACATACACAGGGGAAACGGTTCCACTCACTGAAGGGTCGCATTGAACTAACTGTGCAATATAATGAGCAAATAGCAGATTTGTCTCTACATGTAGTAAAGGGAAACTATCTAGTATGATGGGTTGAACATGGCTGGAGAAGATTTGACTGAATTGGGCCGAAGTCAACATAATGACCAGTGGAGAATCCGGCCTCACAAAAGATTTAAAGAAGCACACTGTTGTGTTTATAATAAGAATAATCTTTATTGTCACAAGTAGGCTTACATTGCAAGTAAGTTACTGTGAAAAGCCCCTAGTCACCACATTCCGTCGCCTGACTGGGCACACAGAGGGAGATTTCAGAATGTCCAAATTACCTAACAGTTCAACTTTGGGGACTTGTGGAAGGAAACCAGAGCACCCGGAGGAAACCCACGCAGACACGGGGAGAATGTGCAGACTCTGCACAGACAGTGACCCAGCCGTGAATTGAACCTGGGATCTTGGAGATGTGGAGCCACAGTGCTAACCACTGTGCTACCATGCTGCTCATGGTTTGATGGTGAATTAGGGAGCATGAAAGATATTACAGTTAAACTGAAAATAAAAGAAGGACACCAAGCAAAATTCCTAAATGCAAGGTCTGTAACATATACTAATAGGCCAAAGGTGAAGGACTTAAAGTGACTTGTGAAGTTTAGAGTCTTGGAATTTGTCAGCATCAGTGAACGGGCCACACCAATTATTTGAATCATCAAGAAAGATGCATCCATAAAGATTTGTGGGGACTTCAAGGTCACCATGAATCCAGAGTTATATGCTGAACAGTGCCCATTACCTTACATTGATGATGTGCTTCTGGAACTGACAGGAAGTCAACATTTCAGCAAAAGTGATCTAAGCCAAGCCTATTTACAGATGAATGTGGATAAGAAGTCACAGGAACCTCTGACAGCCTTATTCTGACACTGAGGATAGCTGTTTGGTATCATATCAGCTCCTGGATTGTTTCCAAGAGAAATGGATCAGATCCTGAGTACACTGTGCGGAGTCCAGTGTTATCTGGATGACATCTTAGTCACTCGAAGAGATGATGGGACCTGCAGAAAATCCAGGTTCAACCCTACAAAGTCATGACTAGACCCTTCCTACACTACCTGTTGAGGCAACTAATACCTCACCTTCTGATCATACACAGGGACAACCTCTCGTTTCTACGCCAACGCCGGTTAAACCAAACACAGATGACATTAGCGCAAAGGTGGAAACACCAGAGGTTACCATCAGTGTGAGGAAGAAGACACCAGAGATTCGCCATCAAGCATTCTAACAGTGACACCCTCCAGATTGTCTGACTTACTGACGTTCATGTTGCACTTGTTTTGAACTTGTTCAATTTAAGTGGGAGGAAATGTTAGGTATTTGCATTAATTCTTAATAGCTCTCGTGAAGCTCTGTTGTATTAATGCATTCAACAGAAGTGATGCCATAAGTCCTAATGTGGGAAAGAGAGAGAGAACAGCCATGTAAAAATAACACACTGTAAATAAAGCTCTGTTGTTTTAAACCTCTGTGCTCCCTAGCATTACAGCTCCAAACACAAGATGGAATCCACAAATCTTTCTAACTGTAATCCACCTCCCACTTATCCTGCAAACTCTTCTGACTTACAGACTGTAGATAGTGGAAACATGCATGCCTTTATACTCCCGACTTCCCCTTATCATAACTGTGCCATTGTGCGTTTTACCTTTGAGATACCCAAGAACTGCAATCTGGCCAGGCAGTGGGTGAACACCAAGAAGAGAGTGATTGTGAAGACACAGTACCCTCACTGGACTTCACACCTGCAACCACCTGCTAAGCATTGTGCTTATCTAGAAGAAAATTCAAAGTAGTATCTGCACGTGTTGAGATACCATGCATGAGTGGACTGCAAGAAGGACAGGGGTAGGTAGCAGAGGTACCAGCTCCACAGGTGGCAAGGTCACACAAGTCCTGCTGCAGAGGATTCAGATGAGAGTTTCTGTGGGTCAGTCGAACAGAAAAACACTGATGGGTATGTGCAACAAAATGTTTGATGCATTGGAAAGCCTGTCAGAAAAGTTGTAGTCAATGCCAAGCAGCTTGGTGGAGCACAGCCTTGACTTGGCAAAGGACTTTACACAGAGCTTGGAGTTCAGCGAAAGTGATGCCCAACCTCACTGGCACACTCTTGGACCCAACCACGATACAGCTTCTGAAAGCTCATGTCTCAGTTTCCATTGCAGCACAAACAGCTTTCATCAAAAGTCTGGGTGTTCCAGCGGACTCTCCAACTGAAGTCATGCAAGCTCACATCATTGCCATCATGCCTGTGGATTACAATGCTGAATCAAAGCCTTTCAGGGTCTCAGCAATCTGTCTGCAAACAGGTGACTTGGATTTCTGAGCAGTCAACGCAGGGGTATAGAAATGATTCCAAGGAGCACGATTCTGGTCTTCTCTCTCAGGGTGACATCATTCATCACCCGTCACTGTCAGTTCACTCTTGCATTTGCCAAGCAGCCCACACTGCTATCGCCTACGACAAGGTGCTGCAGTCTGAAGCTCGACCTTTTAGGCCTAGAGCTGCTCAAGGTCCCCCTCCAAAACTTTACGGAGTATTCTTCACCGAAAGTCAGCAGCTTTTTATCAGCCATACTCAGCCTCTAGGTTATCACTGCATAGGAGCATAAGGACAGGCAAAGGCACATGAAAACCAAGCGCTAAGGGAATGCATGTTGGCAATTAGTTTAATTTCTCATGGAATATGGCATAATTTAATTCATTAATATTAATCGCAATGTTTATTTTACGGTCGTTTTTATTTTTACATTGTGGTCAAGTGGACGCTGCGATGGTCAGGAACAGAGGGAAGTTAAGGTGTGGAACTGTTGGTGAATAGAGAATTGGGGTTGTGGTTATTGATATTGTACAGTTGTTTGTGGACTGCTGAAGCAGAAAGGGGTAATTTAGCCCGATGCCTCCTTTCCTCTTTCTTCTCCTTCATGCTTCTCCATCTCAGCTGCTCGCCTGATAGCTGGTGGCAGAAACCTTTTGCTGACAGTGATGTTGTGTAGCATGCAGCAGATCATTACAAATCCTGGGTCATGTCAGCTCAATACTGTAGGGCTCCTCTAGAGTACTCCAAGCAGTGAAAGTGCGATTTCAGCTCTACGTTCTATGACATTCCTGACAGCAACATGGCTTTCATTCCATGCAAAACATGCACGTTCATGGGTTGCAAACTAGAGTCATGATCCTTGTCAATAGCCCTTGTTGCCCAGGTGCCACTCTTTGGTCTGTCTTCTGAAAACTCTCTTCCATAAATGACAATTGATTCTAGTTCAATTGCTGAGTTCCAAATTAAGACTGTTAGGTTTTTGTTAGCAAGAGATATAAGAGATATGGGACGAAGGAAGGCATATGAAGTTAAGATACAGCTCAGCCACGCTCTCACTGAAAGACTGCACAGACTTGAGGTGTTAAATGGGACTTATCCACCCAGTCTTCTTGAACCCGAGTGGAGCGGGAGCAGCACAAATGGAGGGCGGACCAGGCTCTAGGGGCATTAATGCCAGAGCTGCTGCAGCAGCAGCAACATACCTCCTGCTGGACAGATGTCAGAAGGGGAACGGCAGCAGAAACACAGTGTGCATTCTACCCAGAGTTTTTCAGATTGACATAAACTACCTTCAGATGTTGAGGTACTCATGCCAAAAGACTTTGGTTGTGAAGGGAGGTTGTCACCAACCTGTGCATAATGTTGCATGATGATCTTCAACCCGTGACACTTTGTGGACACCCAGTACCAGTGACACTAAAATCATTACTGCGTTGAACATTTACGCATTCAGCTCCTCCCATGAATTGACAGGGGACACGGAGTGGTCTTGCAGGCAGCTGCTGACAACTGTATTAAAGAGGTCACCAATGCTTTGTTCAATTGGGATCGAAAGTTCATGAGATACCGGGACTGACCATGATAGCCAGGCAGAAATCCATGACTTCAAGCCCATTAGAGGCTTTCCACAAGGTGTAATCGATTGCACCCATATGACCATCAAAGCTTTTTCAGACCAGCCTGTGGCCTTCATAAAGAGGAAGCAATTCTACTTGATCATTGTCCAAGTGGGATATGACCACTGAAAGAGTAACCTGCAGGTGTGCACTTGCTTTCCATTGTACGGAGTACTTTTTAAGTGGTGAAAAGTTAGGAACAGTGGAGATCCAAATAGGCTCAAGAGTCCAGATCCATCAATCATTAAAGAGTTAAGAGAAGGTAGAGGAAATAATCAAAACATCTAATGGGACAATGGCCTTTATAAATAGAATACTACAATATCATAGCAGAATAGAAATTGTGCTTCAGCTATGAAAAGCCCTGGTTATCCCACACGTGGACAGCTCTTTGCACCACCGCTTAGGAAGCAGACATCAGACTTGGAGAGAGTGTAGTGTAGAGTTACCAGAATGATACACGGACACAAAGGATTAAATTATGCAGAAAGATTACACAAACTAGAGTCATAAGGCGGGATTCTCCCGCAATTGGCGGGATGGCCTGACGCCGGTGCCAAGAACGGCGCAAACCATTCTAGCGTTGGGCCAACCGGAAGTTGCGGAATCCTCCACACTTCAGGGGGCTAGGCTGGCGCCGGAGGGGTTGGCGCCGCACCAACCGTGTCGAAGGGCCGGCGCGAGTTGGCGCATGCGCAGGCCAGCCGGCATGTTCCTGCGCATGTGCAGGGGGGTTCTTCTCCGTGCCGGCCATGGCAGAACCAGGCCACTGTGGGGGTCCCCCCTGGCCGGCGTGACGGAAATCGGAATCGGAGAATACGGCAGCCAGCGTCGGAGCGGCGGGCAAGATTCATGCCTTCCCCCGGGGGTTCTCCAACCCGGCGGGGGAGGTCGGAGAATCCCGCCCATAGTCCTTTAAATTTAGAAGGTTAAGGAGCGATTCGGGCAAATATTTCAGGATAGTAAGGAAAGAGAAAGAGTAGCTGGGGAAACCCTTCTGCTGATTGAAGAATCTAGGACTAAAGGGCAAAGCCTAACGATTAGAGTCATACCTTTTAAAGGTGAAATTAGGAATCGCTTCTTCACGCAAAGTGCGGTAAAGGTTTAGCATGCTCTTCTACAAATGGTTAGTGCTGCTAGATCAAGTGTAGGTTTTAAATATGAGTCTAAAATATTTTTGTTATTCCCAGGTATTCAGGGATATTGAGAAAAGACGAGTATGTGAACTTTGATTACAGATCAGCCATGATCTCGTTGAATGGTGGAAAAGTCTCAAGGGGATAAATGGCCGATGCCTGTTCCTATGTTTTTGTGTTTGAAATAATGGCCAAGCCCTATTTCACACTCATTTTTAAATTAAACTTTAATTAAAAATGCCAATTGTACCGGAAGTGTATTCTTGTGCACCACCTCCATAGGCGACTTCACAGAATTTTACAGTGCAGAAGGAGGCCATTTTTCCCATCGAGTCTGCACAAGCTCTTGGAAAGAGCACCCTACTCAAGCCCACACCTCCACCCTGTCCCCATAACCCAGTAACCCCACCCAACACTAAGGGCAATTTTGGACACTAAGGGCAATTTAGCATGGCCAATCCACCTAACCTGCACATCTTTGGACTGTGGGAGGAAACCGGAGCACCCGGAGGAAACCCACGCACACACGGGAAGAACGTGCAGACTCCGCACAGACAGTGACCCAAGCCGGGAATCGAACCTGGGACCGTGGAGCTGTGAAGCAACTGTGCTAACCACTATGCTACCGTGCTGCCCATATGACGGTGTAAAAGTCAAATACTATCTGATTTGTTTTATCCTCATCGTTTTGGGGAAACGTTCACTTTACCAGTAGAAAGCAATGACCGAATCTTACAATATGAAATATACATGGCTTTTAGTTTTTTTTCTCAAATTTGTCTGCCTCATTTTTTGGGCTGCTGATTTTAAAAAGAGATTCACTCGTTTTGGGGGGAAAAGAAGCTTTCCATTTCTTCAAATTTCCCGAAGCACATTTTTACGTGAATGTTATTAAAGTTGACTTTAAACGTTCTTAGACATATCAAAGCTGCCGACAGCCACTTTCCATGACAAATTTAGTCTTCAGGTCCACGGCAAACAAAAAGATCTTTCAGAGCCTCTTGCGATTAACCCACCAGATGATTCCTTTCCATGTCCTAGAGAAAAGAAAAGTCATTAAGTTTTTTTGTAATAGTTTTACCCCTGTTGAGTAAACAAGTTAGATTTCCTTCAAACTCAACAGTTTCCTCATCTCTAAGGTACTCTCCTTAATGTTGTTGATCCATTCACTGAATTTTGCTGTTGGCTTAATTTCCCCATTTTGAGCAAAGTGAATTCCAGGGCTGTCATTAGCTCCACTTGAAGTGCTCTCATCTCATCACTTCTGCCATAATACCCTCTAGTCATAACCTCCCTCGATCTCTGGCCACAACAACACAGAAATCATTGAGCCTCATGGAGTTTTTGTAATTGAAGAGTTATTCACCACATTTTTAACTCAAATAAATTAATCCAAATTAACTTTTCACTATCTCTTCCATAAGATCACAAGTTCATAAATTATAGGAGTAGAATTAGGCCATTCAGCCCATCGAGTCTGCTCCGCCATTCTATCTTGGCTGATATGTTTCTCATCTGCTACCTCCAATGTTACAGACCAAGAGCTGGATTGCGAAATCAGACAGAGCATCTCCTCCCTAGAACATATGACCTCGGAGCGGGAGTAGGCAATTTAGCTCCCACTGTCTTCATGGCTGATTCCATCCTGACCTCAACTCCAATGTCCTGCCCGTTCTTCATAACCCTTCAACCCATTACCAATTAAAAATCTGTCTACCTCCTCCTTAAATTTACTCACTGTCCCTGCATCCACCGCGCTCTGGGGTAGCGAATTCCACAGATTCACAACTCTTTGGGAGGAGTAGTTTTTACTTAAATCTGTTTTAAATTTGCTTCCTCTGATTCTAAGATTATGGGCAGCACGGTAGCATGGTGGTTAGCATAAATGCTTCACAGCTCCAGGGTCCCAGGTTCAGTTCCCGGCTGGGTCACTGTCTGTGCGGAGTCTGCACGTCCTCCCCGTGTGTACGTGGGTTTCCTCCGGGTGCTCCGGTTTCCTCCCACAGTCCAAAGATGTGCGGGTTAGGTGGATTGGCCATGCTAAATTGCCCGTAGTGTCCTAAAAGTAAGGTTGGGGGGGGGGGGGGGGGGGGGGTTATGGGTATAGGGTGGATACGTGGGCTTGAGTAGGGTGATCATTGCTCGGCACAACATCGAGGGCCGAAGGGCCTGTTCTGTGCTGTACTGTTCTATGTTCTATGACCTCTCATTTAGAATGCCCCACAAGAGGAAGCATCAGCTCCAAGTCTACTTTATCCATATCTTTTAGCATCTTGTATACCTCAATTAGATCTCCCCTCGTTCTCCTAAACTCTAGAGAGTATAGGCCTAAACTGTTCAATCTCTCCTCATATGACAAACCCATCATCTCTGGAATCAACCGACTGAACCTCCTCTGAACTGCCTTCAATGCCACTGCATCTTTCTTCAAATAAGGGGGCCAAAGCTATGCACAATACTCCAGGTGTGGTCTCATCAATGCCTTGCATAGTTGCAACAACACTTCCTTACTTTTATACTCAATGCCTTTTGCTATGAATGCCAACATTCTATTTGCTTTCTTTATTATCTGCTGCAGCTGCATGCTCGTTTTCTGTGACTCATGCATGAGGACACCCAAATCCCTCTGCATCGGAGCACCCCGAAGTCTCTCCCCATTTAGATAATAAGTTACCTTTCCATTTTTTCGACCAGAATGCATGACCTCACACTTAACCACGTTAAACTCTATCTCCCACATTTTGGCCCACTCTCTTAACCTATCTATATCCATTTGTAAGGTTTTTATTTCCTTGTTGCAACTTACTGTATCACCTATTTTTGTGTCATCTGCAAATTGGGCAACAGAACCTCTATCCCTGTATCCAAGTCATTAACATAGATTGTAAATAGCTGGGGCCCATGGCGATATTGTAGTTCTGAAACTATGTTCGAGAATGGGCTAGGGTGTGGCACTAACAATTATACTCAAAGCCGAGAGACTAGTACAATAGAGGCTTTATTGCTGTACGATGTTGTCCCTCCATCCGCAACTGTAGACTGAGGGTCTGAGCAGCTCTCATACATATTTATACACAAGCTCCCTGTGGGCGGAGCTAGCCGGCAGGGGCTGACCGGAGGAACCTGTATTACAGGTACAGGCATACATCCCCCTACTGCAGTACACATAACTACAGTGGTTATCTCACCACATAGGGCATCCTTTTTTTTTAGTGTTTGAGACCTCCAGGTTTGAACTCAACTCAATGAGTTGCTAAAATGTTTGGGGACTCTCTATCCTAGGCCCAGTGAATCTGAGTCTACAGTAAATAACTGCCCATGGGCTGGCATGTTGTGAAACACTGGAACCTGAAAAGTCAAGGTGATGAGGGAAATGTGTATTCACTTGGAAACAGTAGAGAATACATGGTTTGGACAATTATAGAGAAACGCTGTGCTACATTTCACTATGATGCAATATGAGTTTGGGTTGTCTGATTTTTGATGTATTGAAAAATTAGCCATTCTGTCTCCCAGTAGGGAGGAAAATGAATTTCAATTGGAAATGTGGGATTCATTCATTTTTGTTGCAGGGGATAGAGGGATATAGGTTCTCTTCCCCTAAATGTCAACAAATGAGTGGGTACAGTTGAGCATTGCGGAATGCACTCATGGACAGTTTCACTGAATACAGGTGAGGCATCAATGGAATGAAAAATAGGTTGGGGTGCAGGTTTTACAATGGGAATAATTATCCACTCCAGCAGATTATTTCCCAGGAAGTGAAGCTAAACATTTACTCCAAAAATCCTGCTCTGTGATAACTCGATCTGCAACCACAGGGCACGATCTATGCGTGAAGTCAGCTCGCTGCAACGCAGCGAGATCCAATGCATTCCCATGAGACATTGCAATGTAAATCCCGCCATTATGGGCAGTATCACATTTTGGAAAATCTGCTATTAAAGCAAGACAGCGAGTCTTACTTTAATGTGAAGATTCCCAAGGTACTTGAGACTTTGGGATTTATCCCCTTCATCTCCGAGACCCTGGCCAAGTGCCATTTGGTACTGGTCTCTACAAACGGACCAGATGGAACAGCACTCATGGGGGTCTCCCAGGGGATCGTAGGTCCCTTAGCTGTATGCTCTTTGGGCAGAGCACCGCTGGTGCCACCTGGGCACCCTGGCAGTTCCAGCCTCGCACCTTGGCAGTGCCACCTGGGTGCCAGCCGGGCACTGCCAAGGTGCTAAGCTGGCATTTTGTGCGTGCCGGGGGGGGGGGGGGGTGGCTGCATGAGTGTTGGGGAGGGTGCTGGGGGAGGTTGGGGACCCTCCCATAGTGCATTCAGGCTGGGCGGCATCAGCGGTCGCTTCAGTGGACTCAGAGATCGGGATGCCAGGGGACCCTCCCATAGGGCATTCAGCCTGGGGGCAACAGCGGTTGATTCAGGGGCCTCAGAGATCAGGATGCCATTTATAAATGGCGTCCTGATCTCTCACTACACTGGGTGTTACAGCAAGCAGAGCTCCTCAGTGTACAAAACAGGCTCCGTGCGGCCTCAGAAGTGCATTCCCCTCTGAGGCTCCTTATATATGATTAGTCGCGTTGTACAGCCAAGTGTTTCTCACCGCTGTGAGTGCCGGGAAACACTTGGCTGAACGCGTTCGCCATGAGACTTTGCTCCCAATTAGTTGAATCGCGCCACAACATCTTCAGTTAATGATCACTTCAGAAATTTGGCTCTGAAAGAGTTAATTTATTTCAGCAGTTAGTTAGATGTGCGACAAATAAACCGACTATTGTAATCAAGTAATCAAAGGTTTATTGTACATATAAACACTGTTATAGTCTAATTACCTTTATACGTATTTAAAAATTAGACAATGTGTGGAATGTGAAGTAGGACACGTGTTATAATTACAAAGTAGCTTTATATTGTTTTACTTTTGGTACTTGTGCTTCACCTTACAACTCCTTTGCGGCACTTATACAGCATTGAATTGACTCCTGAGGTTTACAACAGATAATCTTTCAACATATGGTCTCACCAAATGGAGATCACAGGCTGGCGAAAGCAATCAGCTTTTTAATTAACAGAATTAACAGTGCGTTGTTTAAATGTAATGGCAGCAATAAAAACATGAAATGCGAATATGATATCACCACGGTTGAAGTGTATGAGTTATTGTTTCTGAAAATGAAATCTTTGTGGAAGGTGGATTAACTCTTGAATGGTTACTGCAATGAGGGATTCAAGACGAGCAAGTCTGCACAGAATCCAAACTGTGCCTGCAATGAGGACAGTGACTAGCATTTAAAGAATATCATTTTGGCTGCACAGTTTTATTGTAGTTTTATTTAAGGCTTAGGCCATGGATTAAAGGTTTGTTTTTACAGCACATTTTTAGAATTCCTACAGTGTAGAAGGGGGCCATTTGGCCCATCGGGTCTGCATCAATGCTCTGAAAAGAGCACCCTACCCAGCACCCCCCCCGCCCTCTCCCCTCCCTCCTGCCCTCTCCCCTCCCTCCTGCCCTCTCCCCTCCCTCCCCCCCTCCCTCCCCCCCTCCCGCCCTCTCCCCTCCCTCCCCCCCTCCCTCCCCCCCTCCCCCCCTCCCCTCCCCTCCCTCCTCCCCTCCCCTCCCCTCCCCTCCCTCCTCCCCCTCTCCCTCTCCCCCCCTCTCTCCCCCTCTCTCCCCCTCTCCCCCCTCTCCTCTCCCCTCCCTCCCCCCCTCTCCCCTCCCTCCCCCCCCCTCTCCCCCTTGTCTCCATAACCTCACTTAACCTACATCTTTGAACACTAAGGGCCAATTTTAGTTTGGCCAATCCACCTAATCTGAACTCTTTGGACTGTGGGAGGAAACCGGAGCAGCAGGAGGAAACCAACCCAGGCAAGGGGGTAAAGTGCAAACTCCACACAGACAGCGACCCAAAGTCGGAATTGAACCTGGGTCCCTGGTGCTGTGTGGCAGCAGTGCTAACCACTGTGCCACCATGCTACCCCATGCATCATGTGAAATACTTTCCACTGCAGAGCCCATACAAATGTATAAATCAGTAGTCAAGGCTTTGCTTGAAACCAGTGAAGAAGGTAGCCTCAACTCAATTGAGTTTCATCCACTGTAGAATCTAATTCTAATGCGGTGTCAATGTCTGCTCAAAGAGATCACTGGAGGTTAGAATAAAATCTTATAGTATGTAAGGAAGCTGTTCGATCTACCACGTTATAACCAGGTCTTTAATAAAGTACAAAAGTAGGGAAATATTGCTGCAACTACTCAAGGCATTGGTGAAACCAAAACTGGAGTACTGTGTACAGTTTTGGTCCCCTTATTTGAGGAGGGATGTAATTGCATTAGAGGCAGTTCAGAAGAGAATCACTTGATTGATTTCAGAGATCAGGGGTTTGCCTTATGAAGAGAGAATAAGCAGTTTAGGCCTATATTCTCTCGAGTTTAGAAGAATGACAGGAGATCTAATTGAGGTGTGTAAGATGTTAAAAGGTATTGACAGAGTAGACGTAGAGTGGATGTTTCCTCTTGAGGGGCAATCTAGAATGAGATGTCACAGTTTTAGCAGTTTTAAAACAGAGATGTGGAGAAATTACTTCTTGCAAAGGATTGAGAATCTGTGGATGCCGAGACATTGAGTAAATTTAAGGAGGAGATAGACAGATTTTTAATCAGTAATGGGATGAAGGGTTATGGGAAACGGGCAGGAAGGTGGACAGGGGCTGGTTTAGCACACTGGGCTAAATCACTGGCTTTTAAAGCAGACCAAAGCAGGCCAGCAGCAAGGTTCAATTCCCGTAGCAGCCTCTCCGAACAGGTGCCGGAATGTGGTGACTAGGGGCTTTTCACAGTAACTTCATTGAAGCCTACTTGTGACAATAAGCGATTTACGTTTCACTTCATTTCATGAGGCTGAGAGGAGATCAGCCATGATCGTATTGAATGGCGGAGCAGGCTCCAGGGGCTGAATTGTCTCTTCCTGCTCCTGGTTCCTATGTTCTTAAAAGAGCTGTCCAATGAATACACGTTCAACCCTCACCCCCCCCCCCACCCTCACCCCCCCCCCCCACCCTCACACCCCCCCCCCCCCCCCCCCCCCCCCCCCCCGCACAGGACTTCTCAGGAGGAAGTAAATTATTCACAATGGGGATATAAACCATTATCATGAGAAAAAAGGCAGCGGTAAATGGTCAGAAGAAGAATCAAACAGCATTTAAGGCAGATACATCCCACCAGACATCACTCCTTCTCCTGTGGATGCACAGACCGGCTCAGACAGGGTTAATGTGGGCTGAGTAGACTACCACCCACACTGTGATGTAGGAATGCACATATGACCCAGATTCAGAGGTCACTGTGGTGTTGAGCAGAGATGGATAAAGGTCTAAACATGGAGCCATATCCTAGCCTATCCCCTTTACTGTACATGTATAAATAGTTCTGGTAGTTAATAAAGATTCACATTTAACCTACTAAATACTTCTTTGAGACAAACCGTTATATAACCAACACCCTCTCAACAAGGCTAAGCCATCTGATGGCCTTAGTTAAGATATGTGCATTTTACCAAAGAAGCAGTAGGTCAACCTGCACTGTCACGTACTGGGTGATACTTTGTAGCCACTCTCATTTACCCACACTCCTCTCTCTATGGCCATGAAGGTGACTGGAGCACTGTGGTAAACACCACGAGTGAAATATTGGAAATATTAAGGCACTGCCCATATATAACAGGTACGATGGTAAATCCCTGCCTGCTGGCTCCGCCCAGCAGGTGGCGTATAAAAGTGTATGCTCTCCTGAGCTGCAGCCATTCTGGTTCCAGCTGCGGGAGGCACAACATCTTGTGCAACAAAGCCTCGATTGTTTCACCATTTTTGTCTCGTGGTAATTGACGGTACATCAATTTATTGCACAAGATTTTAAAAGATGGATCTCCTGATCAAGCCTGATTGCCTGCAGCTGAGCCCTCACGCAGCCAACGCCACATCTACCTTCGACCACTGACTATCCTGCTTTGAAAGCTACCTCAGAGCAGCCGCTGCAGAACCCTCGGACTCGCAGAAGCTCCAAGTACTCTACTCGCAGGTGAGCCCTGAAATTTTCCCACTCATCCGGGGTGCACCCACCTACTCAGAAGCGATAACGCTCCTAAAGGGACATTACGTTAAACCGGTGAATCAAGTGTACGCCAGGCACCTCCTGGCCATGAGACGGCAACTCCCCAGGGAGACTCTGGGCGATTTCTTGCGGGCCCTACAGATCCTCGATAGGAACTGTGACTGCCAGGCAGTTTCGGCAGTCCAACGCACCGAACTGTTAATTAGAGACGCTTATGTCACGGGCATGAAGTCTACGTACATCCGCCAGCGGCTCTTGGAAAGGGGTACGCTCGATGTTACGGAGACAAGGCAGCTTGCCAACTCACTAGAAGTGGCCTCCCGTAACCTGGGGTCCTACACCCCCGACCGCGCGGCACCCTCATGGGCATCGTGGGCCCCACCAGCTGCCGACTCCAGTTCACCGCAAGCCTGCGCCGCGCGGCAGCCAGCCAACTCTGGGGGGCCCAAGTGTTATTTTTGTGGACAAAGCAAACACCCAAGGCAGCGCTACCCGGCGCGGGATCTGCAACAGGTGTGGGAAGAAAGGACACTTTGTTTCTGTTTGCCAGGCCCGGTCTGTCGCCGCTGTTTCTGTCATAATATATACCAGTATATCATGGTGCAGACACACACTGTTGGACACATACAGGGACCAATCAACATGTACAAACACCGCAGCCAATCACCAGTTGGAATACACACACTGTAAAGGCAGAGGGCACCATGGTTCCCGCTCATTCTGGGTGCTGCCTCTGAGTGTAACAGAAACTTATTCAGCCCAGCACGGACTCACAACACGTGCTGAGAGAATCAACTGGTTTGGACAAGGCTTAGGTCTCTAGTTCAAGTTAGTATTATTTAGACCCACAGTCAGCATGTGTTTCTAGTTAGAAGTAGTTAATAAAATTGAGTTGAACCTTCATCTGTGTTGGAAGTGTCTGTTCATCTCTCCAGCCTACACAAGCCAACACATCAGTTTCCAGGCCCGGCATTTCTACACCCGCCACGTGCGACTCAGGGGCTCCGCCATCTTCCACACTGCAAGCCATGTGCGGTTCGTGGGCGCCGCCATCTTTGATGCCACCCACCATGTGCGCCCCGTGGGTGCTGCTATTTTCGGCACCATTTTGGACCGTGCCTCAGGACTCCTGCTCGTCTGACTGTTCGCTGCCTACTGCCACCTCTGCCACCGCTGATCAGCCCAGGGCCTCTCAACATCTTCCGCAGCTCGCCTCCATCACCCTGAACCAGTCTCGGCCCCGCAACCTCGCGACCGCTATGATGACAGTGAAGATCAACGGACATTAGACAACCTGCCTCTTTGACTCCAGGAGCACAGAGAGTTTCATCCATCCCACTACGGATCCCAATATGGCTGACAGTTCCTGGACCCGTCCTCCTCCGGAAGCATGTGTGGAGCCATAATTCGGACCACTTGGTCGAAAAAGTCCACCTCCGGCATCCAAACCCGCAGTACGCCTACGTGGCAGACCCCGACGGGCGCCAAGACACAGTCTCCCTCCGGGACATGATACTCGCTGGGTCCCCACCCACGACCCCCGACCTGACACAGCTCCCCCACCCCGATTGCCTCATTCACCCCTGCACCACTCACCCTCCCTCCAGCGAACCTCATCGCAGCCCCCCCCCCAGCGGGTTCCGTCCTCCCACTGGATCCACTCAGAGGTGACGAAGATGAGGACAACACGTTCCCGGAGTCACAGGTGACCACGTCAACGCCCACATCACCACCACGTCTGAGGCGATCGCGGTGGAGGGTAAAAACCCCCGACAGACTTAATTTGTAATGTTTTCGTCACCCCCGCCGGACTCTTTTCTTAACAGGGGGTGAATGTGGTAAACACCACGAGTGATATATTGTATGTATTACGGCACTGCCCATATATTACAGGTACGATGGTAAATCCCTGCCTACTGACTCCGCTCAGCAGGCGGCGAATAAAAGTGTACGCTCTCCTGCACTGCAGCCATTCTGGTTCCAGCTGCAGGAGGCACAACATCTTGTACAATAAAGCCTCGATTGTTTCACCATTCTCGTCTCGTGGTAATTGACGGTATATCAAGCACCCAACATTTATGGCACAGGCTCATTTGAAGCAGTCATGAGTAATCTCTGCTATATCGGGCGGCAGTGCAGACATTCACTTTTCAGGTGACTGTCCTAGTTTACAAGAGAGCTGGGGAACTCATTGCATTGGCACAGCAAAGCACCATCTCAGTGTGAAAGTACCGGATGAGTGCGACCCCTCCCCCCAATCTATATAATTCCAACCTCTATGAGTGAGCAAGAGTTGACATCTGTGCACATTCTTAGTCTTTACAATCACTGGATGTGGATATTATTGGCAAGGTTAGCATTTATTACCTAACCCTAGTTGTCCTTGAGCTAAAACTGAATGGTTTGCTAGGCTATTTCAGAGAGAGGGCAGTTATGAATTAACCTCAGTACCGTGAGCTTGGAGTCACATGTTAGCCAGACTGGGTTTTGAGGACAGATTTCCTTCTGTAATGGACATAATGAACTGAGTGTTTTTTATTCCTGATTTATTTAAAGTTAAATTTCTCAGCTGCCATGGTGGGATTTGAAATCATGTCTCCAGATCATTAGGTCAGTCCTCTGTTTTGTGTTTGGTCCTTTACACCTTACAAAGGAATCCACCAAACACTTCGACTTGTCCAAACCAGAATGTTTTAATTGAGTCTCGTGTAGTAAGATCACAATCTGATACAGAGCACGTTATCATGGACTCTGCTTATTACTCCTCTGGAATTTGCACCAAGCACTGACCATTCACTTGTATGTCTTATTACTCTTTCAATCTACTCCTAAAAATGGCTGGATGTGGCTCCCCTTATATGGGAATCACTGGTCACATGACCTTGGTCTAGAGACCGCATGGTGTGTCTGCACCACCACCTGCTGGTTGGAGGTCGCACACCATCTATCTATGATATAGCCCAAAGGCATATCGCCACAGATTCCATTACACTATTTTGAAGAAGGGGGTTGTTTCTCTTCCTTCAGCTTGTAATGATCTTCACTGTGCCTTCACGAGACAGCAGTCAACCGGCAACAGAGAGGGAGAAATACAGCCCCTCCTCCTTTGAGGGTCTAGTGCCTTCTGGCAAGATTGTCTACTTTTTTCTGTAGATTCAGGATCATTCCAAATTTACAGCAAAGATGTGCCAGGCACTCACTGGCTTTAGAACAATAAAGCAGTTCCTTCTGCAAGACAAAGAGAGAGTGCATTATTTCTCCTTCCAAGGTCTAAGCACTTCCCATATAAGGGGAGCCACATCTGGCCATCTTCAGGAGTAGATTGAAAGAGTAATAAGACATACAAGTGAATGGTCAGTGCTTGGTCTCTCATAAAGCATCGTGCAGGAACCAATCACTGACTGGTGTCAGGCAAAACACTTTCCTTGGCCAATCCATCAGTTGCTGCCCAACCAATCAAACCGCTTCCTCTAAATGTGGTTCCTCAGATTCACTCGGCGCTGACGAGTCTGGTTTCTCCTCTTCAAAATATAAAACCTAAGAGCACACTATCCTGACAAGCACTCTTCTGCATAAAGGCACATCATGATTATGGATCCATGGACCAAGAATAATAAAATAAAAGAAATGGGAACAAAGGAAATAAAGGGGAAGAACGATTACAGTTCTCACTGCAAGTCATTATCATTCTCCTGAAGCACTCTGCCAATCGCTTTAGCCCCCTGCCCACTAATGTAGCTATCACCATGATGACCTCCCACATGCACCTCACTAGAGAGACGTTTCGGACTCCATGTTGGGAGAAGTCTTCGCACCCTAGAACTGGTCGTCCCAAATGGATGGACTATGAATGTATCCCTATCCCTGCACCCCATGCGGGCCCTGGCCATCACCCAAGGTTTGTCCTCCTTCTTCTCAGCGGGTTGTCTTTCACCGCCCTCCTCGACATCCTTCATCGCCTCCTAGTCCAGTTGTTTTTCCAATTACAGTGCCAGGTTTGCAGAGCGCAGCAGACCACTATGATGCATGACACCTTCTGGGGGCTGTATTTAAGGGCTCTCCCCAATTGCTTCAGGCACCAGAACCACATCTTGAGCAGGCCAATCACCTGCTCAATCAATGTACCCATTCACACATGAGCCTCGTTGTAGTGAGATTCAGTGGATGTCTGTGGCCTCCGCACTGGCATCATCAGCCTCCTAAGTGAGTATGTTTTGTCCCTGAGGAGCCATCTTTCCAGCTGCAACTCTTCCTCAAAAACAGCTGGGATCTTCAAGCACCCCAAGATGTGACTATCATGTTCACTCCCGGGATAAAGACATACACCTGAATATTGCACATTGCGTGGACACAGTCGATCTGGACATTCAGGAAGTGATATCCCTTGCAGTTTACAAATGGTGTTGTATGTTGCCATAGGGAGCACAGAGCCACTTGGGTGCAGTTGCTGAGGCATATCTGCTACCAGCAACTGTAGCCAAAGGTCTGGATGTCCTAGTTTGTTTTGTCCTGGTCCAAGTTAATGGACATGTAGGTCCTCGCAAATATCACATATGTGACTCCATTATGCACTTGTGCGTAGCAGATTGGGAAATGTCGCACAGGTCACCTGTGCAGCCCTGAAATGAGCCACTCGCATAGAAGTTCAGAGTAGCAGTAACTTTCAAGGCCACAGGCAATGAATGACCTCCCAATCTATGTTGTGCCATCTTTTGCATCATCTGGCAGAGGTAGCCCATCGTCCCCCGGGATAGACAAAGTCTTCTCCGGCACTGAACCATGACATCTGGAGGTAGAAAGTTCTACTGCAGTATACCCATGGTTGATGGTGTCTCCTCCACTCTGCCATCTGATCCCAGAAGATCGATAGACCGTGGCTCTCCCTGCTCTGCAGGGTGCTGCTCTTTTCCCTGTGTAGCAGCACATCGGTGATGTGTCTCGATAACAAAATAATTGTTAGCTTGACTGGCTCCATGATTCTCAAGAATCAAAAACTGAAAGGAAGAGAACATCAAAGTGGGCGATGAGGGTTCCTGACAAGGCCCTGACCCACAGCCCGCTCAGGTTCTGGGACATCAACCCATGCACTTCCCCGTATGTCAGCACATTTCCAATGAGCCTCGCTCTCTCCTGTGTCACACAACAGCCACGCACTCACAGTTGCCCCTCTTAACACCACCTGAATGAAGCGCATCAATGATTAAGAGCCTCAGCAGGTTGCATTACTCCCCCAAGGGTGAGGAGTGAGGACGGTTGAGTGCATTCAATGGACCTGCGTTCTCATTTCACATGGGAATGAGATGCTGTCATTTGTCATCTTCTGAACCAGGTGACTGATGAGCGCCTTCACCATAACCTCTTGAATCGGCAGCCACATCTGCATTACCTCTGTTATGGAGACACCTTGGAGACCAATGCTTGGGTGCTAGGCTTCCAAAGGGTTAAGAATTGGGTGCCAATCAGTGGCACATTCATGCATTGCATTGTTGACTAAATTGGCACAAATGACTCCTCAAGGAAGGGTCAGGGAGCTTATTAGGCAACTGTCTTCTCCTTGTAGCAGGCTGCGCACATGTGATGCATGTGAACACAATAATTTGCAGTCAACTTCATTCTTAGATGGCACATTCATCCCCCAGCACTCATGGGCTGCAGATTAAACAAAGCTTTCAAATTGAACAGTCAGCCACCCATAAACTAATCCCTGACAGCCGGGCCGCCATAACCAGTGACCTTGAATTTGCAGACTGTTCATGCCCTATGGTTTCAAAGTGCAGCCTCATTCTGACTGAGTGGTGATATTGCATCAAGTCCAGCAAGAAGGACAGGGGCAGTACTGCCTGCACACCAGCCGCCAGACCTCTTTAAACCTGGAGGCTGCTAAGGTCTGCAAGCGGCCCCTCATCCCGAGATGCTGAGACTGAACCCCATCACTCGGGCCCCGAGTTGAACTTATCTGAGTTGAAACCACGTCTTCTCCTGTGCCCCTCTGCAATTGGCACCCTGAAGGGTAATGGTGGTTGTGGCCTGAGCGCTCACCTCCAAAATCCCCTCGGAGGTGAGGTCACTAGGTTCTTATTTTTATAGAGCTGTTGTAAATGGCGCCAACATGACATCATGCTGACGACTGATGAATACTCAGTGAGGGGGGAGTGGAAGTACTGGCAGGAGGACTTGCTAATAAGATGCTAATGCATTTAAATAACGTTCCCAACCTTCCGTGGCAGGATTCTTGTTACATTTGGAGTATTGCGTACAGATCTGGTCGCCTCATTATAGGAAGGACGTGGAAGCTTTGGAACGGATGCAGAGGAGATTTACCAGGATGTTGCCTGGTATGGAGGGAAAATCTTATGAGGAAATGCTGATGGACTTGAGGTTGTTTTCGTTAGAGAGAAGAAGGTTAAGAGGTGACTTAAAAGAGGCATACAAAATGATCAGAGGGTTAGATAGGGTGGACAGTGAGAGCCTTCTCCCGCGGATGGAGGTGGCTAGCACGAGGGGACATAGCCTTAAATTGAGGGGTAATAGATATAGGACAGACGTCAGAGGTAGGTTTTGTACGCAAAGAGTGGTGAGGCCGTGGAATGCCCTACCTGCAACAGTAGTGAACTCGCCAACATTGAGGGCATTTAAAAGTTTATTGGATAAGCATATGGATGATAATGGCATAGTGTAGGTTAGATGGCCTTTAGTTTTTGACTTCCCATGTCGGTGCAAAATCGTGGGCCGAAGGGCCTGTACTGCGCTGTATCGTTCTATGTTCTATGTTCTATGTTCTATCACCGGTGATGGGCCTTGCCAGCAGGAATCGCGTTTCCTGATTCTCGCTGTATTTTGCGTCTGTGTCGTCATTCTCGCTGACATTTAATATAGGCTGAAGCTCGCTCCCAAAAACCAGGGCCTCCCTCCCTAATACCACAATGGGTGATCCTACACCATCGGGAATGCAGCCTCTCAAGAATACCATTCACCATCACCTTCTCAAGGACAATAATGGATGAGTAACAAATATTGGCCTTGCCAGTGATGCTTACATCCCATGAACAAGACAAAAAGGCACACATCTTTTGGCCTTTACAATTTGAGAAATATATTGCAATCTTAATTATTTCATGTCATTTCAAATACCTCTTCAAATAATGTTGTGTCATTAAATCAAACACAAATATTTCATACCAGTTTGATAATATTCTATTAGGTGATTATTGGTTTTAAAACCATCAGATTTACAATGTTTATCCACTGCTGTATTATATCAAAAGCCAGAGTGTGTCTTCATGATGCACATGGGAACATGATACAATCAATTAATTCACTCTTCATATAACTAAATATTTGTTCAATATTAATGTATTTGTACCATGCTCAGTACATTCAGTACCTTGATCTCTTTATAAATTTGAGTTGTCAGATTAGGATTGTGGTTTGATGTTCAACATTGTACAGAAAGATATCAAACCAAACATATTCCTGATGAATTTAAATGTGGGCTCTTTTAATAGTTCCACTGGTTATTTAACAAGATTATAGCAAGGGACTTTTTTTCAAGAATTCCCTTTAACGTGGTTTAGGAGACGAGCAAATTGATGGTATGGCTAGGCTGTCAATTTAATGATGCTGCAGAGAGTTTTAGGGTTGTGTCCATGAGACTATGCCAACATGATTCTGGGGTTAGATCCTTATCCAGTTCTGGAGTATACTAATACCAAATGCTCAGATCCCTTCATAAAGGGCAGCCTTCCATAATTTGTAAGAAAAACAGAAAATTATGCAAATGTACGCTGGCACAGTGGTTAGCACTGCTGCCTCACAGCACCAGGGACCCCGGTTCGATTCCAGCCTTGGGCGTCTGTGTGGAGTTTGCACATTCTCCCTGTGTCTGCGTGGGTTTCCTCCGGGTGCTCCGGTTTCCCGGAGTCCAAAGATGAGCAGGTTAGGTGAAGGGGTTATTGGGATAGGGTAGAGAATGGGCTTGGGTGGACTGCTCTTCAGAAGATCGGTGCAGACTCGGTGGACCGAATGGCTTCCTTCTGCATTGTAGGGATTCTGTGATTCAGCAGGTTATGGCAAGATCTTTGGGGAGAAGAATCTGTTTCTCGCTCCACGGTTGCTGTCCTAAGCTGCTAGGTTTTTCCAGCATTTTCTGTTTTATCTTCAGGATTCCAGCATCTGCAGCATTCTGCGTCTCAATATACATAATTTGGGTTTGGCACTGTTTTTGGGGGAAGCTAGATTTGGAGAAATACTCAGGCAGTCTGTTCGAGACCCTGAAACTCTTTTGTAAACCTTACCTCGAGACTTCTTGGGAGAAAGAGGGCCACATGAAATTTCACATAAATGTCTTTATAAAGGGTGGCATGGTGGAACAGTGGTTAGCACTGCTGCCTCATAGCACCAGGGACCCGGGTTCAATTCCAGCCTTGGGTGACTGTCTGTTAGGAGTTTGCACTTTCTCCCCGTGTCTGCATGGGTTTCCTCCGGGTGCTTTGGTTTCCTCCCAGTCCAAAGATCTGCAGGTTAGGTGGATTGGCATGCTCAATTGTCCCTTCGTGTCACAAAGGTTAGGTGGGGTTACTGGGTTATGGGGATAGGGTCGGGGCGTGTGCCTAGGTAGGGTGCTTTTTCCAAGGGTCGGTGCAGACTCGATGACCCAAGTGGCCTCCTTCTGCACTGTAGAAATTCTATGATTCCAAGGGCTTATTTGCCTGTTTACTATTTGATGGGAGCCCTTCCGACTCCCATATGTGCCCGCGACGGTAATACGACACAATGGCGCCATGACGTCAGGGCGCAAACCCAACATTTTCTCACGCGAGGTCAGGTCAGCTGCACACCTACTCCTAGAGTGTGAAATTCTGGCTCATGTGATTAAGTCCAGGAGTCTGTTCTGATCAGAAGAGTACAGTTAGTAATCCGGATATAATTTGTGAGATGCACTCTGCCTTTACAACTTCCGACTCTGAATAATCCTGTACAATATCTGTGTTTGGACTGCTGTAGTTTGTGATATGTTATACATTTGTAATTTGTTGTTCAAGACAAGTGATTATATGTAAGCACCTCAGTCTCTTTTTACTCGTTTTTGGGATGCAGGCGTCACTGGGTCAGCATTTATTGTCCATTCCTGAGGGCAGTTAAGAGTCAACCACATTGCTGTGGGTCTGGAGTCACATGTAGGCCAGACCAGGTAAGAATGACAGATTTCCTTCCCTAAAGGACATTAGCAGATGTGCTTCTACGACAATTGACAATGGTTTCATGGTCATCATTAGACTTTAAATTCCAGATTTTTATTCTCAAATTTTGAACCCAGGTCCCCAGAGCATTACCCTGGTTCTCTGGATTATTAGTCCAGCGACAATACCATTATGCCACTGCCTCCCCTTATAATCTTATGCAACTAATTATTTAATAAAGCTAATGGCATGGACACTTTTTTTTATATCAACACCTCTCTTCCCATGTTAATTGTTTTAATTAATTTGGTAAATTAATTCTAATTTTATTATTAATTATATAGACAAATGAGGATATCCTTTCATGTGGGTCAATGAGGAAGGATTGCAAAAACAATTCCCGCTAGAACAATTAACACATGAAATAATAACACATATTACTACTGGATCAGAAAAGGGCTTGAGAAACCCATATCCTCACTTATTCTAAATGCATTATGTCAGGACTCTTCCTGTTGATTTCCTTATTTCCCATTTCTTTTACTTTATGGTTATCATTTTGATCCATGGATAGTTAAGGGACATATACTTTTAAGTTGTGCAGAGAAGGTGAGAAACTCAAAGGTTGCAAAATAGTTGACTTTGTATTGGAGATATACGGTGCGATTCACTGGAAAGGTTTCTAAATGTGGGAGCCAGCGAGAACTGCCACGGGTTTCCTGGCGCACAGACCGATGAGGCCAACAACGTAATACAATGTTAATTGGTCCACTTAATGAGGCCCCAAGGACTTCATGCTGCAAATGAAGGCTCACCAGCCGATTCACTGGGACCGCACTCACCAGACCCCTGCTAACAAGGTTGAGATGTACTTAAACAGCTCTTGCACAGTCAACCCCACTCAGCTCGCAGCATGATGCCAAGATGGCCCACCCCAAGGTTTGGAGATGCGTGGGGTGATGTGGTAGTGGCTGTCAGTTTGGGAAGCGTGACCAGGAAGACTGGCCTCCAGTGCCCGAGAAGGTCAATGACCTACACAAGGTCGCATGCAGGAGTTGACACACCCCCGCAACTTTCCCACCCCCATGCGACCAACCCCCCTCAAACCCTCCATGGGAACCCCATCCCACTCTCCACCCCCCTTCACCCCAACCCTCCCTTCATCCCAACCCTCCATTCACCCCCTCCCAAACCTTCCTTCACACCACGCCCCCCTCTCCCCCACCAATGTGAACCGCATGTGCAGCTAACAATGCTGTCTCTGTCTCTGCAGGAGAAGCTATCCTCCAATTGTCGGGAGAGGTCTCAGATAGGCAGAGGGGTGCCGGACGTAAGGGCTCTCACGACCTTCGAAGAATAGGCCCTGAAGTTTACTACCAGATTGCATTGCTAGGTTGGTTCTGCAAACCCACACACAAACTCAGCGTTTCATCCCAGTGCAGCATGAGAATGGCAGCATAATGTTTCTCAATCTCCCACACTGACAACCCAGTAATACCACATTGCTCCTGGAGCAGTACCCCCAACTCCATCTCCAACCCCCCACCATGGGAAATTCCCCACCACCACACCAATGATCAGGCCTCTCATGTGGGCCAGCATTCTCCAGTTATGATGATGCAATTGGCTGAAAACATGTGAGAGTCTGTCCAGCTTGTGGCGAAACACACTGGGACCTCGGAGGAGCCAATAGCATCTGAGATGTGTTATTCTGTCAAAATGGGCCCCTAAATCACCTGGTCAGTAACAGGTTGCAATCAGCTATCTGTAGCGCAGGAGTCAGACATTTTATGGAGGTTAAGATGAACATTGCTCTGTCCTCACTGAACATCATCATCATTCGCCTGCAGCATTGAACAGTCGCTTTAGTGCACTGCCCATGAATAGAGCAACCATGTCAATCTGCCACACAGTAGTGAGAAGAAGTGAGAGGATGGGCGAGGTCTTCACACTCTCGTCCTGCACCTCATGCAGGCCCTAGCCAACGATAGAGGTCCTTCTTCCTCCTAATCCAAAGGTTGCCCATCACTGCCCTCCTCGACATCGCTCCCCCATCTCCTCCCTACTCGACATCATTCCTCCATCTCCTCCTGATCCAGCTGCTCTACCCCCTGTAGTGCAATGTTGTGCAGAGCGCTGCAGACTACAATGATGCAGGACAACCTAACGGGCTGTAGTGGAGGGCTCCCCCCAACCGGTTGAGGCAATGGAACCGCATCTTGAGCAGTCCAATTGCCTGCTTGACCAATGCCTCATTGTAGGAAGTCGCAGTGGGTTTTTGTGACCTCCGCACTAGCGTTATCAACCACCTCATGAGGTGACACCCTTTTTCCTCGCGGGGCCTCCCCTCAGCTGTTGCTTTCCCTCAAAATCGGATGGGATTTGGAAGCATCCCAAGATACAACTATCATGGTTGCTCCCCAGAAAATGGGCGCACATCTGCATGATGCCCATCGCGTGGTCACAGGCAAGCTGGACATTGAGAGAGTTTGCAGTTCGAAAATGGTTCCCCATGCCACCATGGGGAGCGCAGAGCCACATGGGTGCAGTTGATGACACCCAGCACCTGGGGCATGCTTGCTGTGTGGGTGAAGCCCATGGCCCAGGCATTCTGGCTCACCTGGTCGCGGTCCAAGTCGATGAATGTGTGGGCCCTTGCAAATAATGCATCTGTGACCTCCCTAGTACTCTTCTGCACTGCTGATTGGGAGGTGTTGCACAGGTGACCTGTGCAGCGCTGAAACAAGCCGCTGCCATAGAAGTTCTGAGCATAGATGTCGCTACTGCTACCCGATCACAATTAAAAGAATCGCCAGCTCGACTGGCGCCATGGGTCTCCAGAATCAAAAACTGAAACTTCAAAGTGAGTGATGAGGAGTCCTGAGAATGCCCTGGACCTCCACCTTCTCAGGATCTGGGACATCCACCCATGTCCATCTTCTCTACCTGAGCGCCTTCCACTGAGCCTCATCCGTCTCCTGTCACACAATTGCCACTTCCCCACAGTTGTCCCTCTCAGCTCCACCTGAAAGAAGCACTTTGAATTGAGAGCCTCAGTGGTCAGCGTGCACCCCCGCCATCCATGGATGAGGAGTGATAGCAATTGAGTACATTCAAAGCACCTGTGTTCTAATTTCATGGCGGAACAAGAGGCTGCTTGTTGTCATCACTTGAATGGGGTGACTCATGAGCAAATTAACCATAATGCCTTGTAATAGGAGCCACATCTGTGTCACCTTCCTCTTATGTAGATGTAAGTATTAGCTTTGGAGTTCAATGTTTGGAGTCTGAGCTTCCAACAAAATTGGGTGCCAAGCTTTGCAATGCAGATTTAATTGCCACAATTGACTTGTCAAGGAAGGGTCAGGGAGGGGCAGGCGAGTCAAACCTGATGCATGTGAAGACTAAAATTAGTATGTCAACTTCATCCTTAGAGGGCATCTTCATTCCCCCAGTTCTCAGGGGCTGTGAATTAAACAAGCCTTCCAACTGGAACAGCCAGCCATCCAGAAATTAATTCTTGACATTGTGGCCTCCATAACGAGTGCCGTTGAACTTCCAGGCATCGCATGCCCTCTGGTTTCACAGTGCTGCCTGAGTATGGGTGTTCATTCTCCCTGCAGCCATCCTCCCCCCATGTGTGAGGGTCTTCAGGCCTCATGAGGCTGGAAAACACCCCTTGTCAGAGTCTCCCTCTGTGCCCGTGCAACCTGGCTCTCATAAAACCCAACCCATGAACCTCACAGTCGCCCCCAGTGCTGTCCCTATGGATTCACCTGCTCCCATCCACTTTCCAGCTGCCACTCTGGAAGGGCAATCCCTCAGTGCTGATATTGCCACACGCCCATACGGAATGGAGGCACTGGGAGTACTGCCCATATACTACCAGCCAGATCCTTTTAAACACATAGGCTTCGAGCGAAGGACCCCTCCCCCGGAAATGCCGATACCGAACTTCACCCACCCCTTGGCACCAAGTTGAATTTATCTGGGTCCCGTGCATCGTCTCCAATTCCCCCTCTGGGATTGGCACCTTGGAGGGTAATGGTGAGCTGAGCGCTCATCTCCAATATCCCCTTTGGAGGTAAGGTCGGCAGGCTCTCGATTTTATACAGTTGTTGTAAATTACGCCAGTATGTTGTCATGCTCACAACCAATGAATATTCAGTGAGAGGGGGTAGGGGGGTGGGGAGGGGGGAAGTCCCAGCGGGAGGTCTTGCTATGATTTTATAATGTACAAAAATTAGGTTCCCAGTCTTCCGTTGCAACATTCCCGTTACGCCACCGTTGAATGGGCCTGGAAAATCGGGAAACGTGATTCTCGTCACATTTTCCACCCACGTTGCTGTTCTCGTGATGGCTAACTCAGACTCAAAATTCTGCCCAAAGAGTTTTTTCATTGGAGACAAATGTGTTAAGTGTTTGTACACGAGTACCTCGCAGCATAACTTCTGGCCCAACTATTCCACAGTGCAATTTATATTGTTTGACTTGTATCCATTATTTATCAATGTATGTTTAAATTGAAGCAAAGCAGACATTTAAAATGCAAAAGATAGTCACCATTTTTCTAAATTAGGTAACAAATCTTAGGAGACTGGTCAGTTAATAAAATATGGCTTCAGTCCATAATGTGTTAATATTTAACTAACACTGTGTCATGTAGCTAGATTATAAAGGATTTTCCACAATAAACGTTGCCTTCTTGATTAATGGTTCTCGTGGAATGAACAGCCTGTGACTAATTTTAAAATTACTGAGAGTAACAGATTTTTAAAAATTACATTAGAAAAATAGTTATCCAGAAGTGTCTTACACTAAGAAATGTTTAGCAATTACTTATTTGTGTGACAAAACAGGGTTTTCAGATCTTCTCTCAGCTCTTGGCCTCACGATGTGCTTCATCCTTTTGTTTAAAATGTTCCTTCCAACATTGCTGGTCTGTTGTATGGAATTTTATCAGTTGGCGGAATCCGCTGCTTGTAGAAGCAAAGATGTGAGAAGCTAAAACCAGCTCCTTCTCTTGTTTCATCTTGTACACTCCTTGTTTTTGATCAAAATGTTTACCGGATCATGAGAACTCTTATTCTCCTTTTCGCTTTGGACTTTTTGCATAATACTGCCTTTACTTTGCCTTACCTGCACAATGTTTTTTGTGGGAATTAATGCTGGGATTAATTTTGTGGGAAACCTTTGCATCATTGGACTCTTGCAGTTGTAATATGTTCTTATTAACACAGGCAAAACATTCTCCACTTTTCCACCAAATCCGGTTAGGGTCATTTATTATCTAGGTCTAAACTCTATTTACGGTTACAATGGAGAGTTATAAATCCATAGTTCTGATTTTCACCTCACCTCTGAAGGTTGATTTGCACCCGAGCCAATTTTGCATTCCATTGGATCTGACTGGAGCCAGCAACATTTTTGTTAGGCGGGTTAGAGTAAAATCGGGGTTTGTTTGCACTTACACACAAATCTTGTTTATGATTTAAGATCTTGATACTTTTCCTTAATTTCCCTTCTCTTTCATATATAGCACTTGCTTGTGTTGGCTGTCAACTGTGATTAAATGTATTCCTGGAGGCGTCATCCCTGACTTGACTTCACACTCTTGCCACTAGTCCCCCAACACATATATCCTTGTGACGTGCTGCTTTCCTAATTGAAAAGCAAAAAGACTCATTCACCAATTAAATGATGCTTTACTGTGAGCCAAACAGCCTTCCCCCCGCCTTATTTCTATATTTGGCAAGGAGAAATGGTGAAAAGAAAATGGCAAGAAAAAATTATTTTAATGTCCTGATGATTTCTCTCCAGAGTTGCACACAGCAGGGTCCCGAAGATTGATTTTCATTTCCTGCAGACTTCAGGGAAATCCTGGAGGAATGGCAACTCGACTTGGTGAACATCATACCTCTTGCGGCTATGATAATGGCTGCTTCTCAGCTTCCATCAGTGTCACTCTGACATGGCTGCAAGGAAACTTGAGGTATCAGGCCAGAATATAAGTCTGCTCCAATTAAGCATCAGTCCAAGGTTGAGGGGTCTGCCTCCAATTTGCAATTCTGAAAAAATTAGCAACTTGGCATTGAAAATGAAATCTATATCTTAGAAACATGGAAACAAATAAAATATTGGTAGATGGATATAAAACATGTGGAAAAGGAGCAGGAGTAGGCCACTCAGCCCTTTGAGCCTGCTCCAATACCCAATATGATCGTGGCTGATCCCCTATCTCACCACCATATTCTCACACTCCACACATACCCCTTGACATCTTTAGAGTCTAGAAATCTATCTTTCCTTCCTAAATATATTCCATGACTTGGCCTCCACATCCTTCTGAGGTTGAGTATTCCATAGGTTTACCAGCCTCTTCCATATCCTGAGACTGTGACTTTTGTTCTAGACCTCCATACCAGAGGAAACAACATGCCTGCATCCAGTCTGACTAGCCCTGACAGAAATTTATATCTTTCAATTAAATTCCCTCTCATTCTTCTAAATCCCATTGATTACAGGTCCAGTCGGTCCAATCTCTCCTCAGACAATAATCCTGCCATTTCAGGAATCAATCTGGTGAACCTTCACTGCGCTCCGTCTATGGCAAGTATATCCTTTGTTACAAAAGGAGACCAAAACTGTACACAATACTCCAGGTGTGGTCTCACTGCAGCTGCAGTAAGATAGCCTTGCTTCTGTACTCAAGTTCTTTTGTAATGAACAAACCATTTGCCTTCCTAACTGCTTGCTGTACCTGCATGCTGGCTTTCAGTGACTCCTAAGGACATCCAGATCCCTTTGCGCATCAACATTTTCCAATCTGTCATCGTTTAACTAATACTCTGCCATTCTGTTTCTCCATCCAAAGTGGATTACTTCACTTTACCCACATTATATCAGCCATGTATTTACCCACTCATTCAATTTGTCTAAATCATCTTGAAGCCTCTTAACATCCTCCTCGCCACTTACATTCCCACCAACTTTTGTGTCATCAGCAAACTTGAAAACGTTATGTTTGGTTTCCTCATTTAAATCGTTGATGTATATTGTGAATACCTGGGGTCCAAGAACTGATCCCTGTGGGACCCCATTAGTCACTGCTTGCCACTTCGAACAAGGGCCATTTATTCCTCCTCGCTGTTTCCTGTTTGCTAACCAAATCATCTCCATGCTAAAATATTACCCCCAATCCCATGTTCTTTAATATTCACACTGACCTCCTACGTAAGACTTTATCAAAAGCTTTCTGAACATCCAAATATACCACATTGACTGGTTCACTTTTGTCTATTCTATTCATTACATCTTTAAAAAACTCCAGTTGGTTTGTCAAATATGATTTCCCTTTTACAGATCCATGTCAAATCCTGTTGATATTTTCCAAGTGTCCTATTATCACATCCTTTAAAATATACTCTAGCATTTTCTCACTCCTGATGTTAGGCTAACCAGTCTATAATTCCCTATTTTCTCCTCCCCTCCTTTTTCAACTGCTGGATACATTTTGCCATCCTCCAATCCGCTGGGACTGTTCCACAATCTACAGAATTTTGAAAGATGGCTACCAATGCATCCACTATTTCTATCTCCTTTAATACCCTGGGGTGTAGATTATTAGGCCCTGGGGATTCATCAGATTTCAATCCTATTAATTTCTCCAACACTTTTATTCAGTAATACTAAATTTCTCAAATTCCTCCTTCTCACTAGACCCTTGTTTCCCTAACATTTCTGTGAAGTTATTTGTGTCTTCCTCCAAGGGGACAGTGCCAAAGTAACTGTTTAATTGCTCTGCCATTTCCTTTTTTCTGTTATACATTTTCCTGTTTCAGACTGTAAGGGACCTACATTTGTCTTCACTAATCTATTTTTTTATATTACACATACTTGTTTCTCACTTTTATGTTGCTTGCAAGTTTATTATCATGCCATATCTTTTCCCTTTTAAACAATATCTTGGTTCTCCATTTATATTTTTTCCAGCAACTTTGTATGTTGCTTTGTGGGCAGCACGGTAGCATGGTGGTTAGCATAAATGCTTCACAGCTCCAGGGTCCCAGGTTCGATTCCCGGCTGGGTCACTGTCTGTGTGGAGTCTGCACGTCCTCCCCGTGTGTGCGTGGGTTTCCTCCGGGTGCTCCGGTTTCCTCCCACAGTCCAAAGATGTGCGGGTTAGGTGGATTGGCCATGCTAAATTGCCCGTATTGTCCTAAAAAGTAAGGTTAAGGGGGGGTTGTTGGGTTACGGGTATAGGGTGGATACGTGGGTTTGAGTAGGGTGATCATTGCTCGGCACAACATTGAGGGCCGAAGGGCCTGTTCTGTGCTGTACTGTTATATGTTCTATGTTCTATGTTTCCTCTTTGGATCTAATACTATCCTTTTTCAAAATAAATTTAGTGTACCCAATTCATTTTTTCCAATTAAGGGTCAATTTAGCGTGGTCAATCTACCTAGCCTGCACATCTTTTGGGTTGTGGGGGCGAGACCCACGCAGGCACAAGGAGAATGTGCAAACTCCACATGGACAGTGACCCAGAGCCAGGATCGAACCTGGGACCTTGGTGCCGTGAGGCAGCAGGGCTAATCCACTGCACCACCGTGCTGCCCTGGATCAAATACTATCCTTACTTTATTTTGTTAACCATGGTTGGGCCACTTTTCTTGTGTTTTGTACCAGAAAGGAATGCATAATGGTTGCAGTGCATAGATCAATTCCTTAATTATTAGCCATTGCCTATGCAACCTCATTCTTTTTAATTATGTTCCCCAATTAATCTTAGCCAATCACGCTTCACAGATTTGTAGTTTCTTAGGCTTTTTCAAATCAAATTTCTTCATTTTTCATCCTAATGAAGATTTCTATTATGTTATGGTCACTCTTCGCTAAAGGCGCCTGCACAAAAAGATTATTAATTAACCCCGTCTCATTGCAATAAACAAAATCTCAGATAGCCTGTTCCTTAGTTGGTTCCTTGACATACTGGTCTACAAACTATCTTGTACAAACTCGAGGAATTCATCCACCACAATATTATTGCCAATTTGATTTGTCAAATTTATATGTAGATTAAAGTCACCCATGATTACGGTAGCACCCTTGTTGGATACATCTTTAATTTCCTGTTTCATGTCGCCCCTTACCACATCACTCTTGTTTGGAGGGCTATAGACATATCCCACTTATGTTGTTCATCCCTTGTTGCTTCTGAGCTCCATCCAGAATGATTCTGCATCTGGATTTTCTGAGCCAATATCCTCTCTCACTATTGCACTGATTTCATTCTGAACTAACAATGCCACCACACCTCCTTTTCATTTTTGCCTCTCCTCCCTAAATATCAAGTACCCTTGGATATTCAGTTCCCAACCATGGTCATGCTGCAGATTTGTCTACATAATCAAAATCAGATTGTACCCGTGCATACCAATTTGTGCTGATAATTTGTCTGCCTTATTGACAACACTCCATTCCTTCAGGAGTAGTGCCTTTAGACTTGTCCTTTTAACATTTTTACTCATAATGTTTTGTACTGATCTTATATGCTGCTATCCCTTATCTCCTCTGCTTCCACTTTTCATTTCTATTTTTCTGTCTTTCACAGAACATAGAACATAGAACATTACAGCGCAGTACAGGCCCTTCGGCCCTCGATGTTGTGCCGACCTGTGAAGCACATCTACACTACTCCCTTATCGTCCATATGTCTATCCAATGACCATTTGAATGTGTTTAGTGTTGGCGAGTCCACTACTGTTGCAGGCAGGGCATGCCACGCCCTTACTACCCTCTGAGTAAAGAACCTACCTCTGACATCTGTCCCATATCTATCTCCCTTCAATTTTGAAGCTATGTCCCCTCGTGCTAGACATCACCATCCGAGGAAAAAGGCTCTCACTGTCCACCCAATCTAATCCTCTGATCATCTTGTATGCCTCAATTAAGTCACCTCTTAACCTTCTCTCTAACGAAACAGCCTTAGGCCCCTCAGCCTTTCCTCATAAGATCTTCCCTCCATACCAGGCAACATCCTGGTAAATGTCCTCTGCACCCTTTCCAATGCTTCCACATCCTTCCTATAATGCAGCGACCAGAACTGCACGCAATACTCCAAATGCGGCCGCACCAGAGTTTTGTACAACTGCAACATGACCTCATGGCTCCGAAACTCAATTCCTCTACCAATAAAAGCTAACACACCGTACGCCTTCTTAACAACCCTCTCAACCTGGGTGGCAACTTTCAGGGATCTATGGACATGGACACCGAGATCTCTCTGCTCATCCACACTACCAAGAATCTTACCATTAGCCGAGTCCTCTGTCTTCCTGGTATTCCTTCCAAAATGAATCACTCACACTTTTCTGCATTAAACTCCATTTGCCATCTGTCAGCCCAGCTCTGCAGCTTATCTATGTCCCTCTGTAACTTGTAACATCCTTCTGCACTGTCCACAACTCCACCGACTTTAGTGTCATCTGCAAATTTACTCACCCATCCTTCTACGCCCTCCTCCAGGTCATTTATAAAAATGACAAACAGCAGTGGCCCCAAAACAGATCCTTGTAGTACACCACTGGTAACTGGACTCCAGTCTGAATATTTCCCATCAACCACCACCCTTTGTCTTCTTCCAGCGAGCCAATTTCTGATCCAAACTGCTAAATCACCCTGAATCCCATGCCTCCGTATTTTCTGCAATAGCCTACTGTGGGGAACCTTATCAAATACTTTACTGAAATCCATATACACCACATCAACTGCTTTACCCTCATCCACCTGTTTGGTCACCTTCTAAAAGAACTCAATAAGGCTTGTGAGGCACGACCTACCCGTCACAAAACCATGTTGGCTATCTCTAATAAAATTATTCCTTTCCAGATGATTATACATCCTATCTCTTATAAACCTTTCCAATACTTTTCTCACAACAGAAGTAAGGCTCACTGGTCTATAGTTACCGGGGTTGTCTCTACTCCCCTTCTTGAACAAGGGGACAACATTTGCTATCCTCCAGTCTTCTGACACTATTCCTGTAGACAAAGATGACTTAAAGATCAAAGCCAAAGGCTCAGCAATCTCCTCCCTAGCTTCCCAGAGAATCCTAGGATAAATCCCATCCGGCCCAGGGGACTTACCTATTTTAACACTTTCCAGAATCGCTAACACCTCCTCTTAATGAACCTCAAGCCCTTCTAGTCTAGTAGCCTATATCTCAGTATTCTCCTCGACAACATTGTCTTTTTCCTGTAAATACTGACGAAAAATATTCATTTAGCACCACTCCTATCTCCTCAGACTCCATGCACAACTTCCCACTACTGTCCTTGACTGGCCCTACTCTTACCCGAGTCATTCTTTTATTCCTGACATATCGATAGAAAGCTTTAGGGTTATCCTTGATCCTACCTGCCAAAGACTTCTCATGTCCCCTCCTGGCTCTTCTTAGCTCTCTCTTTAGATTCTTCCTAGCTAACTTATAACTCTCGAGCGCCCTAACTGAACCTTCACGTCTCATCTTTACATAAGCCTCCTTCTTCCTCTTGACAAGTGTTTCAACTGCTTTAGTAAACCACGATTCCCTCGCTCGACCACTTCCTCCCTGCCTGACAGGTACATACTTATCAAGGACACGCAACAGCTGTTCCTTGAACATGCTCCACATTTCCATTGTGCCCATCCCCTGCAGTTTTCCTCTCCATCCGATGCATCCTAAGTCTTGCCTCATTGCATCATAATTGCCTTTCCCCCAGATATAGCTCTTGCCCTGCGGTATATACCTATCCCTTTCCATCACTAGATTAAACGTAATCAAATTGTGGTCACTATCACCAAAGTGCTCACCTACCTCCAAATCTAACACCTGTCCTGGTTCATTACCCAGTACCAAATCCAATACGGCCTCGCCTCTCGTAGGCCTAACTACATACTGCGTCAGGAAACCCTCCTGCACACATTTGACAAAAACGGACCCATCTAAATTACTCAAACTATTGTGTTTCCAGTCAATATTTGGAAAGTTTCTATCTTCTCTCTCTTGTGTCTCCCCGATCAGGTTCCCAGTCAATGCCGCTCAAGTTTAAACCCTTTCCACCAGCCCTAGCAAATACACCTATTGGTCCCGGTTTTGTGGGTAAATCCTGCCTAGCTTGTACAGGTCCCACCTTCTCCAGATTTGGTCCCAATGCCCAAGAATCAAAATCTCTCCTTCTTACACCATCTCTCCAGCCATACATTCATAGATCATAGAATTTATAGTGCAGAAGGAGGCCACTCAGCCCATCGAGTCTGCACTGGTCCTTGGAAAGACCACCCGACCTAAGCCCACACCTCCACCCTATCCCTGTAACCCCATCTAACCCTTTTGGACACTGAGGCTAATTTTGCATGGCCAATCCACCTAACCTGCACATGGGGCCTCACGGTAGCATGGTGGTTAGCATCAATGCTTCACAGCTCCAGGGTCCCAGGTTCGATTCCCGGCTGGGTCACTGTCTGTGTGGAGTCTGCACGTCCTCCCTGTGTGTGCGTGGGTTTCCTCCGGGTGCTCCGGTTTCCTCCCACAGTCCAAAGATGTGCGGGTTAGGTGGATTGGCCATGCTAAATTGCCCGTAGTGTAAGGTTAATGGGGGGATTGTTGGGTTACGGGTATACGGATTACGTGGGTTTAAGTAGGGTGATCATTGCGCGGCACAACATCGAGGGCCGAAGGGCCTGTTCTGTGCTGTACTGTTCTATCTATCTATCTAGTCTATTCTCCTATTTCTGCTCTCACTAGCATATGACACTAGCATATGGAAATAATCTTGCGATTACTACCTTAGAGGTTCCGATTTTTAATTTATTTCCTAGATCCCTATGTTCTGCTTTCAGGGCCTCAACCCTCCCCCTTCATATCTACGTCGGTGCTGCCGATATGGACCCCAACCACCAGCTGTTCATCCTCCTCCTTCAGAATGTCCTGCAGTCGCTCAATGACATCCCAGACCCTGCCACCAGGGAGGTAACATACCATCCTGGAGTCACATCTGTTGCAACAGAAACGAGAAGCACATTAGTCTCTTGTGTTGTCACCTGGCTCTTGCAGCATTCCCCTGAGAAATCACCTCCCCGAACAGTATCCAAAAGAGAAAACCTGTTAGAGAGGAGGCTGAACCCAGGGGAAACACTACACTACCTGCCGAGTGCTTTATCTCTGTCCCATTCCCTTTCTGCCTGCAAAGTCATTACCTGCAGTGGGACCACCTCGCTGTCCACATTATCCACAAAGATATCAGCCGCAAAGATCCTCAAAGATGTCATCGCATATCTGCTACTATCACAGTTCAAGTTGCTGGTGTGCAATCTGCTTCCCCAGTCATTCATTATTATGTTTGTAAATGTTAAATAGAACCTTCCAGCTCAACAGTACAGCGTCTAGACTGTGCTAAAATGTAACAGCTGAATAAGCCATACCTATTGCTCTCCTGAATGGTGTCATTCCTTTCGATAATTGCTTAAATTATTCCATGCTGATGCCCTAATTGCTGCATACCATATAACATGCAAAGTGGCAGGTACGACTATTTTTAAAATATCATCACAATATTTATGAAAACAAAAGCACTGTGTTCTCTCTGGGATTACTATTGCTGGGACCAGTAATGGAATGCAGTGAGTGGAAAAAAAAGTCTAGAGATCGATCAGTTTGGGAAAGCTGACTTCTACCTCCAGTACCACAAAGTAACTGTTGAGAGAACTTTAAGCCAAGGAGGTAACATTAGTATAGATAACATTCAATTATGTTTCGAGTGATAGATGGTTAGTGATACACTACAACGTTGCATAAATCCTGAGTTGATTTAAGACTGCTCTGCATGCAGGTAAAATGCAACACTTAAACCAAAGAATGACAAGGAACAATTTAATAATGTATCCCTTACAATCCAGTATTTTATAAAATATATTCGCACACTTATTGTGACAAACTTTGATGGATTTAATGCGATACAGTATGAGTTGATTGTTGTAATGAGCAGGCTACAGAAATGGACAGTGACAGTAAAAAGAATGGATGAGGGATGCTGGATGACGAAAATTACAGGTTTATTATAATAGAATTTCTGACATTCAGAATGGAAAATTACACAGCATTTTTACACAAAACTGAATATATCATCCTGTGTGTATTATATCTGAAATTTCTGATTGAACACAGATCCTGTACTGGTAACAGTTGGACACTCACCTACTCAAAGGGCATGAAAATTCAAATCCATTTGCTGACAAGCATTCAGGGAATTCTCGTCCAGAAAATTAAGGAAAGACGATGGTGAAGGCCTACCACCATCTCTGACCTGGATTTACCTTCATCCAAGCTTGCGGGTCCCACCAATTACCACTCATTCACTGTGGGCACATGACATTGGGAGGCAGAGCTTGGATGCCCAGCCGATTTTGTCTTCCCCAATTACTGTTGTTTCATGAAACTGCATGTAGAAGATAATGGTAAGGCACAGGAATAAAGGCCTTGAGCTCCACCTATGCAAGGAAAGAGATTTACAATGGCCTTCAATCCCGCCAGTCAGCCTCAAGTGTTTATTTCCGTATGCCTTGATCTCGACCAAGGCATTCAATGGGCCTGTTGATCTTTGGAAACCTTCTGCTCTTGGAAGTCCCTTCCTCTTGTTGTCAAAATATCTTGATTAAAATGGGAGACTGAAATATTCACTAATTTTCAGCCTGGGCTGCCCAATTAAAATGTCCTGTCAGACATTAATAGGAATAAGTTGCCTATATTCTGTTCACCCATGTTCCTTAAACCACCACCTCAATTCTACTTGAATCTGGATTTGAACACCCTTATTGCGTTAACTTTAAGTGTCTTTGTCCATTGTTGTCAGCAAAATGCATCTTTAATCTTGGTTATAATGTAAAATGCTATCTTTGGTGGCCTTCAGATAGGCTCAGCATTTATTTCATTTTGACTTGAAGTTCAACTCTGGGCATTGTAATAATACTCTTCTCACCATGTGAAAAAGGTTTGGTTTCCAAAACTACTTCAGAACTTGAGCATATTATCAGACATTTCAGTGCAGTATTGAGTGAGTACAGCGTTATTTGAGGTGTCATTTTTCAGATGAGGCATCAAACCAAAGTTATAACTGTCTCTCAGGTGAAAATATTAGGTTCCTTACCACTACTGAAAGGAGAGCAGGGGAATTGCACAGGACAACATTTATCCCTCAACCAGCATCACCAACAATCAGATGAACTACTCATTTATTTTATTGTTGTGTGCAAATTCACAGCAAAACGTTGATGACACATTGACAGTGAGATTTGAAAAGTCAATCAATCATTAACTGCAAAGTATTTTGGGATATCCAGAAAATCTGAAAGATGTAGACGAATGCAAGATTTTTCTTTGACTTGCCAGACTCTATCGCTGGCAGTTAGGTATTCCAGTTCTTCTTGAAGTGGAGTAAGTATTACGAGATCAGAGACTTTTTTTCTTTCAAGATTTCTCTGCCCTGCTGAACTTTTGCATAGACTCTTTTTCTGTTATTTTCTGGTGTTGGAAAGCATGAGGCAAACTGTAACTCCATCACCACCACTGCGACTCGGTCAAGTCTTGAATAACCTGACAGCTAGAAGAAGGCAAGGACTGCCGGATAGAAGAGTCGTGTGCCTTTATAAGCACTGCTTACAGGCAAGGAGGTGCAGGAGTGCTTCCTCCCAGGCCTCACAGCAAGGGCACGATTTAACCAACAAGCTCTCCCCTTAAGTTGAAAGAGCTTAAGGGGAGCCATAGGAGCAGCCGGAGGGTGAAGGACAGGCAGCGGCAAGGGTCCGGAAGCCCTCATCCTCGCCCAGTTCTCATAGACAAGGCTTTGTCCATAAGTTCTCCCCTCTCCTCAATTCCCCACTTTCCCCCCATTCCCCACCTTCCCCTCATTTTTCTATTTGTCCCATTCCCCTCCCTCTCCCCCCCCATTCACTGCCTTCCCTGCAATCCCCTCCTTCACCCCATTCCGTGACTCCCCCCCCCCCCCCTCACCCCCCCCTCCCCCCCTCCTGACTGCCCTGTTCCACCCTTCAACGGTCTGTGTAACATCACCCCAGGATGATGGGCCTGTGCCGGCACCAATAGCTAGTCAATATACAAGGCAGGAGAGAGATGATCTCTCAATGTGTGGTAAGCTCTACTGTTCATGCCAAAGTCTGAGTCCTATCTTCCTGCTGACAGCGGATTCATATCCACCCTCTGAATGGGATCTACATTTGGGGTGTTTGATTTTGGACTACTGTGTCCAAGGGGTGGGATTAGGGGGAGCGGAGGGCAACAGGAGGTCGGGGTGCAAGAAGACCCGCTAAGAAGATTAACATGACAGAGTCATCACATGTATCAGGTTTAACATGTTTGAAGAGTGAGCATCGGATATTTGCATTCCCCCTAGGTACAGATTGTGACACTGCCCCCACTCAGTGACTCTCAATATTCTTGATCTTTCGTGGTCTTGTGTTGGATCTGTGTGTGTCCCAAGGGTGCACATCAGAGGCGATGGCATCCTGCTGCTTTCCACGCTCTGTGGCCTTTGATGCCCTTGACGGACATCCTCTAGAGGGCCTGGAGGCGGAGGGCCTGGCCGATGTACTGGTGTCGCTGGCATTGCCGTGCCACCTTGTTCTGCCACTGCCTTTGAGATGCGCCAATGTCAGGAAGAGGGATTCAGAAGAACTGGAGACTACCATCGTCTCCTTGGTGGCAAGCTCTGAATTGGCCTCCATTACCTCCTCCCGGATGGTGCCGATAGGGCCCATGGGATGGAGAGGCAGCCGGAGTGAGCTCCAGAAGCCTCTAGGTCATCTGGCACTGCCAGTTCTGCTATCTCCCCATTGTCTGCACCATGGTGTTGATGCCCTCGGCGAAGCTTCTCAGTGACTGGGCCACACTCTGCAGTGACTCAGCAATATCCATCTGCATCTGGAACACATCGCTCAGTGACTGGGACATGCACTGCAGCACCCCAGTAATCACAGAATTACAGAAAATGCAATGCTGAATAGGCCCTTTGGCCCATTGAATCTGCAACAATATGAAAAACACCTGACCTACCTACCTAATACCATTTGCCAGCATTTGGTCCACAGCCTTGAATGTTATAACATGACAAGTGCTCATCCAACTATTTTTTAAAGGATGTGAGGTAACCCACTTCTGCCACCCTCCCAGTCAGTACATTCCAGACATCACCACCCTCTGGGTAAAAGTCTTTTCTTACATCCCCTCAAAACCTCCAACCCTACAGTTTGAAATTGTATCCCCTCATGACTGACCCTATCCATGCTGTACATGCCCCTCATAACCTTGTACACCTCAATCAGCTCGCCCCTCAATCTTCTGTGCTCCAACACAAATAATCCAAGGGCGGAATTCTCCGACCCCCCGGGGGATCGGAGAATCACCCGGGGCCGGCGTCAATCCCGCCCCCACCATGTCCCGAATTCTCCGCCCCCCCCCCAGATTCGGCGGGGACGCGAATCACGCTGCGTCGGTCGGTGGGCCCCCCGCGGCGATTCTCGCCGCTCACAGGCCTCTGCCGCCAGCGTAGTTTAAACCACCTACCTGACCGGCGGGATTGGCGGCGCGGGCGGGCTCCGGGGTCCTGGGGTGGGGCACGGGGCGATCTGATGCTGGGGGGTGCCCCCACGGTGCCCTGGCCTGCGATCGGGGCCTCTGCCATGGGGGCACTCTTTTCTTCTGCCCTCGCCATGGCCTTCACCATGGCAGAGGTGGAAGAGACCCCCTCCCCTGCGCATGCGCCGGTATGACATCAGCAGCCGCTGACGCTCCAGTGCTTGCGCAGACTTACGCCGGCCGGCGAAGTCCTTTTGACCTCGGGTGGCATGGCGCCAGAGGCCATTCACACCAGCTGGCGGAGTGGGAAGCACTCCGGCGTGTGCCTCGCCCCTCAATGTGAGGGCTTGGCCCCTAAAGGTGCGGAGAATTCCGCATCTTTGGGGCAGCCCAACGCAGGAGTGGTTCATGCCACTCAGACACGCTGGGACCCCCCGCCCCGCCGGGTAGGGGAGAATCCCGGCCTAAGTCTCTCCAACCTTTCTTCATAACTTAAATGTTCCATCTCGGGCAATATCCTGATGAATCGCCTCTGCACCCTCTCCAGTGTAATCACATCCTTCCTACAATGTGGTGACCAGAATTGCACACAGTACTCCAGCTGTGGCCCCACAAAAGTTCTGTACAATTCCAACATGACCTCCCTGCTTTTGTAATCTATGTTTCGATTGATAAAGGCAACTGTCCCAAATGCGTTTTTCACCACCTGTTAACCTGCCATCCTGCCTTCAGAAATCTAGGGACAAATAGAAAAAAGTCCCTTTGTTCCTCCCAACTTCCCAGTGTCATGCCAGAATACTTCATTGTCAAATTTCTCCTTCCAAAATGTTTCACCTCACACTTTCAGGGTTAAATTCCATCTGCCGCTTATCTGCCCATAGTTCCTTAGTTTATCTGTACAATCCTTCTCAAATAGTGGGACCATATTAGCTGTTCTCCCCTGTGGCCAGAGAGGAATTAACATTTGGGTCAGATCCCCTGCAATCTCCTCCCTCACCTCCCACAGTAGCCTGGGACACAATTCATCCAGACCTGGAGATTTGTCCACTCTTCTGCCTGCCAATACCTTGTCACTCTCAATGGCAATTTGCTCAAGAACCTCACAGTCCCTCTCCCTCATTCCACTCCCACCTCCTCATCCTCTTCGGTGAAAACAGATATGAAGTATTTGTTCAACACTCTCCCAATGTCCTTTGGCTCCACTCACATATTTTCCCCTGCATGTGGCACTGTGAGTAATCCAGAGATCACAACCTGAGAGGTCCTGGGCTGCAAACCAGGGTAAAAACGCTGGAGTTTCACTCCGGAGATTCCTTAAAAATATTAGCAGCTATTCACCTGCCTGCAGGGGGCTGGCAGGGTGCTTCTCGCAACTTCAGCTGCGGATACGGGTGCCCGCACTTCCGGTTGCAAGTCTGTGCATACGCACTGCGGCGGCCTCAAGCGGCCGCGCCAATCACTATGGCAGACTCAGCCGGCGGACTTGGACGAGGAGAAGGTCCCAACAATCGGCTCCGTGCCACTACATCTCACACGACCGCTCGCCACCCAGAACGCTCATAAGACCCCCCCCCCCCATGTACGTGATCCCCCCGCCCCCCACCAGGGTGGCAACAGACTGAGTCCATGCATTGTCGGTATCATCCCCTGTGCTAGTAGTCTTTGGGACTCCTCCAATCAGCTATAAACTTGCTGGAATGTCACTGGCATCCCCTCCTGAATTTCATGACCCTGTCTTGGCACCTGCATTAACTCTGGATTAGCCTTGTCCAAAGGTTCGGCATCTGACTGGGACTCAGCAGAATCCTGGTATCCAGCAGATCTCCGACTGCTGACTCGCTTGGATGTTCCTGCCTACACCTGAAAGGCATTAGCAACTGTGTGATGCTCATCGGATTGTGCCCCAGATGTCTGTCCACTAATGCCACGCACCTGGGCGTGTGTCCCTGCGCTGGCGGAAGCTAGGAGGTGATAGCTGTGACGGGTCTATGGTGGTTTCCTCGGAGCTCACCTTCACGGTGACCTCTTGGGTGACAGGGGGTGGCAAAACTCCAAATGGCCCAGCCCCATCAGATGGAGATCCTGTCAGAGAATGGTCATGTCGTCAGTGAGAGGAAAGGATCATTTTGTCTGACAACATGAACAACTCACTTGAGACATGTCATCTGAATGAAGGGGCAGTGGATCCTCACCTCTGTGGCACCGGCCAACCTTGCTGTCGGTGACTGCTGTCTCCTCGGTCTACCTCGCGTTCTCCAGGGCCTATTCCTCATAGTGGATGAGGACTTAAATCTCTGGCCTACGTGTTGGCCCTTTCCCACTTATTATGGGCTATCTTCTTCTGCGGGGACAAAGAGAGGGCTTTGTGAGCCACGTGCTTAATAGATCGGGGAGTCTATGGCAGGTGGCATGTGTGGGGCCCATGACTGGACATGAAGGGGTTGTGCTGATGGGTGCCAGGAGGTGCTGAGGAACAAGCACCTGGCTCTCAGGTGGTATTGGTAACCCTGCTGCTGGTCCTCCGGCCTCCTTGGGGGAAAAGGAGATCCCGTCTCACATCCACAACAACCAGAAGTCTGGCCAGGTTGGTATCGCCAAACCGAGAAGCAGGTCTGTGCGCTGTCATGTTGAGGGAGTAGTGAGGCTGACAAGGTTGCCGCTAACAAGGTTTCCCCTTGTTAGCGACAAGCTGCTGAGGCATGAATCCGGCAAATCAGACATCGAAACAGCCGTAATGGCGAGAATCATGTGGCGGCTCAGTTTTGCCCTTAAATATGAGCCGTGATCTCTCCAATGCAGCCGGCGAGAAACACCGCACCAATCGAGAATGTTTCCATTAAATCGCACCCCAAATCTGCTATGGGACTCACACCAGCGATATTGGACTTTTCCCGTGATCACCAGAGCCCCTTCCCATCACTGACATAATCTGTTTCACCCACTCCAGCCCTAAAAGCCATGCAGTAACCATTCTCCCATTTCATGATCACTATTGCAGCAACAGAAAACCTATCTACTCTTGGGCTACGGCCTGCCCTGCAGGATTGCCCGACTAGACAAGCCTGTTGATCAGGCTGGTTTCTGGGTAGGGATCACCTTGAAAAAAAATGATGCCATTGAGTTAACACCAGAGTATTGAGACGCATAGACAAATCAAATCTCTGACCATTTAACAGCTGCATACCCTGCTCAGCTTATTTTGACCGCCCTAGTGTGAAAGAAAGGTTTTTATTGAAAATCACCATTTATGACTACTAAATACACCATCATACTTTACAATCAATTAAGTACCTTTTAAGTGTTCTAACTCTTTAAAAAAAATATTTGTATTCACGGTTTTTTCAATTTATATACAAAACACAGAAAACATTCATCTTTTTACACTCGCCAAAATACAAAAAAACCCGCCATCCCACTTAACACCCCACATGCCCCATTTTACACTGAGAATATAAAACAACAATAAGCCCAAACCACCCCAACGCCTACCACTCCAGAAAGAAGGCGATGAGCAACCTCCACCTTGAGACGAACCCCTCCTCCAGCTCCCGAATCACAAATTTTATCTTTTCCAAATTTAAGAATTCCACCAAGTCACTCACTCACCCTGTTGCTTCAGGCAGCTCTAGAACCCTCCACCCTAACAAGCTCCCCCTCGCAGCTATCGGGGAGGCCAAAGGCCAACACATCGGCCTCTCACTAAGCCTGCACTCCCGGACAATTCGAAGCCCCCCCAATATCGACACCCACGGCTCGGGGCCACCTTCACTCTCAAAATCTCCAACATAAACCGCGAAAAAGCTTCCAAAAACTCCACCAAATTTGGGCAAGACCAGAACATGTGAGTGTTATTTGCTGGCCCTCTTGAACACCACCCACATTTATCCTCCACCTCCAGAAAAAACTGACTCATCTGTGATCGTGTCATGTGCGCACTATGTACAACTTTGAGTTGAATTAGGCTCAATCTTGTACAAGAGAAGGTCAAATTTATCCTCCACAGGGCCTCGCCCCATACCCCCCCCCCCCCCCCCCCCCCCCCCCCCCGAGCTCTTTGTCCCACTTTTGTTCTACCTCCCACACCGAGCCCTTCTCCCTCTCCTTTAGCTCCCCACAGATATTGGAGACCCTACCTTCCCCTAACACATCCACACTCACAATCCTTTCAAGCAACAGCGGGGGTTGCAACCTCAGAAACGTGGCCAGCTTCTTCCTCACAAAGTCCCTTATTTGCAAATACCAAAACTTAGAACAGTACAGCAGAGAACAGGCCCTTCGGCCCTCAATGTTGTGCCGAGCCATGATCACCCTACTCAAACCCACGTATCCACCCTATACCCGTAACCCAACAACCCCCCCCTTAATCTTACTTTTATTAGGACACTACAGGCAATTTAGCATGGCCAATCCACCTAACCCGCACATCTTTGGACTGTGGGAGGAAACCGGAGCACCCGGAGGAAACCCACGCACACAGGGGGAGGACGTGCAGACTCCACACAGACAGTGACCCAGCCGGGAATCGAACCTGGGACCCTGGAGCTGTGAAGCATTTATGCTAACCACCATGCTACCCTGCTGCCCCTCATTTAACTCTTTAAAACTCTTTAAAGAGTTATTACCTCCTCGGCAACTTAAGCTTCTGCACCAATTCTCCCAACTCTGCAAACCTACCCTCCACGAGCAAATCCCTGAGCCTCTCTATTCCATCTTGCTCCTCGCCCTGAACATTGGGCCAAATCTTTGATGATCACAAATCAGCACCCTCAACGACAAACCCTTGATCCTAAAATGTTGCCTGCACTGATTTCAGGCTCTAAGCGATGCAACCACCAATGGGCTCGCGGAGTATTTGACCAGTGAGAACGGAAGAGGCACCAACACCAGTGCCCTCAAACTCGTCCACCTACACAAAGCCTCCTCCACCTGCCTCCAGACCGACCTATCCCCAGCGACCCATTTGCAAACCTTTTTCACCTTCGCTGCCCAGTAATAATTCAACAAATTTGGCAAAGCCAACCCTCCCCTCCACCTGTCCCTTTCCAAAAACACCCTCCTAACCCGAGGTACCTTACCCACCCATTTAAAGTTTGAAATTAACCTGTTTATCCTCCCCCAAAAAACCTAGGCACTAAAATCTGGAGACTCAGAAAAACAAACAGAAATTTTGGTAAGACAGTCATCTTCACAGTCTACGCCCTCCCTGCCAACAAAAGCGGGGGAACATCCCACCTCTTGAAGTCATCATGTATCCTCTCTTTATCCCCTCTACCAAATTATCCAAATTCTATTCATGTAACTGAGCCCAACTATGCGCCACCCTTATTCCCAGAAATCTCGACTTAACCAGCTGAAAGGGCAACTTCTCCAAACACCTTTGCTGCATCCGCGCATTCACCAGGAACACCTCGCACTTTCCCACATTAAGTTTATACCCTGAGAATGCTCCAAACTCTATCAATGCCCTCATACCACCCATATTATCCATCGGGTCTGTGACACACAGCATAAAGGCATCTGCAAACAGGGACACTCAATGTCCCACCCCCCCTCTCCCTATACTTCTTCACCCTGTTGAAGCCCTAAGTGCCATGGCCAATAGCTCAATTGCCAAAGCAAAAAGCAACGAGACAGCAGGCACACCTGCCTTGTTCCCCGGTGAAAACAGAAATACCCCAAACTTGTATTATTCGTACATACACTTGCCGTGGAAGCCCTGTCCTATATCCTAACCCAACCACCCGGCCCAAAATTAAACCGCACCAACACTTCAACAGGTATTCCCACTCAACCCGGTCACACCCTTCTCCGCGTTCATTGATATTATCACTTCTTTTTCCTGACTCCTGGTGGCATCATCACCTCATTTAATAACCTTCTAATATTAGACGATAGCTGTCACCCCTTCATGAACCCTGTTTGGTCCTCTCCTATCACTTCCGGCACACAATCCTCCATTGCCTGCACTTTGGCCAACAACTACCTTCCAACACCTTCCCTGGCTCAGTGACTACCCTGCTCTTGGATCCCTTCTCTGCCCCATTTACTACACACAAATCCATTAAATGTGACGCATGGTCTGGCATCACAATTGCTGCATATCTGCCACAACCACCTCCACAAACAATGTCTTGGTTCACAACAAATAATTCAGGAAATTACCTGATGTACATGTGAGAAGAACAAACATTTCTTCACCTTTGGTCGCCCAAATCCACTCCCATTATTCGCTCCACAAACCCCAACAATCCCCTTGCCATTGCAAACACCTTGATAGACCTGGGGCACGACTGACGCAGCCTAGGATCCAGGACTGTGTTAAAATCCACCTCCCCAGGGCGACATGTGGTGCAGTGGTTAGCAGTGGGACTGCGGCGCTGAGGACCCGGGTTCGAATCCCAGCCCTGGGTCACTGTCCATGTGGAGTTTGCACATTCTCCCCGTGTCTGCATGGGTTTCACCTCCACAACCCAAAGGTGTGCAGATTAGGTGGATTGGCCATGCTAAACTGCCCCTTAATTGGATAATAAATAAATAACTGGGTACTCTAAATTTATTTAAAAAAAAACAAAAATCCACCTCCCCCCATAATTAGCCGATGCAAGACCAGGTCCAGAATCTTTGCCAGCACCCACTTTGTGAAATCCACATTGTTCCAGTTGGGGGCATAGACATTCACCAACACCACAAGCACACCCTCTAATCTCCTACTCACCATAACATATCTACCCACTGAGACCCCCACTATAAGAATCACCAGAAACACTTTTGCCTAAAGATCACAGAATGCTTTAGTGCACTGAAATGAAGCTGCTGCTCAGAACTCACGGGGTAAGCTATGGGAGTGTAAAGGCCAATTGGAAAAGTCAAAAACTGACAATGTTTGCCATGGGGCCAGATATGGGGCTGGATTCTCCGGTTCTCCCAGCTGCGTGTTTCTCAGCGGTGCGCCATTCTCTGATGGCGGAATTCTCTCTTCCCGTCGCTTGTCAATGGATTTCTTATTGAGACTACCCCTCGCCGCTGGGAAACCCATGGTGCAGGGGTGTGCTGCCAGCGGGAAAAGGGAACTCCGACGGGATTTTGCACACGCCCCCCGGAGTGTTTTGCGGAGGCAGCTTGCTATTGGTCAGCGGTGGAATCTTTTGATCTTGCTGATGTCAATGGGTTTCCCTGTTCGCTGTACATCCTGCCATCGGGAAAGCCACAGTGGGGCTTCACCATCAACGGGACCGGAAAACCCCACCAGTGGGAAAGGCCGGAGAATCTATGTCTTCTCCTGCATACCCAAGTCTCATTGGCAGGACCCAGTGTCTAGAAACAAAGTGATCTTATCTCTTCTGTTTTATATAAGTCATAAATGTGTAACTATATCCAATCCAAATCATGTAGAATTTCACATTTGGATTTTCCCTGCCAGCAGCGCAGTTAAAATTCTTTTCACTGCTATTATTTTGGCTCTTCGACTTCCATTTTGACAGTATTTGTTATTGCTTCTCGTTACATTTTTAAAATCTGTAAATCTAGGTCACTGATTTATTATTTCATAAATGCCCTGAAGCCAGCAGATAAGAACCACTAATGCAAATACAACACATACATTTCAGCTGGGTCATCACCTTACCACTCGGAATAAATTGTTTTCGCTTAATCAATTTAACAGAATCCAGCTCTAAACTAGTCAGAAACCATTACCCCCATTGAACTGGGCACAAATAAAGAGACCTAATGTGACCTCAATGAAACAGATGCACAACCCTGATAAAATTGCTGACTTTGGTACTTAAAGTGATTAAATTCATTTCCTTTTTATTTGTCCATTCGCTGCTCAAAACTATCAAATCATTTTGGCAGACAAAAAATGTGGTTATGATGGGTTTTAGCAGAGTCGTTTGCCAATCATAATTCATCTGTATGAATACAGACAATGCAATTGATTGTATTATTTAGTTGCTAATTATTGAGGTGAAAGTTTATCCATAAATACATGATGGGTTTATTTAATTCTTCTTGCTTGATGTATTCCTGTCAAGAAAAAGACCTACCTACCTACCTAAATGAAAATTCTGTTGATAATTGGACATCCTATTCATATAAACGTATTTGGCAAACCGCAGCTTCATGTAGGTGTTGAATGATACCAGCCAGAAACTCAGAAGCTTGGAAAATATGGATGGTTAATGTGGGAATGGAATGGAACAGTCTTTTCTCAATAATTGGGTGGGGCATGGGGTGGTGACTGAAAAATTTCCCCTCGTTTATAGAAAAAGAAATTATTACAGTGGCTGCTCCTTCAATCATGTTCAAAATGGAAGGCTGAAGGCATGTCATCTGTGGCAGCTAAGCAAGGTTGTTGATAAGAAAATTAGCTCAGATAAAAGGGGCTTTGTTCCAGATGCAAATTCAATTGTACACTTTAAAAGACTTTCGCGAATGCTTGAGAACTAGATGACGAACATTTAAATGTTCCTCATTATCCTTTGTAATCATTCTCATGTATTGTGCTCTTGACCATGAGTGATTATGAGCTGTTTTGAAAGCAAGGAAAGAGGAATAACATTCAATATTCTTCACTCCTTGCAAAAACACCAGAGGGAGATCTTTTTACATTCATATATACGGTAGGAGTGTGAGTTTCCTCATATGTTCTCGGCAGGCTTTTTTCGTGCCAGAGAAGAAAATCTTTCCTTTAAGATCTCCAACTTGTGGACCAGATTTTCCAAGAACTGAACCGAGATTATCGAAACTTCAGGCTTCACAGCATCCTCATTATTTGCTTTGGATCAAAGTTTATTTAACTGAGCACAAATGATTAAAATCAGTAAGGACAGAAGGACATTACTGCACCCATTTGATCCAAGTGGATCAAAGGATGTTGACCTAACCACTGATGTTGCTCTGGACAACAGTTAGGATTGAGCCAAAAATGGGAACATTAGAACTGGTGGCCAAAAACATGGGCAAAATGGTGGATTTTTAAGAGGGTTCTGAAGGAGGTATCGAGGTGGTTAAATTTAAGAATGGAATTCCAGAATTCCAGAATTAGGACAGAGACTGGCGAAGAGGCAGAACTTCTTTGGAAAGTTTTTTTCCACATTAATATGGTGTTTCTACTGACGCAGAGCAACAGGATGACCAAGGAAATTCCCAGTGCTCAATTTCATCTGAGGCTTCCATAGAATATCTTTGCTTGACACTATTGTTTCTTTGGTACATTATAAATTACACATACATTGTTATAGTTACAGGTGAATTGCTTGAATTATGGGTTCTGATAGTATTAGTATTTACATTATCATAATACATTTATTTAATATCTGTTGGCCTGTAGCAGTTTCAAGGTTATAGATAATGAGATAATGAAGGAAATGCTTCAGAAACAGAAAAGCCATTAGCACTGCTGCCTCACAGCGCCAGGGATCCAGTTTCAGTTCCAACCTTGGGTGACTGTCTGTGTGGAGTATGTACGTTCTCCCCGTATCTGCTCCGGTTTCCTCAGGGTGCTCCAGTTTCCTCCCACAGTCCAATGGTGTGCGAGTTAAGCAGATTGGCTATGCTAAATTGCCCCTTAGTGTGTCAAAAATGTTAGGTGGGGTTACGGGATTGGGCCTAAATAGGGTGCTCCTTTGGAGGGTCAGTGCAGCCTTGATCGGCCAAATGGGATTGTATGTATGGAAATATTCCTCAATTCTCTTGTTGAATTTGGCCAATCATTAAGGAAAGAAAACTGATCTTAATTTGTAATATTTTATCCTTGGCAAGTCTTTATTAAGGAAGTTTTCTTATGCTGCTTTTCCCTTGTTTTACAATGACTGCATGCATGGGAAACTGTTTTCACTTGTTTTTAAATCTGCAGAGATTTTCAATCCAGGTACATTTGATAAATCTCATCACACACGTCTATTCACACAAGCTATGTTCTTGAAAATTACAGACAAGTATATGTAACCAGATGAATGAAGCCAAATTTATATTGTTATTTATATTCATAGACACTGAAATACAGTGCACAGGCCACATTTAAGTCTAACTTAGTCTATCCAGTTTCTACTGGTTCAAAAAAAACCTATTAATCATATTCTGATACATTGATAATTGGGCAGAAACTTCCACTTTATACTGTTAAATTCTAGGTTCGGTGACGGGAACAAGCCTGGAAGCGATTCCGGTTTGGGGCGTTGGAAGGGCGTGTGCGTAAATGACGAAACACACGCAATCTTGTGCTGTTCATTACTTATTCATCTGTGTGGAGCATGGAGTCGAAAGTTCAGCCGTCATATTTCAAAGGCACTCAGACAGCTATTCACTCATTGCTAGCCAGGAGCTTCAGATCGTGCACTTAAAAAAAATGTCCAACTGTAGACAGCAACCTCTGGTTCAGCGACGCCTCAGTCGAGACTCTCCTCCAGGCTGTCCAGGCAAGGCAGGATGTTTCCCAGGGATGGCAGCAGGAAGTACTCCTGGCTGGCCTTGGCGACCTGGGAGGAGGTTGAAGCAGTGGTTATCGACCATGAGGCTTCTAAAAGAACCAGCCAGAAATATGTGATGAGGATAAATTATCTGCTGCTCTCCGCCAGGGTAAATGCATTGTCTGCCCATCTCAAAGTGACATTTGCATTAGGCTATCAAGCAGTAAGGGTGAGAGTGCCTCGGGATGTCACCAGTGACCAGCAAATGGGATATCTGCACTGGATGAGTGCCAGCCACTTTCTACTCTCAAACTCAAATCAGTTGCAGGACAAATAACTTCTTAATCACCTACTGAGGAGGGGTCAACTGCTGCCATATGCATGCCTGCTCCTGAACTGCTCATGCAGCCATTGGAATCACCGAGGCATGAACAATTTTGTCTTTCAAAATGCATTTAGATATAGAGGGATATGGGCCAAATGTGGGCAATTGGGACTAGCTTAGTGGTAAAAATTGGCAGCATGGTCAAATTGGGCTGAAGGGCCTGTTTTCATGCTGTAAACCTCTATGACCATGACTCTAATGAATCCTTCTGTCCTTCTGTAGCACAGGAACACTTCAACAAGTGGGAGTGGGCCAAGACTGAGGGGGAATGACAAAGATATCAGTCCTTACTCCTCATGAGGAGCAGGGCACCAAACTAGCTCAAGAAGAATAGGACTGTGCCTGTGCTGGAGGTGAGATAGGACTTTCCGAGGAAGCCGCTGAGGATGCATTCAGTCTGCTGTTGTCATATTTATGCACCGACTCGGAGATCTTTAATTAATTTCGCCAATCACTAAATCTTCATTTTCTCTGTATTCCTGGTGCTGGAAACAGTGGAGGACTGCAATCCAGACCAGACACAGCCCAGCCCCAAACCCACTGCTGAGGCCGATGTCTCAGAATCCTCAGAGAGGTAAGACAGCCGGGACATTGAAAAGAGCGCGAGAGGAGAGACAGCCGGGACATTGAAAAGAGCGCGAGAGGTAAGACAGCTGGGACATTGAAAAGAGCGCGAGAGGAGAGACAGCCAGGACATTGAAAACAGCGCGAGAGGTAAGACAGCCGGGACATTGAAAAGAGCGCGAGAGGAGAGACAGCCAGGACATTGAAAAGAGCGCGAGAGGAGAGACAGCCAGGACATTGAAAAGAGCGCGAGAGGAGAGACAGCCAGGACATTGAAAAGAGCGCGAGAGGTAAGACAGCCGGGACATTGAAAAGAGCGCGAGAGGTAAGACAGCCGGGACATTGAAAAGAGCGGGAGGGGACACATTGAGAGCGGCGGGGTGCCAGTGGGAGCAAAGATAATATAAGGCGGGAACCGGAAGTACGACCCGCGGACTTCTGGGAAGGATTTTCTCCGAGCCAATAAATTGTGGTGGAGAGGATACCCGAGACACTACACGTGTAGTGTCTCCCACCCGCCTGCTTCCTCTAACCTAATAATAAGACCCATTGGGGTGAGCTGGTAAGTGCTATATTATATTATTATTTTTTTATTTGTTTTATATTTGTTTACCAGAACTTGGTTGAAATTAAGTGGGATGGCAGGGAAGGTAGTGCAATGTTCCTCCTGCAGGATGTTTGAGGTGAGGGATGCCGTTAGTGTCCCTGCTGATTTTACCTGCAGGAAGTGCAGCCAGCTCCAGCTCCTACAAGACCGAGTTATGGTACTGGAGCTGGAGTTGGATGAACTTCGGATCATTCGGGAGGCAGAGGTGGTCATAGATAGGAGCTTCAGGGAAGTAGTTACACCAAAGACTGGAGATAGATGGGTAACTGTAAGAGGGACTGGGAAGAAGCAGACAGTGCAGGGACCCCCTGCAGTCGTTCCCCTGAGTAACAAGTATACCGTTTTGGATACTTGTGGGGGGGGGGGACTTACCAGGGGTAAGCCATGGGGTGCGGGACTCTAGCACGGAGTCTGTCCCTGTTGCTCAGAAGGGAAGGGGGGAGAGGAGCAGAGCATTAGTAATTGGGGACTCAATAGTCAGGGGCACAGATAGGCGATTTTGTGGGAGCGAGAGAGACTCACGTTTGGTATGTTGCCTCCCAGGTGCAAGGGTAAGTGATGTCTCGGATCGTGTTTTTCGGGTCCTTAAGGGGGAGGGGGAGCAGCCCCAAGTCGTAGTCCACATTGGCACTAACGACATAGGTAGGAAAGGGGACAAGGATGTCAGGCAGGCCTTTAGGGAGCTAGGATGGAAGCTCAGAGCGAGAACAAACAGAGTTGTTATCTCTGGGTTGTTGCCCGTGCCACGTGATAGTGAGACGAGGAATAGGGAGAGAGAGCAATTAAACACGTGGCTACAGAGATGGTGCAGGCGGGAGGGATTCAGATTTCTGGATAACTGGGGCTATTTCTGGGGAAGGTGGGACCTCTATAGACAGGATGGTCTACATCTGAACCTAAGGGGCACCAATATCCTGGGGGGGGAGATTTGTTAGTACTCTTTGGGGGGGTTTAAACTAATTCAGCAGGGGCATGGGAACCTGGATTGTAGTTCTGGGGTGCGAGAGATTGAGAGTAGAGAGGTCAGGAGCACAGATTTGACTTCGCAGGAGGGCGGCAGTGTTCAGGTAGGTGGTTTGAAGTGTGTCTATTTCAATGCCAGGAGTATACGAAATAAGGTAGGGGAACTGGCAGCATGGGTTGGTACCTGGGACTTCGATGTTGTGGCCATTTCAGAGACATGGATAGAGCAGGGACAGGAATGGTTGTTGCAGGTTCCGGGGTTTAGGTGCTTTAGTAAAGTCAGAGAAGGGGGCAAAAGAGGGGGAGGTGTGGCGCTGCTAGTCAAGGACAGTATTATGGTGGCAGAAAGGGTGCAAGATGGGGACTCTTCTTCCGAGGTAGTATGGGCTGAGGTTAGAAACAGGAAAGGAGAGGTCACCCTGCTGGGAGTTTTCTATAGGCCACCTAATAGTTCTAGAGATGTAGAGGAAAGGATGGCGAAGATGATTCTGGAAAAGAGCGAAAGTAACAGGGTAGTTGTTATGGGAGACTTTAACTTTCCTAATATTGACTGGAAAAGATATAGTTCGAGTACATTGGATGGGTCGTTCTTTGTACAATGTGTGCAGGAGGGTTTTCTGACACAATATGTTGACAGGCCAACAAGAGGTGAGGCCACTTTGGATTTGGTTTTGGGTAATGAACCAGGCCAGGTGTTAGATCTGGAGGTAAGTGAACACTTTGGAGACAGTGACCACAATTCGGTGACCTTTACATTAGTGATGGAAAGGGATAAGTATACACCGCAGGGCAAGAGTTATAGCTGGGGGAAGGGCAATTATGATGCCATTAGACATGATTTAGGATGTGTAGGTTGGAGAAGTAGGCTGCAAGGGTTGGGTACACTGGATATGTGGAGCTTGTTCAAGGAACAGCTATTGCGTGTTCTTGATCAGTACGTACCAGTCAGACAGGGAGGAAAGGGTAGAGCGAGGGAACCGTGGTTTACCAAAGAAGTGGAATCTCTTGTTAAGAGGAAAAAGGAGGCCTATGTGAAGATGAGGCGTGAAGTTTCAGTTGGGGCGCTTGATAGTTACAGGGAAGCGAGGAAGGATCTAAAGAGAGAGCTGAGACGAGCAAGGAGGGGACATGGCAGGTAGGATCAAGGAAAACCCAAAAGCTTTCTATAGGTATGTCAGGAATAAAAGAATGACTAGGGTAAGAGTAGGGCCAGTCAAGGACAGTGGTGGGAAGTTGTGTGTGGAGGCTGAGGAGATAAGCGAGATACTAAATGAATACTTTTTGTCAGTATTCACTCAGGAAAAATATAATATTGTGGAGGAAAATGCTGAGACCCAGGCTATTAGAATAGATGGCATTGAGGTGAGTAGGGAAGAAGTGTTGGCAATTCTGGACAAGGTGAAAATAGATAAGTCCCCGGGGCCTGATGGGATTTATCCTAGGATTCTCTGGGAAGCCAGGGAAGAGATTGCTGAGCCTTTGGCGTTGATTTTTAGGTCATCATTGGCTACAGGAATAGTGCCAGAGGACTGGAAGATAGCAAATGTGGTCCCTTTGTTCAAGAAGGGGAGTAGAGATAACCCCGGTAACTATAGGCCGGTGAGCCTAACATCTGTGGTGGGTAAAGTCTTGGAGAGGATTATAAAAGATACGATTTATAATCATCTAGATAGGAATAATATGATTAGGGATAGTCAGCATGGTTTTGTGAAGGGTAGGTCATGCCTCACAAACCTTATCGAGTTCTTTGAGAAGGTGACTGAACAGGTGGACGAGGGTAAAGCAGTTGATGTGGTGTATATGGATTTCAGTAAAGCGTTTGATAAGGTTCCCCACGGTCGGCTATTGCAGAAAATACGGAGGCTGGGGATTGAGGGTGATTTAGAGATGTGGATCAGAAATTGGCTAGTTGAAAGAAGACAGAGAGTGGTGGTTGATGGGAAATGTTCAGAATGGAGTTCAGTTACGAGTGGCGTACCACAAGGATCTGTTCTGGGGCCGTTGCTGTTTGTCATTTTTATAAATGACCTAGAGGAGGGAGCAGAAGGATGGGTAAGTAAATTTGCAGACGACACTAAAGTCGGTGGAGTTGTAGACAGTGCGGAAGGATGTTGCAGGTTACAGAGGGACATAGATAAGCTGCAGAGCTGGGCTGAGAGGTGGCAAATGGAGTTTAATGTGGAGAAGTGTGAGGTGATTCACTTTGGAAAGAATAACAGGAATGCGAAATATTTGGCTAATGGTAAAATTCTTGGTAGTGTGGATGAGCAGAGGGATCTCGGTGTCCATGTACATAGATCCCTGAAAGTTGCCACCCAGGTTGATAGGGTTGTGAAGAAGGCCTATGGTGTGATGGCCTTTATTGGTAGAGGGATTGAGTTCCGGAGCCATGAGGTCATGTTGCTGTTGTACAAAACTCTAGTACGGCCGCATTTGGAGTATTGCGTACAGTTCTGGTCGCCTCATTATAGGAAGGACGTGGAAGCTTTGGAACGGGTGCAGAGGAGATTTACCAGGATGTTGCCTGGTATGGAGGGAAAATCTTATGAGGAAAGGCTGATGGACTTGAGGTTGTTTTCGTTAGAGAGAAGAAGGTTAAGAGGTGACCTAATAGAGGCATACAAAATGATCAGAGGGTTAGATAGGGTGGACAGCGAGAGCCTTCTCCCGCGGATGGAGGTGGCTATCACGAGGGGACATAGCCTTAAATTGAGGGGTAATAGATATAGGACAGAGGTCAGAGGTGGGTTTTTTACGCAAAGAGTGGTGAGGCCGTGGAATGCCCTACCTGCAACAGTAGTGAACTCGCCAACATTGAGGGCATTTAAAAGTTTATTGGATAAGCATATGGATGATAAGGGCATAGTGTAGGTTAGATGGCCTTTAGTTTTTTTCCATGTCGGTGCAACATTGAGGGCCGAAGGGCCTGTACTGCACTGTATCGTTCTATGTTCTATTTAATCACAGCATTCACCAGCACCCTCTACAAGCACCGAAACACTCACCGCATTAGGTCCAGGATCCAGAGTAGGCTTGGGAACACAATCGCTGAGCACATCACTGACACTGGTCCACAGCTGCCAGAGGAAGTGACAGTCAAGGTCACTGACAATTGGAAGACCGCTGGAGACCGGGCCCCTGCTCAGCCCCAAGCAGAAGATGAGCCTCTGAATCCAGCCTAAAGAGACATGTTGGATTGGGATTGGATTTGTTTATTGTCACATGTACCGAGGTACAGTGAAAAGTATTCAGCTCAAACAGATCATTTAGTACATGAAAATAAAATACAATGAAAAGAAAATACATAAAAGGGCAACACAAGGTCCACAATGCAAATAGATAGACATCGGCCTCGGGTGAAGCATACAGGAGTGTAGTATTAATCAGGTCAGTTCGTAAGAGGGTGGTTTAGGAGTCTGGCAACAGCAGAAGTGCAGAAACATCCAGAGGAACAAAAGGCAGAGTTGCCAGAACCATGCGCAGGGTGGACTGAAAGCTGGAGGAGTCCTTACACGATAAAAGCAAATTACTGCGGATGCTGGAATCTGAAACGAAAGAGAAAATGCTGGAAAATCTTAGCAAGTCTGGCAGCATCTGTAGGGAGGGAAAAGAGCTAACGTTTCAAGTCCGATGACTCTTTGTCAAAGCTAACAGACAGAGAAAGTGGGAAATTTTTATACTGTGGAGTGAAAATGAAAGATGAATCATAGCCACAGAAACCCAGGGAAACCGGGTGCTAATGGCCACAAAAAACCAAGGGGAAAGAGTGCTAACTTCACGATCTGTCTACTGTCATGGCCCCAGCATGAGCGTGTTTGGCTCCCTCCATGGAAAGGATGACAGCTGCCTTGGGAACCCAAGTCCAGCAGAACACACAGTTGTTGCTGAATATTTTAAAAATTTGTTCATGGGATGTGGGCGTCGCTGGCATAACTGTGTGTCTGGAGTTACATGTAGGTCAGACCAAGAAGGACGACAGATTTCCTTCCCTGAAGGACATTAATGAACCAGATGGGTTTTTACAACAATCGACAATGGTTTCATGGTCATCATTAGATTTCAATTCCAGATTTTTATTGAATTCTAATTCCACCATCTGTCCTGGTGAGATTCAAACCCATGTCCTCATAGCATTGGCCTGGGCCTCTGGATTACTAATCCAGTGACAATATCACTATGCCACTGCCTCCCCAGTATGTGCTCAGTCCTGCACCCCATTGATCTAGCTATGCGTGCATGCAGCATGAATAGGCGAGAGAGAGAGAATGGGGCATCTTGGCCTCCATCCAGATGCCCCCTCTCCTCAAAGAGTCAGGGAGGTGCCATCAGGCACCCATAGGGAGGAGAGTTGCATCACAGGATCCTCCCAGAGTGCCCTGCCACTCCATTTCCCCTCTGCCAGTGACCCCCATAGTCTCCCGCCTGTCAGGTTGACGAGGATGCGTCTGCCCTGAGCAGGAGACCTTTAACTGGCCGAGGCCCTCTAGGATTTGGGCCGCTAAAGGATGCCCCTTAAAGTCCTCACTGTCAACAGGGCATAGCAGTCAGCAGGCTGTCTTCACCTCAGCTGTGGATGTTAGGGATGTTCATAGACATAATGGTACGGAAAAATAATAAGTATTGAAGTCAGAAAGGTGGCATGGTTGTACACTCAGTTTAAATATTTTGGACACATGTAGATATATGTTCACTTTCACTGTTTAGAAGTCTCACAGGTTCCATCTTGCTGCTAGCTGCTTCGATGTCCAGAAGCATTTCAGGCTCTTTGGGCCCCCATCAGATTCCGATCAGGAACTCCCAGAGACTCAATTCTCCCACATTATCAATAGTGATTATTCAATTATCCCACATGCACACGATTAAGCACTGGCCATCAGTTGTGAGTGTGCTGTCTGGCCACTCCTGATACGAGCCATTACGTGCAGCTCACCATGCTCTGACCTCTGAAAATGTGTTAATCGAGATAATTGCATCTCTGGCTGCTGTTGTACAGGTGTAAGATGTGGGAGGATGACACGAGTACTCGAGGGGAGCTAAATCTGCTCTATGAATGGAAAGATACAATGTACATTGTAGGGGCTGAAAGCGTGAGCCTCTGCATTGTCTTCTTAACAGAGGTGCCCTAAGTGTGTGGAGGAAGCTGTGGTGGGCACATTCAGTAGTGGATGACTTTCCTTGGAAATTTATCATTTGGAGCTGACAGGCAGCTGAAGGCAGCAGGTAAGGAGGCAATGACTCATTTGCCTTGACTGCAAGAGAGATTTGAGGGTAGCTGTTATAACATGCACGAGACGTACGAGGTTGGAATAATCAATTTCGCCATTATGGGGGCGGTGAGCCGGAGGACATTCATGATTGAATTCTATATAAAGTAGGCCAGGTATGGAACAGGACCCAGCTGATATCTGATGTATATTGTAAATATAATTGCTTTGCAATAAACCAAGTTTCCTTTTAACCATCTTGGTTCGGATATGTTTGTGGCCTACAAAAGTAAGTTAAGAGGAGTGTGTGCAGTTACCTAAAACATTTGTCAAATCTCACATGGAGATTTGTGTGGCCTGCTCCTCCCCTTATCAAGAGTGTCAGTGGACCTCACATAAAGAATTAGCAAACAAAGCGGAATTTAACTACATTGAAGGACTGGATTTTAACGAATAAGGACAGAGAGAGTAGAATGGCTGGATGATGTCGAGGATTGTGAGGCTGTCCACGTGATACATCAGCAGCTCTAACAGGACTCTATATGGTCCTTGCAGGAAAGAATCTACCTTAGCTGGGCTGTCCACAACGACAGACTGTGGTCTCACACTAAAACTAAGGCCATCTAGGCCTGAGATTTGTAGGGTTTTCTGTGAGGTTGCTAAACCCGTCTGCCTAATCACACCATGCAAGATCCCGCAGTCACTCATGGAGCAGGTACCGCAGCAACTGGACAAAGCGACGAATGTAGGAGTAATCTCACCAGTCACACAAGCAACTGCATGGTGTTGTGGGATGGTCCCAGTCCCAAAACTGAATGAGTCCATTCGCATCTGCATCAACCTGACCCAGTAAAGCCATAGCCAGAGAGGTACATCTCATTTACTCAGTGGGCGAAAGCCTGACTAGACTCTCAAAGAGCATGGGGCGAAATTCTCCCCCCCCCACGACGGGTGGGAGAATAGCGGGAGGGCCTTCCCGACTTTTTTGACGCCCTCCCGCTATTCTCCCCCCCCCCGCCGAAATCCCGACACGAATCGCTGCCGCCGTTTTTTTACGGCCGGCAGCGATTCACAGCTGTTAGAAGGGCCGAAGTCCCAGCCCTTTATGACCTTTTTACGAACGGCAAACACACCTGGTCCTGCCGTTCGTAAAAACGTCGTGACCACCTGGAAAAAAATAACCATGGCACCGATTGGCACGGCAGTACCACGGCCGTGCCAAGGGTGCCATGGGCCCGCGATCGGTGCCCACCGATCGCGGGCAGCGGGCCCGATGCCCGCGCACTATTTGTCCTTCCGCCGCCCCGCAGTATCAATACGCGGGGCGGCTGAGGGGCAACCCGGACCGCGCATGCGCGGGTTTCGCGCAAAAACGCGATGACGTCCCCCGCGCATGCGCGGGTGGAGTCTTCCCACCTGCGCATGCGCGGCTGACGTCATATGACGCGTCAGCCGGCGCTAAGTCCGACAAGCGGGCTTAACGATTTTCGTTAAGCCCGACTTGTCGGAGCCTCCGACGTCGGGCTGCTAGCCCCGACGGGGGACCAGAATCGGTCCCCCGTCGGGAAGGGGCGCGATGCCGTAAAACCCGCCCGGGTTTTACGGCAGTTTGACGATTTCTCCCGTTTTGGGAGAATTTCGCCCATGGTGTTTTGAAAACTGGGTGCAAACCGCGGCTTTTGGCAACTTTCCCTTGACGAAGAATCCAGGCTGCTAACAACATTTGTGACCAACCTTTGGCAGTCTCTGCTTTAACCGCCTGCCGTTTGGAATCACATTGCACCAAAAACATTCCAATGTACAATGTCGGTCATTTTGCAAGGCCTCCGAAGCATCATTTGTCACGTGGGTGATGGGTGGAATTTTCTGCACTGCCCCCACAGCGTCTCTTGTGGCAGTGAAGGCGGTGAAAGGGACCTACCAGTCCTGCCACAGTCAATGGGTTTCTCGCTGTTTGCACCCTTCACAGCTGGGGAACCAATGAGGATGAGTGCTATCAGCAGGACAGGAAGATCCTTCGAGTGATAATGGCCACACTCCTGTGTGGTGTTTGTACGTTCGCTCTGCATCTGCATGGGTTTCCTCCAGGTGCTCCAGTTTTCTCCCACAGTTCAAAGATGTATAGGTTAGGTGGATTGCCGTGCTAAATTACCCCTTAGTGCCTAGGAATGAGCAAGTTAGGTAATGGGCTTTCTGGGATAGGGGAGATTGGGCATGGGTAGAGTGCTTATTCGAAGGATCAGTGCAGACTCGATGGGCCGAATGGCCTCCTTCTGCACTGTAGGGATTCTATGATCAAATTCCGTTCCCTTGTATTGGTTCATGGTGCAACAGTGGATGAACAGGACAAGAAACTCACTGCTTCTTACACCACCTGCCGGAAGCAGGGCTGTCATTGAATAATAAACGCAAGATTTGCAAAACATCACTTAGATTTCTGGGACACATCTTCAACAAAAAGGCATCACAGCAGACCTGAAAAAAAGCATGGCTATCGTCGAATTCTCAACCACATCCTTAATTCTAGACCTCCTATGATTCTTGGGGATGGTGAACCAGCTGTTACTGCATTTGGCATAGCACCCACAGAACCCTTACTGCATTTACTTAAAAGACCAAGCATGGTGCTGTGACTCACATCAAGAGCAAGCTTTCACTTATATCAATGTGCTGCTTTCCATGCTAAGTCTGGCGCACTACAATTCAGTCCTAGCCACCACTTGAGCAGCAGAAGCTGCATTCAGTGACTCTGGAACAGTCCTGTTCCATGAGCAACTGGATACAAGCTATTGGCCTATGTACAATGTGTCCAAGGAGGAGTCTGACACAGAGATGTGGTAGTCTATTATTGCAAAGGAAGTCCTTGCAGTGGCACAGAAATATGAGACGTTTCAGACGATGGGCGCTATTTAACAACCACATTGTGTCCGGCATTGTGGATCTGAACGTGCCGGTTAAATTGTGGGACAGGCCGAAATCTGGAACCATGCCAGACACTAATCAGTTCAGGATCTAACCGGCCCACTCCGTTGGCGGGTTCCAGATCCCACCTGTCATGATAAGCAAACATGCAACCAATGGACACTCAGAATAGGACACAACCAATAGGCACTCAGGATGCTCAGAGGTGGAATCACCACAAGGGGGCATGACATAAACACTATAAAAGGGATGAGGCACTCACACCCTACCTCTTTCCACAGACAGACATCTAGAGAGTTAGACAGGGTTGATCAGCAGCATCACACCCCAGCTTAGAGTAAGCTGGTACAGTTGGACTGAGTTACTACAGTTAGATTAGCAGAAAATCAAACTCATTTGAGAACTGTGTTAATAGTTCAATGAACATGTTGAACTCATTTCAGAGTCTGGAGCATCCTTTAGTTAAGACTACATCAAGTAGCAGCCTGTATTATCCGAAGCAGCATAACACAACATGATACCAGGAGTGACTGTTCAACCTATGTAGTTCAACTCAGCAAGATCCATGACAACCAGCTACTGCATACAGGCACAATGGACAAGATTCAGGCTCCTCATCAGCTCAGGACCACTGGCAATCTTAATGCCAACTGGCGATCATTCAAGCAGAAATGTCATCTATACGTGGAAGCATCCGACCTCAATGGTGCGACTGATGCGCGGAAGATAGCTCTTCTACTCGCCACTGCAGGTGACCATGCGATAGAGATCTTCAACTCCTTTCACTTTTCCGAAGGGCAGGACAAAACAAAGTACCAAACTCATTCAAAGGGTCTACACCACGACGCCGTCCCATTTGGATCTTCAGGCCAGCATCAACGACATCCTAACCCAGTACCCAGATGTATTCAGCGGGATAGGCACGCTGCCGTATGAGTACAAGATTCTACTGCGGCTTGATGCTAAGCCAGTGGGCCACGCACCACCACGAGTCCCTGCCCCACTGAGAGAACGCCTGAAGGCAGAGCTCACGAGTCTACAACAAAAAGGCATCATCTCCAAGGTCACTGAACCAACCGACTGGATCAGCTCAATGGTGTGCATAAAGATGCCTTCGGGGGACCTACGCATCTGCATTGACCCCAAGGATCTAAAGTTTCTAAACAAAAACATTATGCGGGAACATTACCCCATCCCGAAGAGGGAAGAAATCACGAGTGAGATGGCACATGCGCGCTTCTTCACAAAATTGGATGCATCCCAAGGATTTTGGTAAATCCAACTTGAAGAATCCAGCAGAAGGCTCTGCACCTCCAACACGCCTTTTAGCAGATTCTGCTACAACCGAATGCCATTTGGCATCATCTCGGCATCAGAGATTTTCCATCGCATCATAGAACAGATGATGGAGGGAATAGAAGGGGTTCGTGTCTACGTTGTCGATATCATAATCTGGTTCACAACCCCAGATGTGTCGCGACTTAAGAAATTATTCCGACGCATACATGAACATGGCCTCAAGCTAAACAGGTCCAAGTGCTGTTTTGGGACATCCATGCTGACGACACTGGCAAACTTCATATCACAGTCGGACCTTGACAGCATCCGAGACCAACCTAGCATTCTTCCACCAGCCTGCCAGCTCCTTGACTACAATGGCAATGCCATAGCTGCCAGTGGATCGTGTCAGTTAGGTGTATCTCACAAGGCAATCAAAGCGACGTTACGCTTCGAGATCGTCCGGTCTGACAAGGCATGCCTGCTCGGTGCTTGCGCATGCAAACTCCTAAATCTGGTCCAGCGCGTCCATGCCATGTCCTCGACACCGGCGACTTCCTCGCCGAATGTAAATCTCCACTCTGAGATAGACAACATTCTCACGCAATACCACAAGTTGTTTGATGGAATGGGCACGCTCCCATATCGTTACAGGATATTGCTCAAACAGAATGCCATCCCAGTTATCCATGCACCACGCCGGGTGCCAGCCCCTCTCAAGGATCATCTGAAAATGCAGCAGCGAGAGCTCCAAGACCAGAGTATCATCTCAAAGGTCACAGAACCAACAGACTGGGTCAGCTCCATTGTCTGCGTCAAGAAGCCCTCTGGTAAACTCCGCATTTGCATTGATCCCAAAGACCTGAATCGCAACACATCATGCGCGAGCACTACCCAATCCCAAAGCGTGAAGAGTTAACCTGTGAGATGGCTCATGCCAAATTCTTTACCAAGCTGGACGCCTCCCGTGGGTTCTGGCAGATACAGCTGGACGAGTCCAATCGGAAGCTGTGCACGTTTAACACTCCGTTCGGCAGGTATTGCTACAACCGCATGCCTTTTGGTACCATATCAGCTTCCGAAGTATATCATTGCATAATGGAGCAAACGATGGAGGGCATCGAGGGGATGCGAATCTATGTGGACGACCTGATGATCTGGTCCACGACGCCCGAGGATCACATTGCTCGCCTCAAACAAGTTTTCCAGAGGATTCATGAAAACGGCATCCAGCTCAACAGGGCCAAATGCTCATTTGGTAGGTCCGCTATCAAGTTTCTGGGTGATCATATTTCACAGCAGGGTGTGCAACCGGATGCTGACAATGTGCTGGCAATCAATGCCATGAAGACCCCAGAGGACAAAAAGGCGATCCTCCGTTTCCTCGGGATGGTGAATTTTCTCGGGAAATTCATTCTCAACATGAAATCCCACAACACAGCCCTTCGGCATCTTTTAATAATTTGACAGTGTTCCAGTGGCTTCCCGCACAGCAATCGGAGTGGCTTGAGCTGAAGGCGAAGCTCACCACAGCCCCAGTACTGGCATTCTTTGACCCAACTAAGGATACCAAGATATTCACAGACGCAAGCCAGGATGGCATTGGGGTGGTGCCCCTCCAGCGAGACGACTCCTCGTCCTGGGCTCCAGTGGCATACGCCTCCAGGGCCATGACACCGACCAAACAACAGTATGCCCAGATCGAAAAGGAGTGCTTGGGTCTCCTAACAGGAATAGCCAAGTTTCATGATTATGTATGCGGCCTGCCAAAGTTAACGGTGGAAACAGACCACAGGCCTTTAGTCCACATAATCCAAAAGGATTTGACACCTCGGCTGCAGCAAATTATTCTTTGTCTCCGCCGATATGACTTTGATCTCGTCTACACAATGGGTAAGGAGCTGATCGTTGTGGATGCCCTATCCCGATCCGTCACCATGCTGTGTGAACAGGGCGACTTCATCCGTCACATTGAAGCACAGGTACAGTTGTGTGCCAGAAACCTCGCAGCCACTGATGAACGAGTTATACAAATACGCGAAGAAACTGCCTAAGATCCCCTACTGCAGCGCGTGATGAAGCACCTCGCCCATGGCTGGAAAAAGGGGCAGTGCCCCCAGTTCTTCAACGTTAAGGACGAGCTGACAGTTGTTGAGGGGATCCTTATTAAACCAGATAGAATCGTTATTCCCCAAACATGCAAAACATGGTGCTCAGACAGATCCATGAGGGTCACCTGGGGGTCGAGAAATGTCGACGCAGAGCTCGGCAGTCAGTTTACTGGCCTGGCATCAGCCAAGACATTGCCAACACAGTCCTCAACTGCACAACATGCCAGAAGTTTCAACCAGCTCAGCCCAAGGAAACGTTGCAACAGCACGAGATTGTGACCTCTCCATGGTCCAAGGTGGAGATAGACCTCTTTCACGCCAATGGGCGTGATTACGTGCTCCTAGTCGACTGCTTCTCCAGCTACCCGGAAGTGGTGAAACTGTCGGACCTCACGTCCAAGTCCATCATCAAAGCCTGCAAAGAGACGTTTGCCAGGCTTGGGATACCACTCATGGCAATGAGTGACGATGGTCCATGGGCGCAATTCTCTGCAAATGCGGAGAGTCGTGAAGGCTGCCGTGAAACTGGCCGTGTTTCACGGCAGCCTCCGCGCCCCCTCCCGGGACCCGATTCTGCTCCCCGGTCGGGGCTAGCAGCGGGGCCCCGTGAACCACGGCATCGCAGGCTTAGCGAACTTCGCTAAGCCCGCGCGCCAAGGGTAATGGCGGCTGACGTGCACGATGACGTCAGCCGCGAATGCGCGGATTAGACGACTCCAACCCGCGCATGCGCGGATGACGTCATCACGCATATGCGTGAAACCCGCGCATGTGCGGGCCGTCATGCCCCTTAGCCGCCCCGCGGACTGATCCAGCGGGGCGGCGGAGGAACAAAGAGTGCGCGGGGTTCGGACCCGCTGCCCGCGATCGGTGCCCACCGGTGCGGCCGTGCCAATCGGTGCCATGGTTCTCCAGAACGGCACTTTGCGGCCGTTTTCACGAACGGTGAGAGCAGATGTGTTGGAGTTCGTGAAAACGGCCGTAAAAGCCTGGGAAATCGGCCCATCAGATAGGGGAGAATCGCTGCTCACCATAAAAAAACGGCGAGCAGCGATTCGTGTCGTGGGGCGGCCGTGGGGGGGGGAGAATAGCGGGAGGTCGGGAAAAATGTCGGGAAGGCCCTCCCGCAATTCTCCGACCCGTCGTGGGGGGCGGAGAATCGCGCCACATGTTTCTACAGCCAAGAGTGGTCCAACTTGGCACGATCCTACCACTTCAATCATATCACATCCAGTCCCCATTACCCGCAATCAAAGAGGAAGGCCGAGAAAGTGGTCCATATTGTCAAGCGGCTGCTGTGCAAGGCTGCAGTCTCAGCCTCGGATTTCAACCTGGTGCTATTGGCATATAGGGCAACTTCTCTGTTGACTGGTTTGTCTCCGGCGCAGTTGCTCATGAACCACAAACTGAGGGCTACTGTTCCAGCCATCCATGTTCCAGACCTTGACCACCTCATGGTGCTGCAGAAGGTGCAGCGATCCACGGACCAGCAAAAGATCACGTATGATGCTCATGCCACGAATCTGCCTGCGCTGGCTCCAGACGATGTTGTTCACGTTCAGCTGAGTGAAGGAAGTTTGTCAGCCTCAGCTGTTGTCGTCAGACAGACTGCTCCCAGGTCTTTTGTTGTCCAAATGGCTGATGGCTCCATTTTACAGTGCAACAGGAAGGCGCTGCGTAAAGTTCCCTGCCCATCACCCGACCGCACTTCTCCGCATGTCATCATGCCTCCTCCGGACGTCTTGCACCACGCGGCCACCGATCTGCAGCAATCCCACCTGTCCACAAGGCCAATGAGATGGCAGCCAACCCGCCTGTCCAGGTGCCGGCGTGCCTCCCTCCACCTCTGCGGCAATCGACAAGAATTTGTCGCCCAACACAAAGACTGAATCTATAGACATAAATCTTGTAAATTTTGTTCAGTTTGTTCTGTATCTGCACGATAGACACCTTCCCATGTACATATGTTCATTCATTCCCCACTTGTACATAGTTATGCATGCATATACAGCCACGTTCCAAAATTTATTTTAAAAGAGGGAAATGTCATAATATCCACTCATGTATATCATGAGATGCAGACAGGCAGTGATTGGCACACAGGATAACCAATGAACACACACGACAGAACAACCAATCACCAGACAGGACACCACCACTATAAAGCCCACAGGGCATTAAGGCTCTCTTTCTCGCACAGGACACGGCTATGGAGATAGTCACAGTGCACAGGCCAATGAACATCATCACCATGTGATGGAGAGCTAGTCTGGTCAAGCCAATAGGAGGTTATCAGTTAGGTTAATAGAGTGTCAACCCACAGCAGATTATGTACAGCAATCAGCAGGTTCAATAAAACAGTGTTGGACCATCTCCTGTGTCGGAAGCCTGTTTCTCGTTTTACTGCATCCAGTTGCAGTCAATGTTAGACCAACACAGATAACACATCAAGGCGGAGCACCAAACAGAGTGGGTGGAGCTGAAAGCCAAGCTCACCACTGCACCCGTCCTTGCATTCCTTGACCCAGACCGAGAGACCAAGATATCCACAGATGCGAGTCAGGATGGCACTGGGGCGGTGTTGCTTCAGAGAGATGACACGTCATCCTGGGTACCAGTAGTGTACGTGTCACGGGCAATGACACCCACTGAGACCAGATATGCACAGATTAAGAAGGAGTGTTCAGTTCTTCTCACCGGCATCCTCAAATTTCAAGATTATGTCTACGGCTTGCCAACATCTGTTGAGACGGGTCAGAGGCCTCTGGTCCACATCATCCAAAAGGACCTGGATGACAAGACACCTCGTGTGCAGAGAATTCTGCTCAAACTCCGGAGGTATGATTTCAATTTGGTGTACACGCCTGTCAAGGAGCTCATCATCGCCGATGTATTGTCCCGCTCCGTCAACTCACCCAGTGAACCGCTGGAGATCATCCAGCACATTGAATTGCAATGAGGTACAACTGTGTGCAAGCACTCTCCCGGCAACAGGTGAGAAGATCGTTCTCATCCGAGAAGAGATGGACAAAGACCCCCTGTTGCAGAGAGTCATCCCACAACCTCAGCAATGGCTGGCAGAAAGGGCAATGCCCTCAATTCTACAACATCAAGGACAACCTGACGGCATCCTGCTCAAGCTGGACAGGATAGTCATCCCACTACGTCTCCAGAGCATGGTGCTGCAGCAGATTCATGAAGGACACCTGGCCATAAAAAAGTGCAGACGTAGGGCCCAGCAAGCTGTCTACTAGCCCGGCATCAACCAGGACATTGTTGGGCTGGCTGGGTCGATGTGGACTGCACTTGATGCAGTGTCGCGAGAGACAGACTTCCAACACTTGATGAGATGCAACACGATTTTATGTAACATCTAAACTATTGTACATGTTCAACTGTGGGTTGACACTATGCTGACTTGAATGGAGACCTGACACTAGCCTGACCAGACTTACTAGCTATCACATGATGTTTGCACTGGCTAGCTCATGAGCTCTGCTTGTCTCAGAGGCTGGGTCCCGAGAGAACGGAAAAACTGGTGCCCTCTGGCTTTATAGTGGTCGTGTCCTGTCTGGTGATTGGCTGCTCTGTTCTGTGTGCGTACTGGTCATCCTGTGTGTCAATCATTGCCTGTCTGCACTCCATTATATACATGGATATATATTATGACATCTCCCCCCTCTTTTTTGACTGGCATCAAACTGGCGCCACACGCGATTTCGGCATCGGAAGGGATTCTCCGCCAGATCGCCGATTCCCATATCGGCGTCGAGCATCGGAGAATCCCGACTCTGATCTATGATTTGGGTGCCTGTTTGTTTGAGGAATGCGAGAGAAGGGCCCATCTTACACCTCCATGCCTGCAGTTTGCAGAATGACAGACGGATATATTGTCTGAAACTGTGTGGTCCAAATGTGATGTTCTGGCATTACATCAGGTGGTTTCGCTGTATAATGTCAGGACAGCATTGACTCACAGTCTTTTGGCACACACAGGAATCGCCTCATGTTCATTCGTTTCCAAACAGAATGCCCCCTGGACTATGCAGGAAGCCACTGGCAGCACATCACGCTCCAGAAAAGTGAGGTTAAGCCTCTGTAACAACTTAATGAATTTTGCATCCTCAATCTTCTGAATCAGAGTTGAGAATACTTCATTTGATCCAAGGCTGATCCTTGAATAATAAACAATTCCATTTCATACACAGTAAAATCTTAAGATGTTGACAGGTATACTTATTTGAGAGGCTACACATCACTAAATCTGGTATCAGCACACATCAATCAATCAGTCAGTTCCCTTCATACCTAGGAACAGCTCAAGTGCCCGAACCAGTAAATCTGAGTCCCACAATCTGTTGTTGGAGGAGTGGCAGGGCGGGCCGACAACATGCTCTAACAACTGACTCTATCTAAATTCCCAGGTCAAACCAGGATAGAGAACTGATCCTGCAGGAACAGGCCTGAAATAGCTTTGGAAGTCTGGAAAGCACAAGCCAAATTGCAGTAAGGTGCAATGTACTCTGATTTAAAGACATCACTTAGAATCATAATCACAGAACCATACAGTGTAGAAAGAAGCCATTTGGCCCATCGTGCCCCCTTCTTCCAGAAGGCACAGTTAACCTAGTACCGCATGCGCACCTTCTCCCCGTCTAATTCTCCACTTTTTCCTTTTCAGATAATAGTCCGTGACCCTTTTGAACGTCCCAATTGAATCTCCCTCCACCACACTCTTCAGCAGTACATTCCAAATCCTACATACTCACTCTGTGACAAAAGTTTTCCTTCTGCCGCCATTACTTCTTTTGCCAATTACCTTAAATCTGTGCCCTCTTGTTGTCAATCCTTCCACCAATGGGAGCAGTTTCTCCCTATTTACTCTGCCCAAACGCTATATGATTTTGAGCACTTCTATCAAATCTCCTCTCAACCTTCGCTTCTCTGAGGAACACAGTCCCAACTTATCCATTCTACCTGCCGAACTGAAGTTCCTCATCCCTGGAACTATTCTTGTGAATCTTTCCTGCATCCTCTCTAATGCCTTCACATCGCCCCCTAACTGTGGTGCCCAGAGCTTGACGCAATACACCAGCAGAGGCCGAATGTCCTTGCTTTTGTATTCTATGCCCCTGTCGATAAAACTTGGAGAGCTACATGTTCTATTAACCTCCCTCTCAAAATGTCCTACAATCTTCAATGAATTAAAGTACACACACACACAGGTCCCTCAGTTCATGTGCCCCCTTTGGAATTGTACCCTTTATTTTATATTTGTCTCTGCGTTCTTGTCACTTCACATCTTGCTGCTACTTTTTTGTCCATTCCACCAACCTGTCCATGTCTTTTTGAAGTTCCATACTGTCTTCCAAAAATAAATAATTTGTGAACAGGAAGTAGTCATGGCACTTAAAAATTAAAGGGAAATAAACTGTGAATGACTGACAGTGGGCACAATTTACCGGCATCATTGTGCCCGACTTGGTGACGCAACAAGGCCATTGAATCTCGTAAGAGGCCTCTCGCGAGATTTGCGACGCTTGAGAAGTGTTGCGAGATTCAACCGAGCCTCGTAAGACGTCTCGATCTGGATCTCACCCTCGTTGCAACTCAATCTTCTTGATATTTCGTTCTCTACTTCTACGTCTAGGTGTGACCCAGGATGCACATCAAAGGTGGAAACAGCCTGCTGCTTTCCATGCCTTGTGGCCTTTGATGCCCTTGGCGGACGTCCTCTGGAGGCCTGGGGCCAGAGGGCCCCTGCCAGCTTATCGGTGTCACTGCTTCACTGTACCATGCTGTTCTGCTCGCTGCCTTTGAGATGCATCGGTGTTAGGAGTGTGGGGGGTGGGGGGTGGGGGGGGGGGGGGGGTGGATTCAGAAGAACTGGAGACTGCCGTAGTCTCTTTTGTGAAAGGCATTGTCTCCAATGCTTCCTCTTCCGTGATGGTGCCTGTAGGGCCCTGGAAATCTGCATGGGATGAAGGGGCAGCTGGAGTGAACTCCAGAGGCCTGAGTCATCAGGCTCTGCCAATCCTGGTGATTTCTCATTGTCTGCACCATGGTGTTCGACGCCCTCAACGATGGTCCTCAGTGACTGGGCCATGCTCTGCAGTGCCTCGGCAATGTCCACCTGCTTCTCGGACATGTCCCTCAGTGAATGGGACATGATGCTGAGGCCCTCAGTCATGGTCGTCACAGACTGAACCATGTGTTGGGCACCATCAGTCAAGACGCGGACGTCGTGCTCCAGGTTTTCTACGCCGTTTGCCACACTAGCAGTGTTGGCCTTGGTGCCACACAATGTCGGCAACATCGCCAGCATCTGTAGTCTTTGGGACTCCTCCGATCGGCTATGCAGTCGCTGGAATGTTTCTGACACCCCTCCTGAGTGTCCTATCATCTGTATCAGCTCTACGAGAACCGTGTCCAGAGGCTCAGCATCTGATTGGCCCCAGCTGTGTCCTGGAATCCAGCAGACCTCTGATTGCTGATTCCCTTGGATGTTCCTGCCTCCACCAGATGTGTATCAACAACTGTGTGGTGCTCCCCAGATTGTGTTCCAGAAGCCAGACCACTAATGTTGCCCACTGATGTGTGTGTCTGCGCTGGTGGAAGGTGTGTGTGACAATTGTGACCCCCTTGATGATAGTCTCCTTGGAGCTCCCCTCCGAGGTGGTCTCTTGGGTGGTCAAGGGAGTAATGACTCCGAATGGCCTGACCTCATTAGATGGAGATCCTGCAAGACAATGGAGCTGTGGTCAGTGAGAGAGATGGATCATTTTGTGACATGTACTGAGACAGGCCATCTGGGTGAAAGGGCAATGGATCCTCACCTCTCTGGTGCAGGCCAATTCCCGATATCCAGGCTCCTTTTTTCATGGGGTGAGGATTCGTATCTCTGGCACTCTGCCCACTTTCTTACCCCTTTCCTGCTTATTATGGGCTATCTTCGCCTGTGTGGCCAAAGAGAGGGTATTGTGAGTCGCATACTTGATGGGTCAGGGGTGTCTATAGCAGGTGGCATGTGTGGCCACCACACCTGGACATGCAGGGTTTGTGCTGGTGGATGCCAGGGGGTTCTGAGGAACAAATGCAAGGATGGGACGTGGGGAGGGTGCAAAGCGTCAGCCAGTGATTTGTGGGGGGACGGAAATGGGGTTGGGTATTGGGGGGGGGGGGGAGGTGGGGGGCAGGCGCACCTGATACCATGAGAGAGGTGGTAACTTACCCTTGCAGCTCGGTGGAGGTCATTTGTCTTCTGTCGACATTGGACGGTGATCCTCCTTGTCATGGTGCCCACACTGACAGCCGCTGTGGTGGCATTGCTGACCTACTGCTTGACCTCCGACCCCCTCGGGGGAACAAGATACCCCGTTTCAACAGCATTTCGAGAAGCCTGGCCAGGTCAACATAGCAAAAGCGAGGAGCAGGTCTACCCGCTACCATGGTTTTGTGTTGACAGGGACTGAGTGGCGAGGGAGTGTTTAAAAGCAGCTCCCTCACGTTAGCAGTGAGAAGTTGCGGTATGAGTCTGATGAATCAGACGGCGAGACAGCCAGTAATGGCAAGAAGCTCATGGGGGCCCATTTTCAACGCTAGGTGCCATGACAGAGGGGCCGCGATCTCGCCAACGTGGCTGAAATGACACTTAGAACTTTTTTCCTTAAATCGTACCAGGCCTGGCCAGCCGGTTTAGCTCCTCGGTGATGAAAACATTTTTAAGTTTGGGCTTGACCGGGGAGAACCTGCCAAGGCCCAAAAAAATAATGAAGAGCGCGATTTAACAGAAATGAAAGAGTCCTGTGTAAAGTGCATTTTGCCGGTGTTTCCTGGCACTGGCAATGCCGAGAACAACCCCGCTATTAAAGAAGACACTATTTTCGGGGCCTCCGCTCACCAGTGGAGGAAGACGGTGCCCTGATCTCTTGACCCCCCCACCACAGCCTCCGGTGACCTCCCAATGCCCCAACTCACCTACAAGGGCCTCTTGTGCGATTTACCAGCTGCATCGTGTCCTGAGTAGGGAACCTCATGGCGCGGTCCTCAGATCGAGTCCTAAGTGTGGTTGAATAGCAGTGTGGTTCTCACCCAAAAAGCCAACAAGAAACACTCCAGCAAATTCGCCCAACTGACACTGAGGGCGTGATTCTCCAGCTTCGTTGCGCTCTCTGGCGAAATAAAGCCGGTGAATAGCGGGAGAGGTAGAAGACGTGAACCGTACCTGGCACCGAACAGTTTGCAATACAACAGGCCCACTCCTGTAGGTGAAATCGGGGTCTCGCCGTAACGTGGCGAAAAACCAATTATCACCACTTAAGCCGTATTTCCATACAATTAATGAGAGTCACCCCATAGCCATCGGCCTTCCGTCATTCAGCAGCCTCCCTAGCGAGTGGGCACGCTGGCGCTGATTAATACTCCTTTTTCAAAGTGTGAACCTGCGGAAAGGCTTCTGTGGGGAGCCAAGGAGGTGAACAGCCATTTTTGCTGACAGGTAAAGAACCTGAGAGTGCTGGGCATGCCATCCCAGGATGTAGGGGACCCTCAGCTGGGGGTGGGGGACCCTCTGCAGGGGAGGGCTCACCATAGGAGGGTGGGGGGGAGGCAATGGGGGGGCAACTTATGGGCAACTGCACAGGGTACCACCATGCCAACCCCTGGATTGTGTGTACCCAATCTGGGAATAAATCTTGTCTTTGCCCGTCTGCCTCAACGACCACCCATAACCAATCAATGTCAAAGCCCTGCAGCTGAAGGGTATTGCGAATAGCGAATTGGTAATCGTGGTCCAAGTGGACTCCCAGAGCGGGCTGGCCATGTAGCATGTGAGAGTCATTGCCTAGCATGCTAGCATGCTAGCATGACCTAGGCAGCACGGTAGCATTGTGGATAGCACAAATGCTTCACAGCTCCAGGGTCCCAGGTTCGATTCCGGCTTGGGTCACTGTCTGTGCGGAGTCTGCACATCCTCCCCGTGTGTGCGTGGGTTTCCTCCGGGTGCTCCGGTTTCCTCCCACAGTCCAAAGGTGTGCAGGTTAGGTGGATTGGCCATGATAAATTGCCCTTAGTGTCCAAAATTGCCCTTAGTGTTGGGTGGGGTTACTGGGTTATGGGGATAGGGTGGAGGTGTTGACCTTGGGTAGGATGCTCTTTACAAGAGCTGGTGCAGACTCGATGGGCCGAATGGCCTCCTTCTGCACTGTAAATTCTATGAAATCCCAATCCCAATCAGACCTAAATGCATGGACACTGTACTTGAACATTGCGGGAGGCAACAGTACACATGCAGCAGCCAACATTCGAACACCCAGGGGATGGGTCACAGCTCCAGGGACATGCCCATGGCCAAAGGGTGGGTGAGTGCTACGGGGAGCAGGGAAGCCTGGAGAAATGGGCCAAGTGTTTGGAGGTTGGTGCCCATTGCAGAATAAAGTGACAGAGGCATCATAATGGTTGTGCACAAGTGTATTTATTGTGTTTTATAATTGTCCACCATCCCACCCCCTCACCCCCAACCTACCTAACCTCCTCCCAAGACACCATCCCACCACCCCGGTGTCCTCAGTGATCCTTGATGTGCTTGGCCTTTCTAGATCTGCCAGCCCTGGTGGTTCCCCATGGTCTGCGCCATTGTGTCGACGCCCTCGGCGATGCTCCTCAATGACTGGTACATGCTCCACAGCATCTCAGCCATTCCCATATGAGAGCGGGACATGTCCGGCAGAACCTCATCAAGGTTAGCATGGTACCGGGTGACATCCACCAGTGAGTCGGACATTCTGCCGAGACCCTCAGCCATGGCCGTCATCGACCACGCGGTCCCTTGGACACTTCACTAATGGTGCCCACATCATGCACCAGGCTCTCCACTGCGGTTGCCACCCTAGCAGGGTTGGCCTTGGTGCCACCCATTCCCGGCATCATCTCCAGTGGCCTTAGACTCTGGGACTCCTCCAAGCAGCTATGGATCTGCTGGAGTGATGTTGACCTCCTTCTGAATGTCCCAGCCACATCCGAACGTCTCACCATTTCTGGGATAACCTCTTCCACAGGCCCAGCATCAAGCCATGACCCAGCTGTATCCTGAGAAAGAGCAGACCTTCGACTGCTCTCTTGCCTGGGGGTTCCTGCCTCTACCTGATGTGCATCTACAGCTGTGTGGTTCTCAACAGATTGTGCCCCAGAAGCCTGACTACTAACAGTTCCCAATGAGGTGTGTGCATCTGCGCTGGTGGAGGGTGGGGATGACAGCTGTGATGTGTATCTTATGGTGGCATCCTCGGAGCTCTCCTCCGAGGTAGTCTCATGGGAGGCTGGAGTGAGGGCCACCCGGGAAGACCAGCACCGTCGATTGGAGGACCTGTACAGTATAACTTAATAAGGTGGATTCAAAACTGGCTTAGATGTAGGAGAGAGAGGGTGATAACAGATGGCTGCTTTAGTATCTGGAAGCCAGTGGCCAATGGTGTACCACAGGATCTGTGCTGGGTCCCCTGTTGTTAGTCATTTATATAAACAACATAGATGACTATGGGAGTGGTAGGATCAGTAAGTTTGCGGATAACACAAAGATTACCCGGGTGGTTAACATTGAGGTTGTGTGTCTAGGGTTACAGGAATATATAGACGGGATGGTCAAATGGGCAAAAAAGTAGCTGATGGAATTTAAGCCTGAAAAATGTGAGGTGGTACACTTTGGAAGGAGTAATTTGACAAGGAAATATGCTGTGAAAGGCCTGATACTGGGATGTTCCGAAGAACAAATGGACCATGGCATGTTTGTCCTTGGTCTCTGAAGCCAGAAGGGCAGGTTAACAGGGTAGTAAAAAAGGGATCTGGGACACCTGCCTCTATCATTTGAGGTTAAAGTCCAACAGGTTTGTTTTGAATCACTAGCTTTCGGAGCACTGCTGCTTCCTCAGGTGAATGAAGAGGTAGGTTCCAGAACATATATATATATATATATTTATATACAAAGTCAAAGATTCAATACGATAAGTTGAATGTGAGTCTTTGCAGGTAATTAAGTCTTTACAGGTCCAGGCGGAGCAACAGGAGAGAGGGATAATCACAGGTTATAGAGGTGTGAATTGTCTCAAGCCAGGACAGTTGGTAGGATTTCGCAAACCCAGGGCCGGATGGTGGGGGGGGGGGGGGGGGGGGGGGGGGGGGGGTGGAGATATAATGCAACATGAATCTAAGGCCCCGGATGAGGCCATATCCATGTGTACGGAACTTGGCTATAAGTTTCTGCTCGACGATTTTGCGTTGTCGCACGTCTGAAGGCCGCCTTGGAGAATGCTTACCCTAAGATCAGAGGCTGAATGCCCTTGACAGCTGAAGTGTTCCCCGACTGGAAGGGAACATTCCTGCCTGCCGATTGTCACGCGATGTACGAACAGAAAGCAGGAGGTCACGTTGGAGTTGTATAGAACTTCGGTGAGGCCCCAGCTGGAGTACTGTGAGCAATTCTGGTCACCACATCAGAGGAAGGATGTGATTGCACTGGAGGGATGGGACATTTTAAGTTTGAAGAGAGGTTGGATAAGATCATAGAAATCATAGAATTTACAGTGCAGAAGGAGGCCATTCGGCCCATCGAGTCTGCACCGGCGCTTGGAAAGAGCTTGGATAGGCTTGGGTTGTTTTCACTGGAGCAGCGAAGTCTGAGGGATGTCCTGTTCGGGGTGTACAAGATTATGAGTGGCACGGACAGTGTGGATAGGGAGCAGCTGTTCCCCTTAGTTGTAGGGTCAGTTACAAGGGGACACAAGTTCAACGTCAGTGGCAGGAAGTTTAGGATGGATTTGAGGAAAGACTTTTGTACCCGAGGACGGTGACGGTCTAGAATTCAGAGCCTGGGAGGGTGGTAGAGTCTGGTTGCTTCACATCCTTTAAAAAGTACCTGGATGAGCACGTGGCATATCATAACATTCAAGGCTATGGACCAAGTGCTAGCTAATGGGGTTAGGGAGGCAGGTCAGGTGTTTTTCATGCAGCAGTGCAGACTCGATGGACCGAATGACCTATTCTGCGCTGTACTATTCTGCGATTCTGTGAAGCCATCGCCACTCTCCCAGGGTCGTGCCTCAGCAATCTTAATAATCTGCAGGAGCACAGATTGCTGCACTGCTGTGAGATTTTCAAAGCCATTTGGAGCAGTGATATCCAGACGGTAATGGCAGCAGCCTGACCCTGCGTGGGAACAAGCAGCGATATCATGACTTCAGTTGATCTTCCACAGCTCCACTCAGACTTTGGCTGGCATCTGCCTGAGCTGTAATGGTACCTGAGACATTGGCCCCCAGGCACTTGCACTGTGGTCAGGTTCACAAGTGTTCTTGCGAAGTTGGCCACCACTTCCACACTAAAAAGATGGGCTCCAAATACTCTGCGAAGACCTGAGGCAAGTTAATTCTGGACTCCTCCATCTTGTTCAAAAGTGCCAATCTGCTCCAGCAGTGACAATAGCTGTTTGTTGTCATAACTTTTGTTATAGCGTTATTCATGTTTTACAGCTTTCCACAATCTGTCATTATCATAGTGGGGTGGCTGTAAGTTCACAGCTTGCTTGACAGGTCAAAGTGGATATTAAAGTATTAGCTGTCTTTGACGTGGAGTTATAAATACAAATGTTTGTTGTTTTAAGGAATTAAGTACTTAAAGGGATTTAAATGTATTGAATGGACTTTCATAAATGGGATTGATTTTTATATAGTGAATGCTGTGTAGATGTTTATAACTTTATTTTATATCGTCTCAGCATATGTTTTGAAGTCTGTCCATAGTAAATACTGGACGAATTGGCATGGAGAGGGCAAGGGTCATGAGTGGATCATGGGGTTGCCACTTATTTCAGAGAGGAACTTTAAGGGGCCAAGGGATGGGTGGGTGGGGGGGAGGGGAATGGCTTAACATGAATAAAGGTACACTGTGGATGAGTGAGGGACATGGATTGGAATAGATGTTATGAGGGGCCATTCGGGGTAATGTGGTGCATGGGTGGGAATGGAGGGGTGAATATGGATGGGTGGGTACATTGGTTGACATGGAGGGTATGAGGTACATTAGGTGTGAATGGGGCATGAGTTGGTATAGAAGTTATTGTGGATGAATGGGGAGTTGGTAAGTATAGGCAGGGTGTTGGCGGGGCTGAGGAGTGGGGGCTAGAGGTCCTAATGTACAAGAAAACAACTGGGCTGAAGTCCAAGCGAATTGAGGTGGAACTTTTGACAAGCTCGCCTCAGCTCACGATTGCCCCTGTTCCTAGTTCCTATCTGTGCTTTGGGAAGACGAGCCCAAAACCATCCTGTACCGCCTCCTGGAATGAAGATTGTCCTATTTGGGCCAAGCTGGGAAATTTCCTGATTTGAGCAATCCACCTTTGCAGCAACAAATCTGGCCCATGTCTATCCTCCTTTTCACCTCCTGAAATAAGACTTCCAGTGCCACATTAGAATAGGGTGGGGGAGTGGGCCTAGGTTGGGTGCTGTTTCAGATGGTCGGTGCAGACCTGATGGGCTGAATGGCCTCCTTCTGCACTGTAGGGATTCTGTGATTTTATATAAGGAGGTCCATTTCTCAAAACCTTGAATCTTACTTTTTTACGATCTATCGATGAGATTATCAATATTATGAATATCATGTAGCTTCTCTTCATTTTGGTCAAAGAATGCAGAGCTTGTCGTTTTCAGACAAAACTCTGCCACATAATGCAAGTCACAAGATGCAGCATTTAAGATAACAGCTAGATTTTTCCAGTGCCGAAGAATAATTGTTTAATTTCATTTAATGAGCATTATTGAAGCTGATTTTTCATAATGTTACTTGCCTTGCAGCTGTTTATGATATTGAAAGTTCACAATAGCTAATAGACATCTCCCAAGAGTCCAGGCTTCAAATGTCTCTGAAATCTATTTCAAATTTGTTACTTAATCCTGCTTATCATTCTTGGCAAACAAAATTCCACTTTTCAGGCACAACGGTGTTGAACTTTGATATGATCATTGCACTGGAAAGTGCAATATATAACAGGCACCAATGAATACCAACAAGAAAGGCAAGGGGATTTAAATTCTTTTAACTTAGTGAGACAGTAGAATTTTTCTTACTCTCTCTCTCGCTCTCCCCCTCTATTAACTGCACTTCTTTCATTTCTTTCCTAAAACTCTGCCCCCCTCCCCCTTTCCCCCACCAACTTACCCATTTTTAAAGCCACTCCCTCAACTTTGCCATCTCATGTGGCCTCTCTACTACCACTGTGACTCTCAAAGACAAGGTCATCTTGGATCACTTCCCATCCATGTCCACCTCCACAATTCATTTGTTCCTTGTCCTCCTCTGGGGGAGAACAAATTCTCCCTCAAGTCACATACCACTGCACATTCACATTCCAAACTATTTAGCCTTTGGTCCTCCATTTATCATGACATTTCTGCAGCTACCAATCTGCTAAATCACATTTTCTCCTCCATCTTTGATGCTTTTGTCACATTAAAACTATTACTCCCTGACACCCCAATCTTCCCTCCTGGAAAAGTCTTCATCTCCATTCCCTTATGCCCAAAGATGGAGATTTAAATATCAATGGTATTCACATGAGTGTTGTTCTCTGCCTTTCGCTAACCAGATGGCCTTGATGTGTAGTTTTGATCAGCGAACAATGAGTCTTGTAAACTAACAAAACTATTTATTTAACACTACAATTGGATTTGAAACTTGTCCCTCAGAACTAACAGTTGATTAAAAACACATTAAACTATACCCATCTAACATCTAACTCATTAACAGATTAACTACTCTCTTGCTCTCTCACTATCTTCAGTAGTCCTAGCCAGCTCCTGCTCCTACCACCTAGAACATAGAACATACAGTACAGAAAGAGGTCATTCAGCCCATTGAGTCTGCACCTACCCACTTAAGCCCTCACTTCCACCCCATCCCGCCCAACCCAATAACCCCATCTAAGCTTTTTGGACACTAAGGGCAATTTAGCATGGCCAGTCCTCCTAACCTGCATGTCTTTGGACAACTCCAACCCACTCCAAACTTCTGTCCCACATTAACTCCCTCTAGTGGCTGTCTGTATCTATTTCATTAACCCTTACATTACTTTCATGTATGATAATACCACAACCTGATGTATCCATCCATCACCAAATGTGATTAGATAAACGCAAGTGGTAAAACACAATTGAGTTCTATGATATTTTTCTTGCCAAAACTGCTAACTATTGAAAAAGCGCCTTGGAATTCATCCACTTAAATCATCCTGTAGCTTCCATCCTCACCTCCAATAACATGTTTAAAGAGTTCATGGACATTTTTTCTCATAAACACTGAAATCATCCATGCAACTACCTTTGTCACTTCCCTCCCTTCCCAAGCCCACCAGGTCAAACAACCCCTGTCCCAGCTATGAACTCTAATTTTTCTCGAGATTCTATTCCATCTTTTGCAACGCTCTTTCTGAGCTCAGCTTATTCATCATCCCTGAAACCTGATTGAAATTAAAATGTTAAACTAAACCTAGTTATTGAAATGACATTGAGTGAGCATAGCTTTTGGAATATCACTAAACAAACAAAGACAAACTCGATTTTGTTTTCCACCTGGAGACTTGTTAGAACTCAAGGCCTCAAAAGAGTAATGATTCAGGTGCATCAACCTCAGCTGCAAGGCAATGGAGGTAGTTTTCCCGAACAGTTATGATAATGGGGGGAATGGAAGGAGTCCACTGCCCGTATAGAATCCCTACAGTGCATAAGGAGGCCATTTGGCCCATCGAATCTGCAACAACTCTTTGAATGAGCACTCTACACTTGCCCACTTCCCCCTTTCCCTGTAACCCCATAACCTAACCTGAACATTTCCTGGACACGATGGGGCAATGTAACATGGCCAATCCACCTAAATTGCACATCTTCAGACTTTGGGAGGAAACTGTAGTACCCAGAGGAAACCCACACAGACAGGAGGGGTATGTACAACTCCACTCAGTGACCCATTTTCAGTGACCCAAAGCTGACATTGAACCCGGCTCCCTGGCACTGTGAAGCAGCAGTGCTAGCCACTGTGCTATCTACCCGCCCCTGCAATACATTCCATAAAGTTTCTCACAATCGGTAGAACACAGTAATAAAAAGGTCAGGGATGGAGATTGATAGTGAGAAGTCACCTGTGGAAACCTTAGGCTGGATGGAGAGTTTGGTGTCAGCAGAATGGAGTGACAAGTTACATGGGGGGCCAGAGAAGGAAGTCTTCAATACCTTTACATCAAGAACCTTGCTGTTAAACATCAAATTCCTCGATAAAAATCAGGTTACTAAACATTGTGTCGAGTCCTTGTGCACCAAGGAATTTATTCAGAAAACTTTTATCCGGATAACCAACAGGGGATGATTGAATCTATGCTCCATGTATAGCTTCTCTCTCCATTTTAATCAAATTAACATTTTAAGGGCCAGCAATTAGCTGTTTTCTTTCAGTTATCTGGATGTGGGGTGGCACGGTTGTGCAATGGTTAGCACTGTTGCCTCATGACACCGAGGTCCTGGGTTCAATCCCGGCCCCGGGTCAATGTCTATATGGAGTTTGCACATTCTCCCCGTATTTGCCTGGGCCTCACCCTCATTACCCAAAGATGTGCAGAGTAGGTGGATTGGTCATACTAAATTTCCCCTTAAATGGAAAAAAAATTAACTGAGCACTTTAATTTTTTTAAATGTTACCTGGATGCGTGGAAAATATGATTTCTATGTATGGCCTTCTTTACTATATCCAGAGTAAATGATAGTTCAATTGGGTATTTATTTACCACTGTCATTCACACAGAAAACTTATAAAATAAGTAATTTTCCAATTGTGACAGTATCTTTTTAGAAAATGAGAGCAAGCATTTATGAGGATTTGAAGGAGAGATTTACATGCAACAGGATCATAAAGCTGTTTATAAAGAATGGATTTACAATTTACATTGCCTATGGTGCATGAAGAAAATCTTTCCCTATGGCGTGATAATTTAAGAGTTCTTGTGTACAGAGCGAGAAAAAGTTGCAACGTGACATCTCATCACCATATCTGTCCTTTGAGACAGTAATGCTGTAAAGCTGTTGATTCAGCTTAGTGCTTATCTTGAGGTTATGATACTCTGATCAGACCTCCATTTCGAATTCTTGGCACAGCTGGGGGTAATATTTTAGGGGAAGCAGTTTTGCCTAATATCTAATTGTTTTAGTGACTTAATTTTGTCACAGTATATTTAAATCGGTTCCTGTTTCCAGGTCCAGGCGAGAGCATGAACCTGTGGAATTTCTGGTCCATTCTTATCACTTTTTGTTTTCTTTGTTTGTCCCACCACAACAACCCTCACTCCACCTGCTGACATCTTACCTTCATGACACTATCAGCACCTTCTTTAGCCTTTAATACTACCATTAATACTCCCTTTGTCTCGCCTCTATGACATTTTTTCCAATCTCTCCCTGACCTTCAATTTTGCCCCACCTCCTTCACACTCACACTAGAACCATATGATTAATCAAACTGTGACCCCTCTTCAGCTCTGAAAAGGAATCATCTGAATTTGAAACCTTAATTCTGTTTCTCTCTCCACAGATGTTGACAGACCTGCTGAGTTTACCCTGCATTTTCTGTTTCAATAAATGATTTAGTTAGTTAGTGAACAGATGTTTAAAGAAAAAGTGAAGCGACTCAGTTCATTGTCATTTATTCTTTTCATTAGTAACCTTTTGAAATGGATAGACCATTGTAGGATTTTTTTTTAAATTTAGAGTACCCAATTATATTTTTTCCATTAAGGGACAATTTAGCATGGCCAATCCACCTCCCCTGTAAGGGGCCCAGGCAGACACAGGGATAATGTGCATACTCCACTCCAGGGGCCGGGATCGAATCCGGTCCTCGGTGCCCTAGGCATCAGTGCTAACCACCGTGCTGCCCTGACCATTATAAGATTTTCAACCCATAGGGATTTATCAGTCTGCATTTTTCAAATAATTGGGGCAAATTTCGGACTTCAAGCAGAAATGATTTCGACATATTTAACAGGAAGAAAATAGTTGGCATACAGGAGAAAGTTAGTGAAGAGATTGGTCTGGGCGAGGTCCTGAGCAGAATCCAGCATCGGGACTTATTTAAATACTTTGCAGGTTTCAAATTGGTGTTCCGAATTCAGTAGTCACAGCCTGACAAATATTGGGCATCTTGAAAAATTAGCTGTCCCACGATTAGGAACTAGAAAGGAGTGAAAGTAAACGTGAAAGGTGGCTTCTGCTCTGTTTCAATGGGTGGGCTGCTGCCTTTTTTTTATAGGCTCTCCTGAATTTTGACACCAGGTAGATCTGGGGAATCAATGCAGAGGCTGAAACATCCCCACACAATTTTCAATCATAGCCGTCTGTTTTCCAAGTCCAATTATTATGTATAACAAAAAGTCGAGGGATATTTATTCTTGTTTTATTCATTCTTGGGATATTGGCATTGCTGGCATGGCAGACATTTATTACCCAGTCACCCTTGAGAAGTACATAAAGCAATTGGGTTTGAATTAGAACCTGCATAGGCTGCCTGTCTGCTGGGATCTCTAAAAAAACTTTGCTAAGTCAGACAACTTCCATAGTCAATGAAGAAAGGATTAGAGTCACTGCAAGAAAGTGATTATAGCATACTTTAAGCATGCTAGCTATTATTCTTTATTACGTGAGGAATTTAAAAATCTACTGATATAAAGATGTTTGTATTATTGCAGCCTTAGGCTTAATCTATTTCTGGTTAATAAATCTCTTTGGCAGTTAAAGTCAAAGCTAAGGTTTGGTTTGAATATTAATATGCAAAAATTTGGAAATCTTGGCCTCAGTCAACAGCTGTAGTTTTCATCTTCAGCACAAATTACACCAAATTTTCTTAGTTAAGCTCAACCAATTTAAACCTATGTGATTACTGTATTTCCTTAGACTGAGAGTGAGAAGAGGATGATTTTCACCTTGTCACATTTCAAGCTGCTGGTGATCTGCATGATTTTGTCTCATCATTTTCACATCATTTACTGTTTTGTATGTAATATACTTAATAGCTATAATGCAGCATTGTGCTAGCTTCTTATAGAATCTAAAGTTAGATACAAAGGCATGCACAGACAAAATATTCAATCCACTGCACCAGCTACTGCACTGAGTGTTAACAAAGCATGGGTTGGGCTTCTTGTGAGAGGTGATGTATAACTGCAGTCCCTGAGTTAGAAAAGAAAGGACAATGTTTGCATTTTTATGGAGTGGTTCACTTCCTTGGGATATCTTTCACTGCCAGTAATCTTATTTTTTGAAATTGGACTTTTATTCCAAAATTGCTACCCAGGTTAACCCAGTCTATTTTGACCAAAGATCAGAAATAATTTGCAGGTGATAACATTGTATATGAAATCTTACTATTTATAAATACCTCTCTCTCTCTCATGCACACACACACACATGTATATACAGTCAGCTCAGTTGTATCAAACTAATCCCAACAACACAGTCATTTTGGCTGAAGTATAGACTCAGAGTTTGCCTTCTCACCCTACCCGTATTTAAGAATCATGGCACTTTGCCACAACTCATTTTTTTGAATGTCGCTATTCTTTTCATCAGCTTCTCGTTTATCTTAATCCGTGCTCTAAAAATATACCTTATGCATCTCTATTGTATAAGAGTCCTTCCTGTTATTACCTTTTCTCCCATTTCTTTTATTTTATTATTTTTAGTCCATGGACCCATAATGGAAATGTGCCTTTAAGCAGAAGAGTGCATGCCAGGACAGTGTGTTCCCAGGTTTTGTCTTTTGGAAGTGGGGTAACCTGACTCATCAGCACCGAGTGAATCTTAAGGGCCAGTTTTGGAGGAAGTTGGTTTGATTGGCTAGTTGGTAGCAGGTGGGTTGCCAAGGACAGTGTTCTGCGAGACTGCACTTCGTGATTGGTTGTTTTCTCAAAGAGAATTTGCCAGAAGGCTCTCGGCCCTCGAAGGAAGAGGAGATGTGCATTTCCCCTCTCTTTGCTGCCGGTTGCCTGCTGTCTCTGTGAGTCTGTAGTGAAGATCATTACAAGCTGAAGGAAAAGAAAGTACCCAACTGAAGGCCTAACCTTGAGAAAGAAACTAAATGGAAGACATCCATCTGGTTCAAAGATCCTTAATCTTTTTATTTTATTAATATTTTATACATTTATTTTACCACCCATTTCTCCTTTGTGTGTGGAGAGTGGGGGGAATTTAAAGAGGAAAGGGGGTGGAATCAGACAGTAGATAGCCAGTGGTATTTTTGCCTGTTTAATTATAATTACTGTTAAAATTAAAAGGTTACTTGTGTTTAAATTTTACAAAGCTGGTGAATGTAGTCACTTAATATAAAATCTAATTTCACCTGTTTTGCAATTCTGGGTCATATGCGGCTGGAATTGACCGCACACTAGCCAGGGTGTCGTAACAATTGATTTTATCACTCTTTTATGATACTATCACACAACCCTTCCTCCCGTAATATGGTAAAAAATAGGAAGCAAACATTAATATTAGGGTTCTTCATAACTATCTCAGGCTGTGCTCTGTAGGCTTATGATGGCTGAGATTCCTTAAATTGACTCACAGCGGTGTAACTCAATGTCAACTATCTATTCCATACTTTCATTTAAGAAGATAATTTGTTCTCATTTTGAACACATTTCATTACATCAAGTTTTTCTTTCTATTTTTCCTATATCAAACTGTATTAAAGATGTCTTGTCTCAGTGGCTCTTTCTATCATGTAACGTGATACAGTTGATGGCTTTAATCATAAAACGTTACATCGCACTTCCTGTCACAAGAATTCTCGATTCTTCAAAAAAATCAACACGGCAGGACCCACAGCTAGCAGTAAATAATGGCATTTTCACCACGCTGAAAAACAGTGGTAAATTAATAACTTACATGTGCCATATATATTATACAAAATAATTGTGGGTTTGGCATGAATTATGAGCTGCAATATAACCTTGATTAAAAGTGCTAAGAAGGGATATGCACAATTGCGTGTGAGCAGTTGCATATACAAAGTACATGGATATGTAAACAGAACATCACACATATAGTGAAACTTAAAAAAATAATATCATTTATACATCTGAACAAAAGACTTAAACATACTAATTAGACAGTCCTAGAAGGCAAACAGACAGGGTGATAAACTGCAGATTGGAAAGGAATAAATGGTTTAATATATTCAAATGCCAGTATCAATTAAGATTTTGACCTGTGGAATCTTTAGTTTCATTTTTATGCTGTATTTTTTGGGGGGGCCATTTTATCAATTATTTTGACCTCATTGCCACTTTATCTGGGCCATTCGGCTGACAACACTGTCATTCTTCCTTCCAAAATGTTATGTGAAGTGCTGAGGTTTCAAAAATGGCTGGGATATGATGGAATACACTGCAGGATCAAAGGAAAAGGCAAGCATGATGATTTTCCAATTAATTCACCATTATAATTTCAGCTGACTACAGCTAGCAAAAGGTAGTTTAACCCTTTACCTTCATTTGTGAACTGCGGTAAATTCAGATCTGAAATGGAGTTGACACAAATAGTTTCAGTTCAAATAAAACAGGACTCTCGAAATAAAGCTTCGACTATAACCTTCTGGCACATACTGAAAATATAAAACAGGTGTTTTTCAAAGACTTCACTTTCCAAAGGGCAATAGGTGTAACGCCTGGTCTGGTATGTCTCTCTTGTGGGGACCATGAATTGGATTCAATTTGAATTAGTTTTTGGAGCAGGCAAAGAGCTTGATTAGGGATTTGCCCCATCCACATTCTAATAATAATTTCTGAGCTCTGGCTTTGTAACTCTGATAAAGTAATTTTAAATTTTTTTTAAAAATAAGAGATCCCAGATCCTTTACATTGTCTTACCTCAATGATGCTGTTACCTTCTTAATATCTACTCAAAAGCCACAAAACTCTGCTCCCCAGCGACGCTTGAGCCAATCCTGGGGATGACAGAGCAGCTGAAATAGGCAGGTGTACCACTTCTGGCAGCTTCATTTTTGAAAAAAACAGTCATGATTCCCGTTGGCGTCAGCAGGGGCGGAATGCCTAACGTTCCTGGGAGCAACAGCATTAAGCCATTTAATGATAATTAACTGCATTCAAATTAATGGAAATCAAGTTCCTGCCCTTTCTGGCTGTGAACCTGACTATGTCGCCAGTGGGGCGTGGGGAAGATATCAAACCGAGATCTCACTGCCGCAAATCCCATTATGGCCCTCTCATGACATTTAGCAGCCATAATGGGATTTGCACCCGCAGCGAACAGACCGTGAGAATCGCGCCCATTGTCTTCTTTGTACTGCACCTGTTTTAGATTAAATCTATCTCTGAAGTAGGCCTTTGTATCTTTTTAATCATTTAAAGGCGCTCTATGAATGCAAGTTGTTGTCCTGCCTAAATTGCTGCCATGATTGAACCTAATCTAAGATCTCTCTCCATGTCCATTCCCCGATTGCATTTTCGTTGACTTTCTCGATTCAAGCATTTTCCAATCTTTGTGTATATCCTTCTCCCTGCGCTATTCTCTAATTCTCTTTCAGTCATACCCCATTTTTTCCTCGCTTCGCCAGCATTTTGATTCCCTTGATTATTCCACTAATTTGCCACTATTCCTCAGCTTGGCTCTTCTCCTGCTGGCAACCAAGTCTCAATTTATTTGCCCATGAGCCAAACGTTGCCCTCTCAGCTTCCCTGAACACCCTCCAATGTGTTCACCATGGTGCCCACGAGCCACATTTCCAGTTAACCATCTGCCCTTTTGCTCTAGGTCCCCCTATCACCCAATTTACTCCTTGGGTTTAAATTTAAAAATTCTTCACCAACTAACTTATGTCCCAAGCCTATTTAATCGTGGGCACAGTAAGAAATCTTATAACAACAAGACGTCTTACTGTGCCCACCCCAGTCCAACGGCAACATCTCCACATCATATTTAATCGTGAATTAGTAACAATTGAAATATTACTGAATATTTCTTACTACTGTCAGAATATTATCATTCTGAACCAACAAGCTTTTTGTGGTAAATTCTATTGGCTAAGACATTTCTACCCCCTCATTAACATTACATTACTTGGCTTTATCTCCTGCAACTTGTCTTTCCCAACCTGCTATGGCATGCAGTGGCATGGCCGTTATCAATAAGTTACACGTTGAGTTCAACCTCTATTTTGGCAACTTTTCTCCATCAGGCCTCAACCTTCTCATTTAAAAGCCTTGTTAAGCTCCGCTTATCCAAGCCACACACCAATGTTATCCTCTCTTTTCCCTTCCCTAGTCTATACATTACCCAAGAATGTGTGAATGGTAAATAGTGGTGATAGTCAAATGTACACTTCTCTACCACCCTTAAAATAAAAAGAGGGCACTTTCTATCTATGCTCAGAGTAGGTAGATTATTGGAGTAGGTTTCTCATGGGGAGACATCCCCAATCAGGACTCATTTGAATGCCACAAACTCAGCTCATGTGTGGAATTGGGGATTTCTTCCACTGGTTAGATGGGATTATGGGGTTATGGGGATAGGGCGGGAAAGTGGGCCTAGGTAGCGTGATCTTTCAGAGGGTAGTGCAGATTCAATGGGCCAAATGGCTTCCTTCTTCACTGTAGGAATTCTAATGGATGCGATCCAATGGCCACACTGCTCCTGAAAAGCAACTTACCGCGACGGGACCGATGAAAGTCGGGAGACCTCGCTCCCGGAATCTACTTGGCTCATATCGCCACGCGAGATCCAACACGATCTCAGGAGGTATTGTGATGCAAACCCCGCCCACAATGGGCGGAATCACCTTTTGGCAAATCTGCATATTAGAGCACACAGTTAGACTCACTCCAATGTGCAAATTCCCGAGGCTTTACTGGGGAGTTCCAGCAAGCGGACCTCCCCAGTGTACAAAATAGGGCTATGTGCAGCCTCTGCTGCACTGCGGGTGCCGGGAATCACAAAGTTAAACACGCTCGCTATGGGATTTTGTTTCCGCTTGGTTGAATCGAGCCCAATGTTTCTGGATGAAAGTCAGGAGGCCCTTTGATACTCGAGTTCTGAGTTAGCAGTGCGAAGCAAGCCCAGTATAATCTGTACTATGCACATCTTAAAGCGAATGTAGCTTGTCCACGGTCCGTTTGTTCCCTGTGCCACACATTCCAGGCTGCACGGTAGCACAGTGGTTAGCGTTGTTGTTTCACAGCGCCAGGATCCCAGGTTTGATCCCTGGCTTGGTTCACTGTCTCTGCATAGTTTGCACGTTCTCCCCGTGTCTGCGTGGGTTTCTCCAGGCGCTCCGGTTTCCTCCCACAAGTTTCGAAAGACGTGCTTGTTAAGTGAATTGGACATTCTGAATTCCTACCTGAACAGGCACCGGAGTGTGGTGACTAGGGGCTTTTCACCGTAACTTCATTGCAGTGTTAATGTAAGCCTACTTGTGACACTAATAAGGATTATTATTATTATTCCTGATTGTTGTGTAGTCATATGCACCTGAAGGAATATCGAACAAAACCCATTATGCCAGATTCATTCACCGGAATTGTGGTAGGCTGATTAAATGCATCAAAGGTGGGCAATTATTGGAAAGAGCCAGATCATGGAACCACCAAGGTGCCCATTATTACACGCAACAATGTTTTTATTAAATAAATTAGATTATTAGACAAATAAAACCCTATCCGTTTCTGAAGCCTGGAGCATCATTCACATGTATTTCCCTGAGAATTCTGTCATTGGTGTATACTGTCACAATCAGCACCATGCTACAGAATAAAATTCCCATTTAGCACAGCATTGGAGTGTAGTGGAGTGTCTAGCATCACCAAACCACTGACACCAAGAGACGTGCATAGCCGAATGTTTGTTTCTGTTTGTCACCAGTGAGTCAATTCACAGTTTATTCCCGCATGAAGCACTTAAAATTTGCACAGATACTTACTGAGCGCATAAGATATATGGCAATTGTGCAATTTTATTTTGCTGTTGTTAATTCACCGGGGGAAAAAACCCCACTATATTTATAATTAGCAATAAAGATACAGAAAGACTTTAGTGATTGTAAAAAAAAAAATCCAGGGGCAGTTAACAGGCTTAATTCTCCACAGAGTAGAGTAAAGGGGAATGTAATACATTATGTTACACACCACAGCCTAAATGTGTAGGAGGTGCATGACATGCTGCAAGGTAGTTCAGTAACACAAAGAAGATTTATGAAGAAGGTGTCAAATAATTATTATCATGAAGGTCTCAGCTCTACCCTTTCATTTCACTGCTGGAACACTTTTATACAGTGCACACAAGAGGCCGTTCGAGAATGAACCAAAATGGAGTGCCTCATTCATTTGTTTATAACGTATTTAATTTGCATCAACTATTGAGTCCATTCCAAGGCCAATGCTGTACGAAGCATACAAAAATGATACAAAAAATGCACTGGGTGCCTTTGGTTGGCAGACCTCCCAGAAAGCTGGATGACTGATAAAATGTTAATTTCAAACCTGACATCTGAGGTAGCTCATTAACATAAATCAGAAAGGAAGATGCAAAAGTCTTTCCTCTTTAAGAAAGTTTCCACACTAAATGAAAAGTCCACAAAAAAAACACAAGAAAAACAGAAGAAAGAAGACTGGAAACACACTGTAAAATTAGTCTACATTTGAAAGAGAACAGAGCATTTGGGACCTTTTTTCTGCAAAATAAAGGAACATTTTACTTTAAAAGGCTATTTACAACAAAAAAAATAACAATTTTCATCTATATAGGGTCCTTTAACTATTCCCATCTACATCCTCCTTCAGGTACCATGCCCTCAGAGAGCTTTGGATACCATGGAGTTCCATTGGATTGGTCCATAATTATGCTGGGCAAAGTACTGCATTGGTTGGCCTTTTGGAAAACTCGCCCAATTTTATCACCTGCCATCAGGTACATTGTAAATATTTGCAGACTGAAAATCAACCCACATGGCCACATTACAAACACATCTTCTGTGGCCATTAAGTTTTGAAGTGGGACTTGAACTCAGGGATCCTGCCCCAGAGGTAAGGACACTATCACTGTGACACGAGACCTCCTCCCTCCCAGCAACTTACTACACCTCAACAACATCATCCAAACATACATTTTCATCTATTTTTATCCACGCTGATAATCGCCTGTTCTGCCTCCCCAACAAATCTTCAACCTCTTCACTAACTCAACATTTTCAGACTGCTTGTCCATCATTTTGTAATAAGAACACAAGAACATAAGAACTAGGAGCAGGAGTAGGCCATCTGGCCCCTCGAGCCTGCTCCGCCATTCAATTAGATCATGGCTGATCTTTTGTGGACTCAGCTCCACTTTCCGGCCCGAACACCATAATCCTTAATCCCTTTATTCTTCAAAAAACTATCTATCTTTACCTTAAAAACATGTAATGAAGGAGCCTCAACTGCTTCACTGGGCAAGGAATTCCATAGATTCACAACCCTTTGGGTGAAGAAGTTCCTCCTAAACTCAGTCCTAAATCTACTTCCCCTTATTTTGAGGCTATGTCCCCTAGTTCTGCTGTCACCCGCCAGTGGAAACAACCTGCCCGCATCTATCCTATCTATTCCCTTCATAATTTTAAATGTTTCTATAAGATCCCCCCTCATCCTTCTAAATTCCAATGAGTACAGTCCCAGTCTACTCAACCTCTCCTCATAATCCAACCCTTCAGCTCTGGGATTAACCTAGTGAATCTCCTCTGCACACCCTCCAGTGCCAGTACGTCCTTTCTCAAGTAAGGAGACCAAAACTGAACACAATACTCCAGGTGTGGCCTCACTAACACCTTATACAATTGCAACATAACCTCCCTAGTCTTAAACTCCATCCCTCTAGCAATGAAGGACAAAATTCCATTTGCCTTCTTAATCACCTGTTGCACCTGTAAACCAACGTTCTGTGACTCATGCACTAGCACACACAGGTCTCTCTGCATCTCTCTGTAATTTCCCTGCATATTTGTTCCTCTACATCCTTCTTACTAGTGGGCAGTCTATGGACTACACAGAGCACCATCCCTCTCCCAAAGGAACTCCGTCCCAGCTCTGTTCAGGTGCAACCGCCTGGCTTGTACAGGTACCAGCTTCCCCAGGACCACTCCCAGTGTTGCAGGAATCGAATGCCCTCCCTCCAGTAACATCTTTCCAGACATATTATCTGCCTTATCCTCTTATTTCTGTACTCACTTGCATGGGTACTGGGAGTAATCCAGAGATAACTACATTTGTGGTCCTGCTTGCTAGTTTTCTACCTAGCTCCCGAAATTCTGATGCAGGACCACATCCCACTTCATGCCGAAGTGACCTGCCACTGAAATCCTTTCATTTCTTCTTTCACAGTAACTTCATTGCAGAGTTAATGTAAGCCTACTTATGACAATATAGATTATTATTACTTGACTATTCCAATGTAAGTGGGTAATCTCCAACTTTGTATTCTCCATAGGCCTGAGGTAGTCCAAAATGCTGCTGCCTGTGCCCTTAACTCACATCCAGTTTTGTTCTCCTGTAACCTATGACCTCACAGGTGGTGGGTTAAGCCACACCTTGATTTTACAACTCACATCCTTGTTTTCAAATCGCTCCAGGGCCTTGCCCCTCCCTGTTTCTGTAAATTCCTCCAACCCCAGAACCCCCTGAGCTACTGTGCTCCTCTAATTCTGACCTCTTGATCATCCCCAATTTTAATCACTTCACTTTCCAAACAAAACTCTGGAAATCTCTCCCTCCTCTCCATCATTCTACCTTCCTTCTCTCATCTAAGGCACTGCTGAAAACATATCGTATTTTACCAAACTTCTGGTCAACTTCTCCAGTATTTCCTGAGAAGTGTGATGGTTTAAGATGCCACATAAGTACAACTGGTTGTTAATAATAATCGCTTATTGTCACAAGTAGGCTTCAAATGAAGTTACTGTGAAAAACCCCTCGTCGCCACATTCCGGCGCCTGTTCGGGAAGGCAGGTACGGGAATTGAATCCGCGCTGCTGCCGTTGTTCTGCATTACAAGCCAGCAGTTTAGCTCACTGTGTGTTGTTATTAGACACAGTAAAAATTGCCTTCAGGATAATGCTCCACACAAGCAATTTCTGACTAAACCTAACAATGAGACAGAAAAATAAATATTAGGATAGGTGGTGAAAAGATTGGTCAAATCGGCATTAAGGAGGGATGGAAAGGAGAAGAGAGAGGTGAAAAATCCAATATGGGAATACGGCACTTTAATTTAAATCACTGATCTATGTTATACTGGCACAAGTGCATTTTGGCCCCTGTTACTTTACTAGCCAATGCTTTATGCCAATAACTCAAGCACAGTTTTATTTTCTGCCTGACGCAGTCAATGCTAATAAGCTGATATCCTAGGAGTGGCAGACACGTGTTGGGTGACATAGTATCATTCTGTTAAGTAATGTTTCCGCCCTCACCAGCCATAGTGGACACAGTACATATTAGACCGACTGAGATCTTTTAGCACTGCAGGAAGGAAAGCACATGTAAAATATGGGGCAAGTACGGTAGCATTGTGGATAGCACAACTGCTTCACAGCTCCAGGGTCCCAGGTTCGATTCCGGCTTGGGTCACTGTCTCGGAGTCTGCACATCTTCCCCGTGTGTGCGTGGGTTTCCTCCGGGTGCTCCGGTTTCCTCCCACAGTCCAAAGATGTGCAGGTTAGGTGGATTGGCCTTGATAAATTGCCCATAGTGTCCAAAATTGCCCTTAGTGTTGGGTGGGGTTACTGGGTTATGAGGATAGGGTGGCGGTGTTGACCTTGGGTAGGGTGCTCTTTCCAAGAGCCGGTGCAGACTTGATGGGCTGAATGGCCTCCTTCTGCACTGTAAATTCTATGAAAATATATAATAGACTCCTTTCCAGGAGATATAACAGCTACAAAATAGTTCAATGAAGTTTCGAGGGGAAAGTAATTGTTTGAAAATTAATCTTTATTTTCTGCAAGTGTCGATTTAGATAAAAATGCGAAACGTGGCACATGTTGGTCAGATAAAAATATAATTTGTCCTTCAGAGCAAAGCGTTTTAATAGAATTGCATTTGTGTTTGCTCAAGGGGTAGTGTTAGCACCAGTTAAGAATACATTTTGCATATAGTGTGTTAAATACGCTGTGTACTTATGCTAGCCAATAGATGCTGAATGCCAGTTTCTTTCACTGTTTATAAGCTAACATTTCAGATTGATTCAACTTGAATATACCTAAATACAACAGACAACACAGGAGTAATCCACAAGTGATCTAATCTTTTGTGTATAACTGCTGCAGAGCTTCTGGGTGGGAAAACGGAAAAACAAGAGGATTCCTCCTCTGGTGGAATAAATAATAATATTAATAATAATCTTTCTTGTCACAGGTAGGCTTGCATTAACACTGCAATGAAGTTAATGGGAAAAGTGCCTAGTCGCTACATTCCAGCGCCTGTTCGGGTACACGGAGGGAGAATTCAGAATGTCCAATTGAACCTAACAAGCACGTCTTTTGGGATTTGTGGGCGGAAACTGGAGCATCCGGAGGGAACACACGCAGACATAGGGAGAATGTGAAGACTCCGCACAGACAGTAACCCAAGCTGGGAATCGAACCTGGGTCCCTGGCGCTGTGAAGAAACAAAGCTCATCACTGTGCAATCATGCTGCCCTACATGAATCCAGAGTTACTTACTTAAGAAAGTCAATATCCTTCCTTTTAAGATCAAAACCACCTTAGGCATTACAGCAAGCTTTTCACCAGATATCTTAGATTTGCTCCTCGGAAGTCAAAATATATTGGGTGGAATAAAACATGGGGATGGTGGGGGGGGGGGGGGGGGGGGGCGTTGGTGGGCACACAGCACATCACCCCCAGAGACAAAGTTGCAGTGGAGCCAACATGCTCCATGCCGCTCCAACCCCAGGTATGTACTTCACATCCTATAAGAAGACGAGTGGCTTGTGGTCTATTTTGATTGTAACCTTGAGGCCGATGATACAGAGTGAAATTTAATAGGAAAAGTGTCATATTGCACGCGACTTTCGGGTGTTTCCCGACAGTCAAGCTGGAGAGGCCGCGGCCCGTATTTAACAGCACTTAGAACCGAAAATGATTCCCTACGAGCTTCACGGCTGATCTGGCTGTCCTGCCAGCTGATTTGCCAGAAACGTGCCCGGCAACTACCCGCTAACAAGGGGGAGCTGCTCTTAAATGCTCCATCAGAACTCTCTCCCAGGCAGCACATAACCATGGCAACAGGTAGACCCGCTCCACACTTCGGGGATGCCAACCTGGCCAGGCTGCTGGGCGCCATAGAGGTGAGATGAGACACCCTGTTCCCCCAAGGGAGTTAGAGGCCCAGCAACAGGGCTGCAAATGCCACCTTGGAGGCAGTGACAGCAGACATCAATTCAGGCAACATGACCAGGAGGACCGCTGTCCAATGTCGGAAGAAGATCAACGACCTTCCCCGGGCCACAAGGGTAATTTAACACCGGGCCTCTGTCATCAGACCCACCAATCACCGCCTGACCTCTGGGAAATGCCTCCCTTCCCCCCACAACATGTCGGCAGCTGGCACATGGCATCCACCACCCCCTCCACATCATATCAATGCGCTTGTACATCAGTCCACTCTGGCATCCACCATGTCCAGTAACAGTGCCCACACATGCCACCTGCCATAGATTCGCCCTGATGCATCAAACGTGCGGCTCACAATGTCCTCGCAGAAGAAGTTGGCCCATAACAGGCGGGAAAGGGCCAGACGGGCAGCAGAGTTCCCGACATCAGAGTCCTCATCCTCTACGAGGAACAAACGCTGGTGATTGGGGTTGACCGAGGAGAGAACTGTCACTGACAGCTATGCTGGCCTGCACCACAGAGATAAGGATCCACTGCCCCTTCAAGCAGATGACCTATATCAAATGAGTTGTTCATGTCAGACCATGATCCTGCCCCCTCACTACCACATGTCCATTCTCTCACAGGAACTCCACCTGATGTGGCTGGGCCATCTGGGTACCTGCCCCCTACCACCACCACACCACCATTAAGCAGAACATCTCGGAGAAGAGTTCTGAGAAGATCACCATCGACTCGTCACAGCTATCATCCCCACCTTCCACCAGCGCAGAGACACACACCTCGGTGGGGGATATCAATGGAAAGGCTTCTGGGGTACAACCTTATGAGCACGAAACAGATGGTAACGCACATCAGATAGGAGGCAGGAAATCAAGGGAGTCAGCAGTCAGAGGTCTGCTGTATCCCAGAACACAGCTGGGCCCTAGTCAGATGCCGAGCCTCTGGGCAAGCTTATCCTGGAGTTGAAACAGATGCTAGGGCATGGCCGTAAGATTCAGGAGGGGATTTCAGCGACACTCCGCTGAGTGCATAGCATAGCCAATTGGTGGAGTCCCAAAGGTTACAGGTGCAGGAGATGGCACCGGCAATGGGTGGTACCAAGGTCAACACTGCTAGGGTGGTGACCACAGTGGAAATTATGCAGCACGAGGTCAACGTCATGGGTGGTGGTGTCCAAGTCATGGCTCAGTCAGCATTAACCATGGCTGAGAACCTCAACATCATATCCCAGTCACTGAGAGACATGTTCCAGACGCAGGTGAACATTTCTGGGGCACTGCAGAGCATGGCCCAGTCACTGAGGTGCATTGCTGAGGACGTCAACACCATGTTGCAGACAAAGGGGAGGCATCTGGATCGGCTGAGTCAGATGACGCAGAGGCCTCTTAAGCTCACTCCAGTTGCCCCTTTAACCCATGGAACCCCCAGGGCCCCACAGGCTGGGAGGAGGGAGCACTGGAGGCCAACCTGGGGCCTACCACCAGGGAGACAACGGCTGTGTCCACGTCACCCGAATCCCCGCCTCCCGACACCGGCATGTCTCAAGATCAGCAGGCAGCACAGGGTTGCTTGACAATGCCAGTGAGGAAGTCGACCTGGGTCCTCAAGCTCCAGGCCCCCCAGAGGATGCTCGCCAAGGGCATCAAAGGCCATAGGGTTGCCTCCTCCTCCTCTGATGTGCATCTTGGAGATACACCTAGACATAGCAGTAGAGCACAGAAGATGAAGAAGATTGAAGCTCAATGGGCAAGCACTGGGTTGGTGGGGGGGGGGGGGGGGGGGGGACGGACACCATCTGTAGCGAGGGAGAATAGGGATTTTGAATGTTCACTGTCAAAACATGTTACATTTGATAAATGTGAAGCCTCAGTAAGTTTATTCTTCACAGTGTGCCTGCTGGCAGCCCCAACCCCAGCTGCCCTCAGCTCCCTCCAGTCCCTGGCCCCTGGGCACAGTGGTCCTCCAGCAAGAGTCCCCGATGCAGATCCTGTGTGGGTGATGGCTGCAAGCGTGCAGTCAGCAGAAAGACAGTAGTCAGACTTTGACACAAGCTGATGAGCACCAAAGCTTATCTCACAGCGGGTTATCGCCACTTTCCTGTCTTGTATTGTGACCCGCTGACAGTGCCAACACAGACCCTTCACTCTGGAATGATGTTACACAGACCCTGGAAGGGTGGAAAAGGGTAGTCGGGGAGTGGGGAGTGTATGGGAGTATCGGGGAATGGGAGACAGGTGGGGGTGGGTGGGAGCAGGGAAGGCAGAAATGGGTGGGGGTGGTCAATGGGAGGGAGGGGGTGACTTTGGGGAGGGGGTGATTAGGGTGGATGGGGGCTGAACGGGGTGAGCTGACAGACAAAACCTCAGCCCATGAGAAGCGGGTGAAGATGAGGGCTTCCTTGTCCGTCCAGACATTCCAGACCCTTGCTGCTTCCTGTCCTCCATCGTCCGGCTGTTCCCGCAGTCCACTCCTGCTTCGCCTCCAACTCTTCCTGGTCCAGCCCCCCCGTCAACCTCCTCAGGTGAGGCCGCAGATCCCTACTTCCCCCCTCCTCTTCCTCCAGCACGTCGCCCCACTGCAGTGCCAGGTTGTGGAGGGCATATCAGACCACCACAAAGTGGGACACCCTCTGGTGGGTAAACTGTAGTGCACCATCTGAGCAGTCCAGGCAGCGGATCTACATTACCTGCATTCTGACTCACGGGAGGCAACATGGGCATCGTTAATTGGGTTTCTGCATTGGACTCTGGCCTCTGCACTGGCATCATCAGCAACGATCTCCGCGGGTACCCTGTATCCCCCAAGAGCCAACCTGTCATCCTCAGGTGGTCCTCGAATACACCGGGTATTTCCGAGTGTCCCAGGATGTAGCTGCCATGCACACTCCCTGGGAAGCGTGCACACACGTGCTTGATCCTGAGGTGGTAGTAGCACAAGAGCTGAACATTCAGGGAGTGGAACCCCTTCTGGTTTAAGAAGGGCACTCCCTGATGCCCCAGTGCGTGCAGGGCTACATGCATGTCATTATCCCCTGGAGCTGGGCATCCTGGCAATGGCAGAGAATCCTGCTGCCCGGGAAACTTGATGGGCTTGATCCAGCTCAAAGTTAATATTGTCAGCTGCCCGAGCATCCAGGGCGCCCTTTTTTCAAATATATTCAGAATACCCAATTATTATTATTTTTTCCAATTGAGGGGCAATTTAGCATGGCTAATCCAGCTAACCTGCACATCTTTGGGTTGTGGGGGTGAATCCCACACAGACATGGGGAGAATGTACAAACTCCACACAGACAGTGACCCGGGGCAGGGATTCGAATCCGGGCCCTCAATGCTGCACTCCCAGTGCTAACCACTGCGCCACATGCCGGGGCACCCTTGACTTCACGGATGCACTTGTGAGCTGTGGCTTAGGAAATGCCACACAAGTCCCTGCTGGAGCCCTGGAATGAACATGTTGCATGAAAGTTGAGAGCTGCAGTGACCTTCATGACAACCAGGGTCGTGTGTCCTCCTCTTCCACGGGGTGGCAAGTCTGCAAGGACAGGGCACAGGTGCTGTACTATATTTTTGTTGAGACAGAGCCTCTTGTGGTCTGTCATCTCCTGGAATAAACAATGACGCCTGTACATCATGGGCCGTCGCTGGCGTCCCCCTCTGCGTTCGTCCTCAGCCTGATGAGCAATCAGGTCTGAGGGGTATGCACTGGCCCCCTGCACATGGGATGCCGCCTTCAGCCTGCATCGACGCTACTGCCTTCTCTGGCGTCTGGCCACCTGGGCTGCCACCAGCACAGTGAGGGCTGCCATGACGGGGTCAACAGCACCATCCATCTTAGTTTTTGTATGGAATTGAAGGAGGTAGTCTGACAATCAGTTAGGACTTCTGCCCCCGGACCCTCATATCGAACGGACCTCCCCACAAGGCTTACGTGTTCCTCCTTCTCTCAGAGTGCCATCCATAAAGCCAGTTGTACTGGTGAACCCCGCTCTGCACACTCACCCCAGCCACATCAGGAGGCCCCAGATCCCAGACACCCGCAGGGAACATCAGGGAGACCGTTTTCGGGTGACCTCCCTGATCCACACACTCGCCCTTTGCTTTTGGGGACATCCACAATGCTGAAACCCAGCCCTGGAGCATTTCATTCTTGGCTGCGGCCTCTGTGGTGTTGACACACCCAGTGTTCAGGCAAAGTGTCCAGGCATCGTAGATTGGACAGCGAGGCAATAACACTCATCTGAGACATGTGCACCCACGAGAGTGCACTTGAGAATATTTTGTTTATTAAACGGTCAACAGTAAGAAAGAAAGATTTGAAATTCAATTATGTAACATTCCACATATCACACTAATCATTAAACAATAAGGAAATGTCACCATTCCATGTTGGTATCAATACAAAGCTATATGAATTCATTTTCATAGAAAAAAACATCCGCAAGGTATCATCCCTCATAGGTTCTTCAACAGAACAAAGAACAAAGAAAGATTACAGCACAGGAACAGGCTCTTTGGCCCTCCAAGCCTGCGCCGATCCAGATCCTCTATCTAAAACTGTCGCCTATTTTCTAAGGATCTGTATCCCTCTGCTCCCTGCCCATTCATGTATCTGTCTAGATACATCTTAAATGATGCTATCGTGCCTGCCTCTACCACCTCCGCTGGCAATGCGTTCCAGGCACCCACCACCCTCTGCGTAAAGAACTTTCCACGCATATCTCCCTTAAACTTTTCCCCTCTCACCTTGAACTTGTGACACCTAGTAATTGAGTCCCCCACTCTGGGAAAAAGCTTCTTGCTATCCACCCTATCTATACCTCTCATGATTTTGTACACTTCAATGAGGTCCCCCCTCAACCTCCGTCTTTCTAATGAAAATAATCCTAATCAACTCAACCTCTCTTCATAGCTAGCGCCCTCCATACCAGGCAACATCCTGGTGAACCTCTGCACCGTCTCCAAAGCATCCACATCCTTTTGGTAATGTGGCGACCAGAACTGTACACAGTATTCCAAATGTGGCCGAACCAAAGTCTTATACAACTGTAACATGACCTGCCAACACTTGTACTCAATACCCCTTCCGATGAAGGAAAGCATGCGGTATGCCTTCTTGATCACTCCGAAATGGAGGATAAACCTGAGAATGTGTTATCTTGTCCAGAACTTTGCCGTAGAAATGATCTGTCCATCAATCTGTAGTTGTTCCACAAATCAGTGCTATTCTCCATCCAGGAGCTGCAGCTGCACAGGTCCTCCCACACGGCCCAATCTCAGTGGAACAAAATGCTGCCATCCACATAATCCACTGGGGCTCAAGGTGCAGTTGAACATCCATGCCTTCCAGCCTGTTTAACCCGCGGTGACATGCCAATTATATGTAACACGCATCACACCAGCAACAAAAGAATCAGCAATCTGTGGAAACATTTCTTCAACGGCGTTAGCAGGCGGCCCATTTGGATCAATGTGGTGTGCACTGGATCCCGCAGCATTTTCTTGCTTCAAACTGGATTTCCTTCTGGGCTCATACGTCCCCCTGAACCCGGTGTTCCAGGACCCAGGTAGTTTAGAAAAAATTGTTGTTCTTTCTGGCAACTGAAAAGGAATGAAAGAGCCAAAATAGCCTCCAGGCATTTGCAGCCAGCAGCAGGAGCCGAAGCAGCAAACACAACCTGCAGCTGTGAAGTGATCTCACAACTAACAAGGACAATTCCTAACTAACAATAGCCTTCAGCTGCACAGCCAGAGGCTGCTGACTGCCAAAGGGAGTTAAAGTGGCCTTCAGCATATAACCACGAACAGGACTCTCTCTTCAAAGTGTTTGGTGGGACACAATGGGGCTGGATCTCCGATTTGGAGACGGTGCGGGATACTCCACCCCCCACCGTGTCGGAGAATCGCCAGGGGGTGGCGCAAATCCCACCTCGCCGCTCTGACACCGGCTGCTGAATACTCTGACGCCGTTTTTTTGGCGGGGCAGGGATCGCACTGCGCCGGTCGGGGGCCGTTGGCAGTACACCCCCCCCCCCCCCCCCCCCCCCCCCCCGCCCCCGGCGATTCTCCGGTCCCCGATGGGCCAAGTGGCTGTCTGATTTCAGCGGGTCCTGCCGGCGTGAATTACACAAGGTATGTACCGGCGGGAGCTGGCTCTGAGGGCGGCCTGCGAAGTCCTCGGGGGGGGCACGGGGGGATCCGGCCCCGGGGGTGCCCCACGGTGGCCTGGCCCGTGATCAGGGCCCACCGATCTGCGGGCGGGCCTGTGCCGTGGGGGCACTCTTTCCCTCTGTACCGACCTGTGTAAAGCTCCGCCATGGCCAGCGTGGAGAAGAAACCCCCTGCACGTGCGCAGGAATCATGGCAGGAGTTCTGGGAACACGCTGGCGCTCCTGCGCATGCGCCAACTCGAGCCGACCAACGGAGGCCTTTCGGCGCCAGTTGGCATGGTGCCAACCACTCCAGCGCCGGCCTAGCCCCCGAACGTGCGGAGCATTCTGTACCTTCCAGGCAGCCTGACGCTGGAATGGTTCACGCCACTCTTTCGCACCCGTACGGCCCGTCTGCCGGATACCGGAGAATCCCAGCCTATGTCCCTATGTCGACGTGAAAACGGTGGCGGAAAGCTGCCGTAAAATGGCCACCGATTCCTGATTCCCCGTTTGCTGGCAGGGAGGCAGGGTAGAGCACCCGGCTCAAGATGCCGATACGGCCTTGAAAATTGGCGGGTCCGTGGACGTGCATGCACATGGCAGCGGCCTGCAGTGGCTGCGCTGTGCTTCAGGCGAATGCCGCTCGCGGACCCAGCCCGCGAATTAGTGCCGCCTTTCAGCTGGCTTGCGCGCCCTAGACCACCCCACCACAGTGCCCCCAGCCCCAAAGATGTCCAACCTTGACCTCGGATCGGCCCTCCTCCGACTGTGGCAGCACTGGACTGAGTCCGCAGCCGCCACGCTGAGTTCCCGATGGGTGAGACCACACGCTCCCACGCCGTCGGGAACTTGGCCGGTCGGGGATGGAGCATTGTGGGGCGGGCCTCAGCCAACATACGGTGCCAGTGGATACGGCGTGTGGCATACACTGCGCGTACCCCGCTTTTCAGGGGCGGAGCATCGTGAAAATGGCGCCGCCCCCGATTTCGCTTCCCCCGATTTTGAACTCACCGTGGAATCTCCGTCCCATCACCGAACTCAATTTTGGCGTCGGGAATCGGAGAATCCAGCCCATGGTGTCTTGGCTGAGAGATTTGGTATGAACTTTCCAGTAAAACTGAGCACCTTTTTATCTGTGGGTCGAGACATATTTATGATGGCTTGTATCTTCATGTCATCAGGCTCTATTCCTTGAACAGTTAATCTCTCTCCTAGGAACGTTATTTCCTTTACACCAAACTGACATTTGGCCTCATTGAGTCGGAGCTCATTTCTTCTAATATTTTTGTAATACTCTAATTAGCCTGTCAGTGTGTTCCTCTTGGGTGGGACCCCAAATTATAATGTCATCGACTTATACTCAAACACCCTGAATGTCTTCAATAATATGTTCCACCGCTCTGTGAAATATTTCTGATGCTGAGATTATGCCAAAGGACATACAAAGAAAGCAATACCTGCCAAACGGAGTATTAACTGTACAGTGCTTGGTACTTTCGTCATCTAGCTTGAGCTGCCAGAATCCTTGCGAAGCATCAGGTTTGCTGAAATATTTCGTACCAGACATCTCACTTGTGATCTCCTTTCTTTTAGGCATTGGATAGTGTTCCCTTTTTATATTCGCAGTAAATCTTTGGGAGCCGTACATATTTGAAGATAATCGTTTCTTGGTTTACATACTATCGAATTGACTCAATCTGTCGGCTCTTCAGTCTTTTTTATCCCGCCAAGTTTCTAATTCTGCCATTAGACGGTCACGTAATGGTGCTGCAACACTTCTCGGAGCATGTATCACTGGTTGATTGAATCTTGTAAGTGAAAGGTAAAACAACTATATCCTGGAACTTTTCTGGAAAAGCCTGTACAATGGACTCCATTGATCCACTGTGTGTGTTCAGTGCACAGCAAGTGCTTTACACTCTTCTCACCAGCTGCAGTGCTTCGCACATTTGATCACTGAGTAACAATTCACGACTTTCAGCAACAATTTTTATTTGTGCACTTTGTTTTTTACTTCTACGTCCAATTCACACAATAGCAATGTGTCAATGTTTTGACCATTATAGTCCTTCAAAAAATTTGGTTTATTCAATATTCTCAGTTTTAATTGCATAGTCTTGATATCCTCTGCTTATGAGATTTGCTCTTGCTCCTGTATCTAGCTTCACAGTGATAAGCAATTGATTTATCAACAAAGAAACTGTCCATTGTCAACATTCCGGTATTACTTTTATTCTTTTAGGCGACATTTTATATGTGGGTGGGGGATAATTTCAATGATGTGAGTGGGGGCTAAAGTAGTGCTGTGGGTGGGAGTTTATCACTGAGAGTTGGGTGGCGTCTTAAGAAATGATCTGGGCGGTGGATTTATAACGGTGACGTGAGTAGGGGATTATCACAGTGACGTGAGTAGGGGATTATCACAGTGATGTGAGCGGGGGATTATCACAGTGATGTGAGTGGGGGATTATCACAGTGATGTGGGTGGGGGATTATCACAGTGATGTGGGTGGGGGGATTATCACAGTGATTTGGGTGGGGGATTATCACAGTGATGTGGGTGGGGGATTACACAATGATTTGGGTGGGGGATTATCACAGTGAGGTGGGTGGGGGATTATCACAGTGATGTGGGTGGGAGGATTATCACAGTGATGTGAGTGGGGGGATTATCACAGTGATGTGGGTGGGGGATTATCACAGTGACTGTGGGTGGGAGGATTATCACAGTGATGTGGGTGGGGGTTATCACAGTGATGTGAGCGGGGGATTATCACAGTGATGTGGGTGGGGGATTATCACAGTGATGTGGGTGGGGGGATTATTACAGTGATGTGGGTGAGGGATTATCACAGTGATGTGGGTGGGGGATTATCACAATGATGTGGGTGGGGGATTATCACAGTGATGTGGGTAGGAGATTATCACAGTGATGTGGGTGGGGGTTTATCACAGTGATGTGAGCTGGAGATTATCACAGTGATGTGAGCGGGGGATTATCACAGTGATGTGGGTGGGGGATTATCACAGTGATGTGGGTGGGGGATTATCACAGTGATGTGGGTGGGGGACTTATCACAGTGATGTGGGTGGGGGGATTATCACAGTGATGTGGGTGGGGGATTATCACAGTGATGTGGGTGGGGGATTATCACAGTGATGTGGGTGGGGGATTATCACAGTGATGTGGGTGGGGGATTATCACAGTGATGTGGGTGGGGGATTATCACAGTGATGTGAGAGGGGGATTATCACAGTGATGTGGGTGGGGGGATTATCACAGTGATGTGAGCTGGAGATTATCACAGTGATGTGGGTGGGGGATTATCACAGTGATGTCGGTGGGGGATTATCACAGTGATGTGAGTGGGGGATTATCACAGTGATGTGAGGGGGGGATTATCACAGTGATGTGGGTGGGGGGTTCATCACAGTGATGTGGGTGGGGGGGTTATCACAGTGATGTGGGTGGGGGATTATCACAGTGATGTGGGTGGGGGAGTTTATCACAGTATGTGGGTGGGGGATTATCACAGTGATGTGGATGGAGGGATTATCACAGTGATGTGGGTGGGGGGGATTATCACAGTGATGTGGGTGGGGGATTATCACAGTGATGTGGATGGGGGATTATCACAGTGATGTGGGTGGGGGATTATCACAGTGATGTGAGTGGGGGGTTTATCACAGTGATGTGGGTGGGAGTTTATCACAGTGATGTGGGTGGGGGATTTCCACAGTGATGTGGGAGGGGGGTTTATCACAGTGATGTGGGTGGGAGTTTATCACAGTGATGTGGGTGGGAGTTCATCACAGTGATGTGGGTGGGGGGGATTATCACAGTGATGTGGGTGGGGGTATTATCACAGTGATGTGGGTGAGGGGATTATCACAGTGATGTGGGTGGGGGGATTATCACAGTGATGTGGGTGGGGGGATTATCACAGTGATGTCAGTGGGGGATTATCACAGTGATGTGGGTGGGGGTTTATCACAGTGATGTGAGCGGGGGATTATCACAGTGATGTGGGTGGGGGGTTCAGCACAGTGATGTGGGTGGGGGGGGTTAGCACAGTGAGGTGCGTGGGGAATTTTCACAGTGATGTGGGTGGGGAGTTTATCACAGTAATATGGGTGGGGGGATTATCACAGTGGTGTGAGCAGGGATTATCACAGTGATGTGGGTGGGGGGATTATCACAGTGATGTGGGTGGGGGATTATCACAGTGATGTGGGTGGGGGATTATCACAGTGATGTGAGTGGGGGGATTATCACAGTGATGTGGGTGGGGAGTTATCACAGTGATGTGGGTGGGGGATTATCACAGTGATGTGGGTGGGGGTTTATCACAGTGATGTGGGTGGGGAGTTTATCACAGTGATGTGGGTGGGGAGTTATCACAGTGATGTGGGTGGGGGGATTATCACAGTGATGTGGGTGGGGGATTATCACAGTGATGTGGGTGGGAGTTATCACAGTGATGTGGGTGGGGGATTATCACAGTGATGTGGGTGGGGGGGGATTATCACAGTGATGTGGGTGGGGGGATTATCACAGTGATGTGGGTGGGGGATTATCACAGTGATGTGGGTGGGGGGATTATCACAGTGATGTGGGTGGGGATTATCACAGTGATGTGGGTGGGGGCATTATCACAGTGATGTGGGTGGGGGATTATCACAGTGATGTGGGTGGGGGTATTATCACAGTGATGTGGGTGGGGAGTTATCACAGTGATGTGGGTGGGGGATTATCACAGTGATGTGGGTGGGGGGATTATCACAGTGATGTGGGTGGGGGATTATCACAGTGATGTGGGTGGGGGGATTATCACAGTGATGTGGGTGGGGGATTATCACAGTGATGTGGGTGGGGGGATTATCACAGTGATGTGGGTGGGGGGATTATCACAGTGATGTGGGTGGGGGGATTATCACAGTGATGTGGGTGGGGGATTATCACAGTGATGTGGGTGGGGTGATTATCACAGTGATGTGGGTGGGGGATTATCACAGTGATGTGGGTGGGGGGATTATCACAGTGATGTGGGTGGGGGGATTATCACAGTGATGTGGGTGGGGGATTATCACAGTGATGTGGGTGGGGGATTATCACAGTGATGTGGGTGGGGGATTATCACAGTGATGTGGGTGGGGGATTATCACAGTGATGTGGGTGGGGGATTATCACAGTGATGTGGGTGGGGGATTATCACAGTGATGTGGGTGGGGGGATTATCACAGTGATGTGGGTGGGGGATTATCACAGTGATGTGGGTGGGGGATTATCACAGTGATGTGGGTGGGGGATTATCACAGTGATGTGGGTGGGGGGATTAATCACAGTGTATGTGGGTGGGGTGATTATCACAGTGATGTGGGTGGGGGGATTATCACAGTGATGTGGGTGGGGGATATCACAGTGTATGGGGGGGGGATTATCACAGTGATGTGGTGGGGGATTATCACAGTGATGTGGGGGGGGGATTATCACAGTGATGTGGGTGGGTGCGGGGATTATCACAGTGTGTGTGCAGGGAATCGTGATGGGGTGGGGGATATCACAGTGATGTGGGTGGGGGATTATCACAGTGATGTGGGTGGGGGATTATCACAGTGATGTGGGGTGGGGGATTATCACAGTGATGTACAGTATCACAGTGATGTGGGTGGGGGTTATCACAGTGATGTGGGTGGGATTATCACAGTGATGTGGGTGGGGGATTATCACAGTGATGTGTGGTGGGGGATTATCACAGTGATGTGGGTGGGGGATTATCACAGTGATGTGGGTGGGGGGATTATCACAGTGATGTGGGTGGGGGATTATCACAGTGATGTGGGTGGGGGATTATCACAGTGATGTGGGTGGGGGGATTATCACAGTGATGTGGGTGGGGGGATTATCACAGTGATGTGGGTGGGGGATTATCACAGTGATGTGGGTGGGGGATTATCACAGTGATGTGGGTGGGGGATTATCACAGTGATGTGGGTGGGGGATTATCACAGTGATGTGGGTGGGGGATTATCACAGTGATGTGGGTGGGGGGATTATCACAGTGATGTGGGTGGGGGATTATCACAGTGATGTGGGTGGGGGATTATCACAGTGATGTGGGTGGGGGATTATCACAGTGATGTGGGTGGGGGATTATCACAGTGATGTGAGCAGGGATTATCACAGTGATGTGGGTTGGGGGTTATCACAGTGATGTGGGTGGGGGATATCACAGTGATGTGGGCGGGATGTTTATCACGGGGATGTGGGTGAGGGATTATCACAGTGATGTGGGTGGGGGGGATTATAACAGTGATGTGGGTGGGGGATTTTCACAGTGATGTGGGTGGGGGGATTATCACAGTGATGTGGGTGGGGGATTATCACAGTGATAGGTGGGGGTTTATCACAGTGATGTGGGTGGGGGATTATCACAGTGATGTGGGTGGGGGATTATCACAGTGATGTGGGGGGGGATTATCACAGTGATGTGGTGGGGGATTATCAGAGTAATGTGGGTGGGGGGATTATCACAGTGATGTGGGTGGGGATTATCACAATGATGTGGGGGGGATTATCACAGTGATGTGGGTGGGGATTATCACAGTGATGTGGGTTGGGGGTTATCACAGTGATGTGGGTGGGCGAATATTACAGTGATGTGGGCGGGATGTTTATCACGGTGATGTGGGTGAGGGATTATCACAGTGATGTGGGTGGGGGATTATAACAGTGATGTGAGTGGGGGATTATAACAGTGATGTGGGTGGGGGATTATCACAGTGATGTGGGTGGGGGGATTATCACAGTGATGTGGGGGGGGGGATTATCACAGTAATATGGGTGGGGGGTTTATCACAGTGATGTGGGTGGGGGATTATCACAGTGATGTGGTTGGGGGATTATCACAGTGATGTGGTGGGGGATTATCACAGTGATGTGGGTGGAGATTATCACAGTGATGTGGGTGGGGGATTATCACAGTGATGTGGGTGGGGGATTATCACAGTGATGTGGGTGGGGGATTATCACAGTGATGTGGGTGGGGGATTATCTCAGTGATGTGGGTTGGGGATTATCACAGTGATGTGGGTGGGGGGATTATCACAGTGATGTGGGTGGGGGATTATCACAGTGATGTGGGTGGTGGATTATCACAGTGATGTGGGTGGTGGATTATCACAGTGATGTGGATGGGGGGGATTATCACAGTGATGTGGGTGGGGGGATTATCACAGTGATATGGGTGGGGGGTTTATCACAGTGATGTGGGTGGGGGTTTATCACAGGGATGTGGGTGGGGGATTATCACAGTGATGTGGGTGGGGGATTATCACAGTGATGTGGGTGGGGGATTATCACAGTGATGTTTGTGGGGGATTATCAGAGTAATGTGGGTGGGGGGATTATCACAGTGGTGTGAGCAGGGATTATCACAGTGATGTGGGTGGGGGGATTATCACAGTGATGTGGGTGGGGGATTATCACAGTGATGTGGGTGGGGGGATTATCACAGTGATATGGGTGGGGGGTTTATCACAGTGATGTGGGTGGGTGTTTATCACAGGGATGTGGGTGGGGGGATTATCACAGTGATGTGGGTGGGAGTTTATCACAGTGATGTGGGTGGGAGTTTATCACAGTGATGTGGGTGGGGGGGATTATCACAGTGATGTGGGAGGGGGGTGTATCACAGTGATGTGGGTGGGGGGATTATCACAGTGATGTGGGTGGGGGGATTATCACAGTGATGTGGGTGGGGGTTTATCACAGTGATGTGGGTGGGGTGATTATCACAGTGATGTGGGTGGGGGGATCATCACAGTGATGTGGGTGGGGGATTATCACAGTGATGTGGGTGGGGGGATTATCACAGTGATGTGGGTGGGGGGATTATCACAATGATGTGGGTGGGGGAATTATCACAGTGATGTGGGTGGGGGCATTATCACAGTGATGTGGGTGGGGGTATTATCACAGTGATGTGGGTGGGTGATTATCACAGGGATGTGGGTGGGGGATATCACAGTGATGTGGGTGGGGGGATCATCACAGTGATGTGAGTGGGGGATTATCACAGTGATGTGGGTGGGGGGATTATCACAGTGATGTGGGTGGGGGGATTATCACAATGATGTGGGTGGGGAATTATCACAGTGATGTGGGTGGGGCATTATCACAGTGATGTGGGTGGGGGTATTATCACAGTGATGTGGGTGGGTGATTATCACAGTGATGTGGGTGGGGGATTATCACAGTGATGTGGGTGGGGGATTATCACAGTGATGTGGGTGGGGGGTTTATCACAGTGATATGGGTGGTGGATTATCACAGTGATGTGGGTGGGGGATTATCACAGTAATGTGGGTGGGGGTATTATCACAGTGATGTGGGTGGGGGGTTTATCACAGTAATGTGGGTGGGGGTATAATCACAGTGTTGTGGGTGGGGGTATTATCACAGTGATGTGGGTGGGGGTTTATCACAGTGATGTGGGTGGGGGGTTTATCACAAGGATGTGTGTGGGGGATTATCACAGTGATGTGGGTGGGGGATTATCACAGTGATATGGGTGGGGGATAATCACAGTGATGTGGGTGGGGGATTATCACAGTGATGTGCGTAGGGGATTATCACAGTGATGTGGGGGGGAGGTTTATCACAGTGATGTGGGTGGGGGGATTATCACAGTGATGCGGGTGGGGGATTATCACAGTGAGGTGGGTGGGTGGATTATCACTGTGATGTGGGTGGGTGGATTATCACAGTGATGTGGGTGAGGGGATTATCACAGTGATGTGGGTGGGGAGTTTATCACAGTAATGTGGGTGGGGGGATTATCACAGTGATGTGGGTGGGGGGTTTATCACAGTGATGTGGGTGGGGGGATTATCACAGTGATGCGGGTGAGGGATTATCACAGTGAGGTGGGTGGGTGGATTATCACAGTGATGTGGGTGGGGGGTTGATCACAGTGATGTGAGCGTTGGTTTTATCACAGTGATGTGGTGGGGGTTTATCACAGTGATGTGGGTGGGGCGTTATCACAGTGATGTGTGTGGGGGGATTATCACAGTGATGTGGGTGGGGGATGTTCACAGTGATGTGGCTGGGGCATTATCACAGTGATGTGGGTGGGGGGATTATCACAGTGATGTGGGTGGGGGGATTATCACAGTGATGTGGGTGGGGGATTTTCACAGTGATGTGGCTGGGGCATTATCACAGTGATGTGGGTGGGGGGATTATCACAGTGATGTGGGTGGGGGGATTATCACAGTGATGTGGTTGGTGGTATTTATCCACAGTGATGTGGGTGGGAGGATTTATAACAGTAGTATGCGGTGGGGCATTATCACGAGATGATGTGGGTGGGGGCATTATCACATGTGTATGTGGGTGGAGGCATTCTCACAGTGATGTGGGGATGGGGGATTATCACAGTGATGTGAGCAGGGGATTATCACAGTGATGTGGGTGAGGGATGATTCACAGTGATGTGGGTCGGGGATAGTTTCTCACGGTGATGTGGGGGTGCGGGATTATCACAGTGCTGTGGGTGGGCGATTATCACATTGATGTGGTGGGGGCATTATCACAGTGATGTGGGTGGAGGATTACTCACATGTGATATGTGGTCGTGGGGGCTTATTCACAGTGATGTTGGTGGGGGATTCTCACATGTTGATGTGGGTGGGAGATTATCACAGTGATCTGGGTGGGGGTTTACAAGTGATGTGGTGGGGCTTATCACAGTGATGTGGGTGGGGATATACAGTGATGTGGGTGGAGATTATCACAATGATGTGGGTGGGGGATTATCACAGTGATGTGGGTGGGGGGATTATCACAGTGATGTGGGTGGGGGGATTATCACAGTGATGTGGGTGGGGGGATTATCAGAGAAATGTGGGTGGGGGATTATCACAGTGATGTGGGTGGGGGATTATCACAGTGATGTGGGTGGGGGGATTATCAGAGTAATGTGGGTGGGGGGATTATCACAGTGATGTGGGTGGGGGATTATCACAGTGATGTGGGTGGAGATTATCACAATGATGTGGGTGGGGGATTATCACAGTGATGTGGGTGGGGGATTATCACAGTGATGTGGGTGGGGGGATTATCACAGTGATGTGGGTGGGGGATTATCACAGTGATGTGGATGGGGGATTATCTCAGTGATGTGGGTTGGGGATTATCACAGTGATGTGGGTGGGGGGATTATCACAGTGATGTGGGTGGAGATTATCACAGTGATGTGGGTGGGGGATTATCACAGTGATGTGGGTGGTGGATTATCACAGTGATGTGGGTGGTGGATTATCACAGTGATGTGGGTGGGGGGATTATCACAGTGATGTGGGTGGGGGGATTATCACAGTGATATGGGTGGGGGGTTTATCACAGTGATGTGGGTGGGGGGTTATCACAGTGATGTGGGTGGGGGATTATCACAGTGATGTGGGTGGGGGATTATCACAGTAATGTGGGTGGGGGGATTATCACAGTGATGTGGGTGGGGGTTATCACAGTGATGTGGGTGGGAGATTATCACAGTGATGTGGGTGGGGGATTATCACAGTGATGTGGGTGGGGGATTATCACAGTGATGTGGGTGGGGGATTATCACAGTGATGTGGGTGGTGGATTATCACAGTGATATGGGTGGGGGGATTATCACAGTGATATGGGTGGGGGGATTATCACAGAGATGTGAGCTGGGGATTATCACAGTGATGTGGGTGGTGGATTATCACAGTGATGTGGGTGGGGGTTTATCACAGTGATGTGGGTGGGGGGATTATCACAGTGATGTGGGTGGGGGGATTATCACAGTGATGTGGGTGGGGTGATTATCACAGTGATGTGGGTGGGTGATTATCACAGTGATGTTGGTGGGGGATTATCACAAGTGATGTGAGGGGTGGGGGGATTACTCTCAGTGATAGGGGTTGGGGCTTATCACAGTGATGTGGGTGGGGGGCTGATTCCACAGGAATGTGGGTGGGGGTATTTAATTACACAAGTGATGGTGGTGGGTGGATTTATGCACAGTAATGTGGGATGGGGGGGTATTATTCACAGTGGATGTGGGGGGGGGGGTATTATCACAGTGGTGGGGGTGGGGGTTTATCACAGTGATGTGGGTGGGGGGTTTATTACAAGGATGTGTGTGGGGGGATTACACCGTGATGTGGGTGGGGGATTATCACATGATATGGGTGGGGGTAATAACAGTGATGTGGTTGGGGGATTATCACAGGATGTGGTAGGGGATTACACATTGAGTGGGGGGGGAGGTTTATCACAGTGATGTGGGTAGGGATTATCACAGTGATGTGGGTTGGGGGTTATCACAGTAATGTGGGTGGGGGAATATCACAGTGATGTGGGCGGGATGTTTATCACGGTGATGTGGGTGAGGGATTATCACAGTCATGTGGGTGGGGGATTATAACAGTGAGGTGGGTGGGGGGATTATCACAGTGATGTGAGAATTGGCTTTATCACAGTGAGGTGGGTGGTGTGTTTATTACCGTGCTGTGAGTGTGGGTTTATCACAGTGATGTGGGAGTGTGTTTAGTAGTGTTGTGGGTGGGTGTTGTCATCTTAATCTCCCTGGAGTAACACGGACTGCAACTGGATGCAGTTGTATTTGAAAATAGACTCCAAACTTTGAAGGTCGTTCAATACGCTTTATTGAACTTGTTATGCGGTGCACACAGTTTGCTGTGGTTGCCACTCTACTAATCTAAGCATGTTTACTATAACTAATTAGACCAGACTAGCTCTGAGCCACTTATAGCAGGTGCTAACTGATAAATACACCCTGACTGTCACTACAGTTGTCACCAGTGGAAAGAGGCAGAGTGCTGATGCCTCGTGTGTTTTATAGTGGGAGACCACCTTCTAGTGTTCTGCCTGGTGATTAATTGTTATTTGTCCTGTGTGTTGATTGGTTATACTGGGTGTCTGTCACTGCCTGTCTGTATCTTCTTATGTTCATGAGTGCATATGGAATGAATATGGCTTATTGTCACGAGTAGGCTTCAAATGAAGTTACTGTGAAAAGCCCCTTGTCGCCATATTCCGGCGCCTGTTCGGGGAGGCTGTTACAGGAATCGAACCGTGCTGCTGGCTTGTCTTGGTCTGCTTTCAAAGCCAGTGATTAGCCCTGTGAGCTAAACAGCCCCTGTCATGACAGCTGTCAATCACAGTGTTGTGGGTGGGTGTTTATCTCAGTGATAAGAGTGGGTGTTTATCTCAGTGATGTGGGTGGGGGGTTTATCACAGTGATGTGGGTGGAGGTTAATCGCACTGAAGTGGGTGGGGGTTTATCGCAGTGAAGTGGGTGGGGGTTTATCGCAGTGTTGTGGGTTGCGTGTTCATCACGGTGATATGGGAGGGGGTTTATGACAGTGTTGTAGGTGGGTATGTATCACAATGATGTGGGTGGGGGTTTTTCACGGTGATGTGGGTGGGGGTTTATCACGGTGATGTGGGTGGGGGTTTATCACAGTGATTTGGGGGGGTTTATCACAGTGATGTGAGCGGGTGTTTAGCACAATGATATAGATGGGTGTTTTATCACAGTGATCTGGGTGGGGATTGTTCGTTGTGCTTGAAGTTAAGATTTATCGTGCTGACATACATCCGTTTTTGAGAGGCTTTTTTTTGTTAAGAATCACTGGTAATGACTGCTATGAACAAGAGAAGTATAAATATCCATATCCAATGTGAGAAGTGACGGGAAGTGGGGAATGAAACAATTAATTATAACATTTCTCAATTTTCAGAGAAAAGTATAAAACTGAAGTGTCATTACTGTGTTCAAGCATATTTTTTCTTATGTTCTCCAATGTGTATTTTATATGTGGAGCCATTCTAGTCTGTAGTGCCTGGAAGATGCTTGACCTCTTTAATGTAAAAAGTAGGCACACTTAAACAAATTTATAGACAGTTCATAAATTATTGGTAACATTTCATTGTTTCACTCCCATAAGTAATGCAATATCAATCCTGCAATTATGTTACTGTTTTACCAGCACATGCCCACACACCAGTGGAATTTCATTGTGTATACAAAACCAAACCTAAACAGGATTGTACAGTGACATTTACACTTTTTGTATACAGCTCTGCTGACATCTATCAGTACAGGAGTGCATGATTTATGCTTCTCTCTATCCTCGGTCTGACAAGTAAAAGAAATGTTATTGCAGTCTGGGCTACATTCAGCTAGGTTCTGTGTATATCTGAAGAATAAATATTTAGCAAGTGAAGAGCTCTGGTTGTTATTAGTTACTAATGAAAAACCATTAATTAAATCAAAGTTAAACCTACGTTACATGTATTCGAATACGCATCTTTGTGAATAAGCACGTGTAACGGTTACCTTTAGGCAATGGTTGAAAAACTTGGCTCAGCAAATGTTCAAATGGAACCGTATTTGCATCAGTGGTCACTGGCACAAAATGGTCAGTTTAATATTGATCCAGTTCAAGACTTCTCTTGAAGTGTACCAGTGAAATTACAGTTAGTCCGAATGTTCGTCACCAGTTAATGTGGTAACAAGCCTCAGACGTAAATGTGACAAAGTCAGTCACAGCTTTGTTATCCAGCTGTGAGTGGAAAATTATCATTTATCTGCAGCTGTATATCCAAGTTTAGTCAACGGGGTAGTGAACTGCCTCAAGCAGCCAATTTTATTGTGTAAGGAAATCAAAATAATGAACTATTTTACTACGTGACTTTCTTAATAGAACTTTAGGGAAACAGCTATGGAGAGTGAACTATTCAAGTCTATTATTCATAGGTATTAAGAATAGCTCTGTATATGATCAGAATGTTAAAGTGAAAGATGTGTGCAGTGTGATCATTAGCAGAGTAGAAAACTGTCTGTTCTGAACTCGCACTCCATTGTTGTAGACATCAAGCCTCATACAACAATGGACCAGAGGATCATTAGTACTCAACTTGAGAACTGGTCTATTCTATAATGCTAATGAGCATAATGCTGTCTTTTACTGTAATTGAGTGCTGCGTTAAAGCAAGCTAATGAAGTGCTTTTATCTGTTGCTGTATGTAGGTATGTCATTTTTGTCTTTATGTTTTATCATTTGTGCTTTCCTGTTATTCATGATTTATAACTTGACATGTAGTGACCTCTATATCCAGGCAGCCACAGAAACGTGGGATTTCTATGCACATTCTTAAGTAAGTAGTTAGTTCTCTTGCTCATATATTTTCACTTATGCTGAAAGGATTCCCCAGCTCCTGGACTGGGTGAGTGGACTGCACATTCCTGTACTTATTCCAGCATCTGTGTTGTTTAATTGATTGGCAGACGGGAGCCATGCATGGCTGAGATCAGACAGACACGTCTGTCATTTTTTTTATATGGTGGACCGCTCCATGTCTGAAAACAGATGAAAGGTGTCTCGGAGGCCTCAGTCAATGCTCAGAACCTTCACAGGTGAAATCAGCTAATATCCAAAGTTGTCAAAGTTCCTCGACTTTGGAAATCATACAACATAATATAACATGGAGCTGACATCGGAAACAGTCAGGAGTTTTCAAATAAATCTATGTGTTATATTACACTGATGGGATGTATGAGGATACTATTCAAAACCTTGCAACTAGTTATGTGGTGGCACAGTTGTGCAATTTAAAATTTCAGGTAATCACATTGAATATCTTAATAAACACATCAAAGCCAACTGTAGAGAAAATAAACGATGTTGCAGAAAATATGTTGAAGTAAAATATTCCCTTGATGTATTCAAAATGATTGTAGCTATATTCTGGACAGAAGTGCCTTATAATTATTTTAATTGCATATATCGTAACTGTTTCTGACAAACTCACTTGCTTGTTAACCTATCTGAATTGGATTCTTCCATTAGCTTTCAGATAAAATGTTGTACAATTTAACGTTCCTTACGGTTAATAAAAGGGATCTTTAATTGTTTTGTACCAGTAATATTCATTATCTTTTCATGTCTGTCCTCGTGGAAGCAAACGGTCAAAGTTCAGGAAAAGAGGGACTGAAATGTCCATGAAGAATATTTAGTCCGAGAATATTGCCTCAGGCAGATAAATATTTTCTGTACCATCATTATTTTCTGCGTATATGTCTCACAAATCATCAGTTATTCAATAAGTATGCCTCAATTTAGCGTAACAAAATAGCTGTGGCAAGCTTAAGGTAGACAGAACAGAAGATTGTTTTGTGACTAAAAAAGACAGGCAGTGTATAATACAACCAGTAGATTCGAGAAATGGAGCTGAATTTTAAATGCCAAAACAGGCAGGCTTGGATCAGTTGCGAGGATGTAAAGTATCCAAAATCTGTTTCCTAACCTCAACCCACCTCCAACATGCTCATTTTATCTTTAAGCAAAACTGGAAGGAGGGTGATAACCAACCCAGTCCAAGAAGGCAATTTACAGCTTTTTAAAATATGGCCATGGTTCAGCGAATCTCATTGTCATTTAACTTTTAAAATGTAATAAATGCTGGTCAGATTTTCTGAGCTGCAGGAAAATTGGTAGCTCCCTTTAGGTTATGACTTGGTGGATTCCGGCGGTACGTTCCGTTGCACCTACATCCTGAGTCCAAGGGCCTATGAGGAGCCTCTGTGATTGGGCACCCCACAACTTCCTCCCATGCAGAGGCTTTGATCACTCCTTTACCTCCATCCTCGACACCACCAGCCTGCAACTTTCTGACTGATCTGATCCCCACTCAGTCAGGTCAGTAGAAATTCTGCATGAAGAGAAGCAACTGTTTTTTTAAAATACATTTTGGGCATGCTTCAGCAGACTTGAGTTAAAGCCCACTGAATGGCAGGTTTAGTGGGGTGTTTCTCAGCCTCTGCAGCGCCGAGAAACATCCCGCTAATTAACTACATGATGCACCATCAATTGGACTCGAGTCGTAGTGAAGTTCCAAACAACAGGCTTTAATACGCTAGATGTGAGCCCGGCAGTGGTCGTACAGAGAAAGGCCGACTGCCAGCCACCACGAGCTCTTATACCCTGCCTTGTAGGCGGAGCTACCAACCTCTCAGCCAATCGGCAGGGAGTCACATGACCAGCCACAACCAATTGGCAGAGAGGCACATGACTTGCCTGGGCCAATGGGCAGCGAGGCTGCTGTACCAATGGCAGCCTGGTTCTCCGGTAATATGATCTCTCTGGCCATACTACCACATTCACCCCTTGTGGAGAAAGAAGCCGGGGGGGGGGGGTTGGAATGAGTGGCACGAGAGACGGGGGGAGGGGTGGGGTGTATGGCCCATAAAACTGGTAGTATGACTAGAGACTTCTTTGGGTAGTACCGAGGTAACTATGGCTGCCCACTGACCCGTGACGAACGTGCAAGAAAACCATGCTATATACAGTGTACAAGAGAAAAAAAAAACAACAATAACCATAGTAATAATAATAAAAAAACATCGGCAAGGAACATGTGCAGAACATGAAAGTCCATAAGGTCCATCAAATTGACTCGATCAGCCGGACGGGTGCTTTCGGTGTCCTGCCGGACCTGCGCAGTGGCGCCGGTGACGTTGGAGCGGTGGTTGTCCGTGACTCCGGGAGCTGTGGTCGTGGTCCTGTGTCCGTACCCTGGTTGGAGTTGGTGGTAGCGGGATGGGGGAAGGGGTTCCTGTGCGCTGGGTTGCGGGGGCGCTGGGGGCACCGGGGGCAGTCGGAACTGGGGGGAGGGTGTTGGTGTTGGGGGGTGTGGCCGCACTCCGGCGGGTGCCAGGTCCCGAAGGGAGACCGTGTCCTGTCGTCCGTCGGGATACTCCACGTACGCATACTGCGGGTTTGCGTGGAGTAACTGGACTCTGTCAGCCAACGGGTCGGACTTGTGCACCCGCACATGCTTCCGGAGCAGGATGGGCCCGGGTGTGGCCAGCCAGGTCGGGAGTGGAGTCCCAGAGGAAGACTTCATGGGGAAAACAAGAAGACGTTCATGAGGTGTTTGATTCATGACAGTACAAAGGAAGGACCAAATAGAGTGGAGGGCGTCTGGGAGAACCACTTTCCAGTGGGAGACTGGGAGACACCTGGACCGCAGGGCCAGTAGGACGGTCTTCCAGACCGTACCGTTCTCCCTCTCGACCTGACCGTTACCCGGGGGTTATAACTGGTCGTCCTGCTAGAGGCGATGCCCCTGCTGAGCAGGAATTGACGCAGTTCATCACTCATAAAGGAGGACCCCCGGTCGGTGTGGATGTACGCGGGGTAACCGAACAGGGAGAAAATGGAGTGGAGGGCTTTGAAGACAGTTGAAGTGGTCATGTCAGGGCAGGGGATGGCAAAAGGGAAGCGGGAGTACAATCACATTTAAAAAGTATATGTTGAGGTTGTTGGAGGGGAGGGAACCCTTGAAGTCCATGCTGAGACGTTCAAAGGGGCGGGAAGCCTTTACCAGATGCGCCTGCTCGGGGCGGTAAAAGTGCGATTTGCACTCTGCGCAAATGTGGCAATCCCTGGTCATGGTCCTGACCTCCTCGATGGAGTATGGCAGGTTGCGGGTCTTAATGAAATGAAAGAAGCGGGTTACCCCTGGATGGCAGAGGTCCGCGTGGAGAGTGCGGAGGCGGTCTATCTGCGCGCTGGCGCAGGTACCGCGGGGCAGGGCATCAGAACCCAGGACGATACAAGTTATCATAGTTGTATGTGGACAACTTGATCCGCCACAGTTAGGGACCTACTGGGCATAATAAGAAAAGAAGCCCAGACAGCGTTTGAGGGCTTTGAGGGAGGTGGGAAGGAGGAGTTCCATAAGGGGGCGCATGCGTTCGGGGTCAGGGCCTATCACTCCATTACGCACTACGTAGCCGAGGATGGCTAGACGGTCGGTGCTAAACACGCACTTATCCTTATTATATGTGAGGTTAAGGAGTTTGTGGTTCGGAGGAATTTGCGGAGAATGGTGTCGTGGTCCTGCTGGTCATGGCCGCAGATGGTGACATTGTCGCGATACGGGAAGGTGGCTCGTAAATCGTTTTGGTCAACCATTCGGTCCATCTCCCTTTGGAAGACCGAGACCCCATTCGTGACACCAAAGGGAACCCATAAAAAGTGGTAGAGTCGCCCATCCGCTTCGAACGCAGTGTACTTTCGGTCACTCGCGCGGATGGGGAGCTGTTGGTAGGCGGACTTAAGGTCCACCATGGAAAAGACTTTGTACTGCGCGATCCTGTTAACCAGGTCGGAGATACGGGGGAGAGGATACGCGTCCAGCTGCGTAAACCTGTTGATGGTCTGACTGTAATTGATGACCATACGGTTTTTATCCCCAGTCTTAACCACCAGCACTTGTGCTCGCCAGGGGCTGTTGCTAGCCTCGATGACCCCTTCCTTCAGGAGCCTTTGGACCTCGGACCTGATGAAGGTCCGGTCCTGGGCACTGTACCGTCTGCTCCTGGTGGCGATGGGTTTGCAATCCGGGGTGAGGTTCGCAAACAAGGAAGAGGGATGCGAGGCTGCAAACAGTAAGGGGGGGAATAGGGCCGCCAAATTTAAAAGTTAGGCTCTGCAGAAGTCCAAGTCCAAGAAGTGCCGGTGCGCAGAGGCGGGGGAGGACGAGGAATTTATAATTTTTAAAAACCCTCCCCTCTACCATGAGGTCCGCTACGCAGCACCCGGTGATTTGGACGGAGTGCGAACCAGATGCCAGAGCGATTTTGTGCTTTACGGGGTGAACGGGGAGCGAGCAGTGTCTTACCGTGTCGGGGTGGACGAAACTCTCTGTGCTCCCGGAGTTCAGTAGGCAGCTTGTTTCACGACCGTTGAGGTGGATCTGTGTGGTCGCCATGGACAGCGTGCGGGGCCGTGTCTGGTCCAGTGTCACCTAGGCGAGTCGTGGCAGGAACGCGGAGTAATCGCTTGCGGGGTCCTCCGTGCCAATCCAAGATGGCGAAGCCCGTCAGCTGCACGTGGTTGGGGATGAACAATATGGCGGCTCCCTGGGGTCACACGTGGAGTCGGGGGCCCAAAATGGCGGCGCCCGGGGCTCGCACGTGGTGTCCGGGGCCCAAAATGGTGGCGGCCGTGGATCACTCGTGGCGGTGGGGGGTGGAGGCAGCGAGGTTGCACGGGGCCCTAGAGGAGTGCAGGGGGGGGGCCCCGTGGTCACTGTCTGGAATGGCAGCGACCGACTTGGAGAGGCAGACGGCCGCGAAATGGCCCTTTTTGCCGCAGCTCTTGCAGACTGTGGTGCGGGCTGGGCAGCGCAGGCGGGGGGCTTGGCCTGCCCGCAGAAATAGCAGCGGGGGCCCGTGGGACTTGTCTGGGCGTCCTGCAGCACAGGTCTGGGGGTCCAAGTCGGCGGGGGTGAGGGGGCTGTACCACGCTGCTCAAGGGGCTGCCGCACGGCCGGGGGCATGTGCGCGCGCATTGTGGTCAGCGACCTCCAAAGAGGATGCAAGAGTCCGTGCCTCAGTGAGGCTGAGAGCGTCCTTCTCTGACAGTCTCTGCCGTATTTGGGGTGACTGCATGCCTGCCACAAAGGCATCCCTAATCAAGAGTTCGGTGTGCTCCGCAGCAGTGACCTGCGGGCAGGCGCAGTTTCTCCCTAGGACAATGAGGGCCCGATAGAATTCATCGAGGGACTCACCGGGGAATTGTTGCCTTGTTGCCAGGAGGTGCCGCGCGTAGACCTGGTTTACTGGCCTGATGAAGTGTCCTTTTAGGAGATCCATGGCGACATCATAGTCCAGTTCGTCCTCTGTCATCGAGTAAACAGCGGTGCCCACGCACGAGTGGAGGATGTGGAGTTTCTGCTCCTTTGTTTGTTGATTTTCTGTAGTAGTGAGGTAGCTGTTGAAGCACGCCAGCCAATGTTTAAAAGTTGCTGACGCGTTTGCAGCATGCGGGCTGATCCGGAGGCATTCTGGCTTAATCCGTAGTTCAATTTTCAAAGTCTAGCGTATTAAATTGATGCACCATCAATTGGACTCGAGTCGTAGTGAAGTTCCAAACAACAGGCTTTAATACGCTAGATGTGAGCCCGACAGTGGTCGTACAGAGAAAGACCGACTGCCAGCCAACACGAGCTCTTATACCCTGCCTTGTAGGCGGAGCTACCAACCTCTCAGCCAATCGGCGGGGAGTCACATGACCAGCCTCAACCAATTGGCAGAGAGGCACATGACTTGCCTGGGCCAATGGGCAGCGAGGCTGCTGTACCAATGGCAGCCTGGTTCTCCGGTAATATGATCTCTCTAGCCATACTACCACACTGCACTTTGCCATATTTTTGGCCCTCAGGGAGATTTCAAAGATTCCTCGCAGATCAGAGTGCCATTTTGACGGGCTATCCTGATCTATCCCCTCCCCACCCTTTCAGATCTGCCCCCCTAGCATGTATGCAAATTGGGATCTTATCACTGACCCTGTGAAACAAAAGTAAAACCTTGCAGATGCTGGAAATCTGAAATAAAAACAAAAAGTTTCAGAAACACCCAGCAGTCTCCTGGCAACACCTGTGTGCAAAGTATCTTGATAAATCTCAGGTGACTGGCAGGGTTCCTCTGGACTCCCCCAGCACACAGCTGTGAAAACATTCCAAACTGACACCACCTCTACTCCCCCGCCCCCCCTCCCATCGCACGACTCACTTGACTGCCGGCCTGGTGGCTTCTGTGCTGCCTGAACCTCAGAGTCTCAAAGCCAGGCACGTGTCTGGAGATCTATTTCATGCAGGCAGCTGGGTGACAGGATGTGAAAACAGACCGAGGCCCCAGTTCCAGTTTGGAGTTAAATTTCCCCTACTTTGCTCTGTATAAAGTATTAAAACAAAACTTGCATCCAAATTTTATTAGCTCTGAGATTGACTCAAAGAATAAGATGTAAGAATTGTAGCTGTAGAAATTAAGCTTGTTTTGGGCATAGAACAGGTGCGACACCCAGTCACCTCGACACAACTAACACTCAAATTGGTCTTCCTGATCAATATAAATGAAATTGGGGGGGAAAATTGTGCAGCAAAAGACAATCTGAATACTTGTGCTAGCCTCTGCTGTTGGATTCTACCCAGGCTGTCTAGAGAAGGGAGCCTTTTATAAAAAATTGTTTGCTCAAAAGGACCTCGGTTGCTGCAATGGCTTTGATTGTATCAGTGCGTGTACTTATGACCTGGGTTGCTGACAGGAATGATGAGTCATTTGATGAAAGGACACCCCTTGACCCCAGCAACCAGCCTGCTACGCCATGGTCTGGGGGGAATAGAGTATATTTTGAGAATTGGCACAGTATGAAAACACATAACTATTACCAGGAAATTACGCAGAGAGCTTATCACACACTGCCTGTCATCATGAAAAGTTGAACATGAAGTGAATGGATGCCCTTCTTGAAGAATAGCTGAATCACACTGGGTAGAACGCAGAGCTACGTGCAAGCAATCTATGATGTCCTGCAGGAATCCAGCAATATGAGTACATACCAGTGCTATCTCTGCCACAGGGAAGCTAATGAATTGTTGGTGCCTTGCAAACAGCGCATCCATCACCTGCCTGATAGCTGTATTCACATCAAACTGATTGATGTTACTAATGTCACCAGAAGCATTTTGGAAGGAGTCAGAGGCATAACAGTTTAGAGCCACAGTGACCTTCACTGTTACAACTAGTGTAGTGCAATGCCCTTGGTTTGGATTCCAAATCTCGGTCCAACAAGTGACATGGTAAAAGATTGGCTTTCTGCTGAAAGAAAGAAATATTTGCATTTGTCTAATGCCTTTCACAACTTCAGTTGCCCAAAAGAATTTTGCAGCCGATGAAGTACTTCTGAAATGTAATCACTGTTGTAATACTGAAGGGCAGTTCCTTGCCCACTATGCTGTGCGGTTCAGGTATGATCTTCTATTTCTGACTACCTGGATGCTGTGAGGGCCTCCTGTGCCCTTCCCTCTTCATCCCTCTTCCTGTAGCCGATGCAATTTTTCCTGCTTTTCCCCCTGATTTTACAGTCTCAAGGCTAAACGCAGCAACAAAAAAAGAATCCTGATTTAGGTGCAGGACTTTTACTAACACATTTTAATGAAGACTGCATTTGTCCCTGAATCAATATGCTGTTGTCCACACACCATCACTGTAAAATTGCTCTTCATGGCCTCCTTTTTAGCTCTGAGAAATGGGAAAAATGAATCCCAATTCTACACCATTGATTTCAGTGTACGCGTTGCCTTTTTTGCAAGGGGTGTGGAGGGTGAAGAGATATTTTTGCATGTTTATAAATCTTCAACTACTTGAATATAATCCATACAATTAAAATGCACAGTTCTTTAAAATACACATTTTGGAACATGTGGTAGTAATTATTAGTCTTGCATTTAATTAATAATTATCTACAGAAGCAGTCAATTGAAGGCTTTTTAAAAATAAACACTAATAAGACACTTGAAATGAAAGGGCTTAAGGTAATGAAGACAAGTACTTGTCAACGTGAAGATGGTCAGCTTTTATCAGAGAGAATTGAGAAGCAAACCAATGATCCTGGCTGTTATATCAGCTTTTTCACCTTGGCTGCTATTTGTTCCTCTTTCTTATATTTCCCCACAAATTCCCTTTTACTCCCAATAATTCATCTGACCTTCTTTCTTTCTGTCCATCTATATTTTTCTTCCCAAATTTTGTTTTTGCGCAGCAAAGTACTTCATTTTCCAGAAGAAAAATGGAAAAAGTGCTAAAACTGCCACACAGTTCATTCAGTTTTTGAGATGGATAGATATGTTAAGATTTGAGATCCTTTCTTGACCAGCTCTGCTGAAGGATTTGAGTAGAAGCATGAATTTATTTTTCTTTCAGAATCTGACTGACTTTGTGTGCATCGGGCATTTTCTCATTTCATTTCAGGTTTCCAGCTTTTTCCAGTTTTATTATTAATATTACTTACCGCCCCATTCTTTCCTGGCAATTCCCAATTCCTCACTTCTCTTTCGTGTTCATTTCCTTCTTTTCTTGACTATGTTCTCTGCAACGGTACATACTGCACTCTTCCTAATTCCTTTTTTTTTCAAATTTAGAGTACCAATTTGTTTTTCCAATTAAGGGGCAATTTAGCGTGGCCAATCCAATCTTTGGGTTGTGGGGATGGAGCTCACGCAGACATGGGGAGAATGTGCAAATGCCACACGGACAGTGACTCAGGGCCAGAATTCGAACCTGGGTCCTCAGCGCTGTTAACCACTGTGCCACCATTCTTCCTAATTCCTGACAGCATCCTTACAGTTGTACAGTAACAACTTGAAAAATAATCTAATCCTTCACAGTATTCATTCTGGCAAATAGCAGAAAAATGTATGCACGATTAAATACATGGGCTCTAGTAGAGAGGAATAACAGCACAGGCTCTCTGGCACCGGTAATGGAACCAACACATCACCATTAAAAATCACTTTCTCCTCACAGATCCCACAGCCTGGCCACCCACCGTCAACCTACCACATCAACACTGGACATCCTCAACCATTTTAGCATCAACCAAGGACTTTGTGAGGCAAATTAGCACAAGTGGGGCTTTGCAGGGAACGAGGGCTGCAGCTGTGGTGCACCCCAAACAATGGCTCATATTGTTTAAAACTACTCCTGACAAAATTCAGCTGAGGGCTCAGAGCTCCATTTAGCCACTGTGGAGGTTGTGGCCTGGCTTGGTGATTACTGGTCACGCTAAAACAAAACCAAAATGGATTTTCAGTTCGGTCTTTATAGCATGCCAAGTAAAGCTATTGCCATTTGCTCCTCAGACACTCAGCCTTCTTTAAACTGTATGGTAACCCCAGTACATCCATCTGGTAGTTTATATATATCACATAAAAAGGTGAAAAAAAGTATTGTAGCCTTTTCATTAACTTGATCCAGGAAATGTTGATCAACAAATGGCCTCTCATTGACATATTACCAAGTTACCCTGGTGGTTGATTTTTTAATGTTAGGGAGAGTACATGGCGGCATTTGTCTATATATGCCTTAAACTAATTTGCAGAATGCAACAATTTTTAACTTCCTTAGAACACACCAAAGAGCTTCACGAATTACAGTTGTTTTGTGGTCATGCAGTCCCTTTAAGGTGGCAGGTTCCACTGACCATGTGACCGACTCGGGGCCAACCGCATGGTAGCGCACGAAACCCAGCCAATTGGAAGATTGCCCGGGGCCTCAGGAGCAGGATCCCAAGCAGTGTGGACCAGAGAGTCAATGTGTTCAGACCTGTTGTATTGCATTCTGTTATTTTTACATAGAATTTACAGTGCAGAAGGAGGCCATTCGGCCCATCGAGTCTGCACCGGCTCTTGGAAAGTGCACCCTACCCAAGCCCACACCTTCACACTATCCCCATAACCCAGCAACCTAACCCAATGCTAAGGGCAATTTTGGACACTAAGGGCAATTTAGCATGGCCAATCTACCTAACCTGCACATCTTTGGACTGAGGGAGGAAACCGGAGCACCCGGAGGAAACCCACGCACACGGGGAGAACGTGCATTAACTGCCTTTGCCTTTCATCAATGACCCCCTTTTGTTAACTGCTGGAAGCCTCCAGTGTATGTCTTGAATGACCACATTGGTGACGAGGTAAAAGCTTTAGAACGCTGTTGATCGTCCTCATGAATTGAGGGGGAAAGGAAAGAACAGTTGAGAAAGCTCCAGCAAGAGTCGGAATCATTTAAATCATGAGTAAATTGGTAAACTGGACCTTTTTGATCAAGGATTGAGGATTGGAGTCAGTACATTGAACAACTCCATTTTTTTTTACCGTGAATGAAATCACAGGCGGGGACAAGCAGAGGTGATATTCCTGACAGTTTGCAGGCCCCAAAGCTATCATTTTATTAGGAACATCATGTGACCCGAAGACCTTTGACAAGATAGTAAAATTTGTGAAAGAACATGTTTTTGTTGCTGGTGGGTGCCCACTCTAAGTGGCCATAGATGTAAGAGATGTGGAACATTACTTCGGCTGCCAAGGTAGATTCCTTGCGTGTGTTTTTGCCATTTGTGGACTTCCCGAGTCACTTCTTTTGAAAAATAGCACCACCTTCAGCGGCGAATGATTTCCAGGTTTTTGTGCAAGCAAATATCATATGCCACATGAGGACAGCCCCGTACAACCTAGCATCAAACGGTTTGGCTGAGTGGACCTTTCAAACTTTCAAGAATGCCATGAAAAAGTAATTTGTGAAACCACTTCGCCAGCTGATGGCTAATTTTTGGTTGTTGTACAACTCAACCCCCCACTCAACCATGGGGGCCACACCAGCTGAGCTGCTCATCGGCCATCGGTTGAAAACCCGGTTGGACCTTGCGTCCCTAAATATGGTGGAGAGGGCGGACCCACGCCAGGCCTCCCAGAAGAGTTAGCTGTCAGAGCAGAGGGACAATTGACTTTTTGAAGGACTCTGTTTTCTGTTTCTTGTTAACATTTGTAAATTCTGCATATAGATTTTGTGGCAGTTGTAATAAGGGACTTTAGGGGGATGTGGTAGCGCAGCCCTTTCAAGGGGACAGGCTCCATGGACCAGCTGACCGGTTCGGGGTAAATCACGCAGGAGCACTTGAACTCCGGCCATTAAGGAGTTTGCACCTGGTCCTGGGAGCAGGGCTTGGGACAGTGTGGATCAGGGAGCTGAAGTGTTCAGACTGGCAGTATGGTGTTCTGTGTCTGCTACCTGACAGCCTTTGCTCTTCATCATTATACCCCTTTTGTTAACTACTGGAAGGCTCCAGTGTGTGTCTTGAGCCACAAGTACAATGATGATCTTTGTGTGTCCAGCAGGATCCCAAGAATAGCATTGAGACAAATGGCCATTTAATATGATTTTGATGTTTGAGGGGTAATGTTTGGCCAGGGCATTGAGAGAACACCCCTGCTTTTCTTCGAATAATGTGATAGGAATATTTCCCTCTCAGGAGGCAGATAGAGACCTCGGCCAGGATTCACCAAGCCTCTGCGCCGAAATCGTGCTCGGCGCAGGGGCGGAGAATGGGGGTCTCAGTCAGACCCGCGATCGGCTTCGACACCGGGATGCGATTCTCCGGCGACTGGAGAATCGACGCCAGTCACACGTGCGCAGTTGACGTGGTGCCGGTCGGGGGCCATTGAAAGAGGCCCCCGCAGTGATTCTCCGCGGTCGACCGGGTAAGTTCCGCTGGTGTGGTTCCCGTATGGTTTCCCCCGGCAGGAGTTCGGACTCGGGGCCGCGGTGGCCGTCCTGGTGGGGGGGGGGGGGTGCGGGTGGATCAGACTCCGGTGGGGGCCTCCACAACAGCCAGGCCCCGTAATCGGGGCCTACCGATCAGCGGGCGCACACGATGTGGGGGGGGCTTATCGTCTTCCGTGCCGGCCCGCTGTGTGGCTCCGCCATGTTGCGCAGGGGCCGGTGCAAAAACAGTTGCTGCACGCATGCGCGGACCCGGGGCCAAAGTGCAGGACCCCATTATCGGCAGCAGGAGCTGTGCGGCGCACCCCGGGGCCCTGCTATCTCTCTTGAAGTCGGAGAATCACTCCAGGCTTTTTGAAAAAATCTAGGGTGATTTGCGCCCGTTTTCCCGCGGGCGTCATGACATAGCTCTATTTTCAGAGAATCCCGGCCATCTGCCTGAATAGTGGCACTTCAGTAATGTAGCAGAACCTGATATCGCACTGGTGTTTGACATGAATTATATGCTTAAGTGTTAGAAGCTAGTTAGGGCAGCAAGGTGGCACAGTGGACAGCACTGCTGCTTTACGGCGCCGAGGCTCCAGTTTCAATCCCGGCCCTGGGTCACTGTCTGTGTGGAGTTTGCACATTCTCCTCGCGTCTGTGTGGGTTTCGCTCCCACAACTCTGAAAGTGTGCAGGGTAGGTGGATGACCATGCTAAATTGCCCCTTAATTGGAAAAAATTAATTGGGTACTCTAAATTTATTTTTAAAGACAAGTGTTAGAAACGGGTACTGGACCCACAACCATTGAACCAAGCTGGCATACAATCACCCCAAAAAGCTCCAACAAATTACCTGAGACCTTTGTGAACCCAGATTCCCAAAGGACTGGAGTTGTACTTCACCCTGTGCAAGGTCTAACAATACGAAACAGCTTCTTGGAAGATATCTCAACCTTAGCTTTAGTATTCCAGGATTTCAGGTTGACTTACAGTGCTACATTCAAAGCATGCTGAATCGTTTTACATTGATTAAAGAGTGCAGCATAATTGCAGCTTTAAATGCTGCAAATTTAGGGCCAGCCTGGTTGGTTTTCAGTCTATCTATTGAGCATTTTGGCTGTGTACTGGGACAATTTTATATTAGCAAACAGCAAGTTGGATTTTTCCTCCAGAATCCCTCTGTTCAGGCAATGTGGGAGCAGCTGATGAGGTTAGAAGATCCATCACTGAAACCTCCTTATTCCAGAAAACTGACAGCACAATTTTATCTTTTCTCCCTTCCCTTATTTTGGGGTGGATTGTTCCATTTGGCACCTAACACATGTTGTGGGTGACATCTTGAAAATGGAGTTTTCTGAATTTTCCAGCTTCCACTATGACGAACTCTGGCCTGCTTAAAATAGATGGGCTACCATGCCCGTTAAGATGGAGCAGACAAATTTCAGACAATGCATTCAGGTTTTGTACAGAAATATCAGACAGCAGAATTTCAAAGTTGTTTTAAATATCATGGGCTGGATCCTCCGCACCCTCACGCTGAAATTGGGCATTGGTCGAGAAGGGATGGGCAGGTAGTGAATTGTGGATGGGGAGGGTGGCCATCGGTTGGACTTTGGGGCAACCCCCTTTTGGAATTGTTCCCTTGGCCCACTGCTATGTCCACCACAACAGACTCATGAAAGCTGAGAGGCCTCTGTGATCCACGCCCACATGATTCCCGGCCCTGGAAATTAAGATCCATTTATATTCATTAATGCTTCCACCGGCAGTGGCGTGAATCTCGATTCTGGCAGCAGTGGGGAGGGTCAGAGCTTTGCATTCGGATTGGTGCCAATCCTGATTCCGCGATCCTCCGCCAGATCGTGGATACCGATACTGGCACCGGCTAACAGAGAATCCACCCCACTTTCTCTGCAGGATGCAAAAAGCACATTAACCCCCCAGGGACCTCCCCAGTCAATCGGTATTCTTCTGGTCAATTTCACCTGCTATTTACTGCAAGCAAAAGAAAATATTTTTAAAAACTTGACCATTGCAACCAAATGATGTGTTGGGTATGCTGGGTCTGCGAGGACTGCGTTTACCAGAGTAGTGAGAGAGGGCCAACACTTGTAGAAGTACAACTCTATTTTCTTTAACTATGAACTGTTAAACATACTTGCACTGTGTGTCGACACTATGTTAGGTTGACTGGAGACCTGAGGTTAACCTGACCAGACTATACTACCAGCACATGGTAGATGTTCGTGTTCCTGATCGCGGGCTCTGGCTGTCTCAGAGGCTGCATCCCGAGAGAGCGGGAAAACTAGTACCCTCTGGCTTTATAGTGGCCGTGTCCTGTCTGGTGATTGGCTGCTGTGTTTTGTGTGTTGATTGGTCATTCAGTGTGTCAGCCAGTGTCTGCCTATGCACTATCATATACTTGTGTGTATATTATGACACCAAACACACTATAACCCCAGGCTTTTAACTCTTAACTTGTCCCAAGATTTCAAAACCCATTTTTCTAAAATCCTCCAATCGTCACACGGGACCCTCTCCCCCACCCTCTTGGTGCCCGTCAGTCTCAACTCTGCCCTCCATACCCCTGTTCACATTCCAGTCCCATGCATGCCACTCCTCAAACATCTGAACTGACAGGACTCCCGTTTACACTCCCCTCATTTGTGCCTTTGCAGGACAAAATTGAGCACAACAGATATGAGAGAGCTCAGCTACCTGGAGCCATGAGAGGGCAATGCACCCTCACCCCCTATGAGGAGAGAATCCTTGATCTGGCTGGGGAGGAGCAGGACTGTGCCTGTGCTGATGAAGAAGGGGGGGGCCAGCAAGTAAAAGTGAGAACCCTAAGGACAAACAATCATTTCTGAAACCTCACGTGAGTAAACATCTCGTAATATTAATCCCCAGTCATGTACTGATGCCACCTCCCTTCCCTTGGAGGGCAACCAGATGAGCAGTCCGGACCATCCTCACACCCTTGGAAACCACAGTCCCGAGACGCTCAGTGGGCAATTCACAGATATTAACATCGAAGGGGAGTCGAATCTAACACCTGCACCCTCCACCAGCGCAGATACTCACACCTCAATGGGATTAAATAGGACGCCGGCTTCTGCGTCCCTCACTGGTGAGAACCTCACAGCTGATGATTCACAGCAGGTGGAGGCCGGGATGATCCAGGGTTCTGGCAGTGGAGGAATGCCGGAGGCCAGGACTCTTCTGAGCCCCTGGACGATGATGTTCCTGGGGTGCAGCCATCCCAGAGGTGCTGGAAGATTAAAGGTAGAGTCGCGAGCATCAGGAAGGGATGACAGCATCCATCCTCAGACTGTAAGGCCAACTGGAGGAATCCAATTGCCTTCTGATTGAGGAGATGGTGCCGCCAATGCAACACCACTCGGACAACATTAAGAGGGTGGCATTCCAGTACAGGATGTGCACTCCATGGCAGAGGATGCCCGCTCCATGGCTCAGCTCATTACCTCCATGGCTGAGGGCATGAGCTCCATGGTGTAGAGCTTCAACCGCCTGGTGCTGGCACTGATGGGAATCCATGGGTGTTAGCACCAGAGGACAGCGGGGTTTCTGGATCTCACTCCAGCTGCCCCTCTATCCCATAGAAGCACACAGGGGCCCCCAGTCACCCGATGGAGCATAGCCCGGCGCCCTCCACCCAGGGGCCCCAGAGTGTACGGCCCATCTTAGATTTTAGATTTAGATTTAATGACATGTGTACCAAGGTAGAGTGAGAAGTCTTGTTCTGCCTGGAGCCCAGGCAGATCGTTCCATACATGAAAAACATAGGACATGCGACAAGCGGGATAAGAGGGATCTGGGTGTACAGGTCCACAAGTCGCTGAAAGTGACAACGAGTGGCTCACATAGAAGGTCAAAGAGGCGGTCACTTTAAGTGTCATCGGCAGTAGGTGTCTTCCCATTCCATGTGGTGCCAGCTCTTTCAGGACATGGAAAATGTGATCCACTGTCCTGCTCGTCAGGCACAGTCTTCTCAGGCATCTATAGATAAGTCTGACACCGGAAGACCCTTTGCTGGCACAGTCTCAACTGGGACTTCTCCCTCTGTGCTGCTGCTCCCTGTACAGCCATGGGCCCAGGCTCTACTTCCTCAGCTTGGCATTGATCCTGGCCACATGCAGCGACACATCACTGTTTTTGCAGATACTCTAACACAAATAGCAGAAATGCCAACTTGACAGGCTCCATGATTCTCCAGAATCATGCACTGCAAAGACAAGAAAACCAAAGTGAACAATGAGGATTCCTGAGAATGGCCTGTCCTTCAGTCCTCTACTCCTCTGGGATCTCCACTCATGGCTTCCCTCTTAGTGAGTGCCACTCCATAAAGCATTACATCCTCCCCTCTCACACTGCCATATCCTCACACCTGTCCCTCTCAACTCCACCAAGATTGTGTGCCTGGACACTCGAATCTCACTGGCACATTTCCCCCAGCAATTTGCCAACCCAGTCCCCACCCACCCCACCACACCTTGCAGCTGGTGACAGGGATATTGAGTGGATGCAGGGGATTTGCAGATGGATCCTCATGGGGGACCTCAAAGAAGTCCTCCCATCCTGACCTATAATGGGGTGAGTGATGTTAGACTTCACCATGATGCCTTGCTTTGGCGTTCACACCAGTGTGTTGTAAACTCTTGTATGAGCATTGTGATTCAACTATTTTGATTAAACCAAATAAACTAAATTAAACAAACTGAGGGACAACTTAAAAGGGGCAACCCTTTCTCGGGATACTGCATTGAACTAAAACGAATGGACTATGAAAACTTAAAACATTTCTTGTGTTAAAATGGGTCAAAAAGGCATCCCAGTCCCAGTGGAGCCCATTGGACGGGGAATGCCATGACTGTGTCCATGTGCTCCCTCTCCAGGGACACCCAGTCACGATTGTAACCGTGGTAGAGGGGCAGACAATTGGGTCGGATGACCCCTCGATTGCCCTCTGCTTGGACCTGTGTATAGCGAGTTTGGTCAGACCCAGGAGCAGGTTCATGAGGAGGTTCTCCTCCCCACCTGCCCCTCTCCGCACTGGTACTAAAGAAAATGTCAATTATGTAACTTTTCCTCACAATTAAACAAATTGACAATGTTCCTGCCCAGTTTCAAACCCAGGACCTTTTGTGTGTGAAGCTAATAGGATAACCACTACACTACAGAAGAATGGCACATAGTTGGGACTCCAACCATTTTGCATAAAGCAATGAAACTAAATGAAATAAACTGAGGGACAAATTCAAAAGGGCAGCTCCTTAAAATGATACTGCCTTGAACAAAGTCAAAGACCAAGTGAAACTTAAAGCATCAAACCAAAATATGATTAAATGGGTCAATAAAGCACCCCAGACACTATGGGGGTTCACCAGGCATGGAAGGCCTCGATGGTGCCCATGGACACCACATGTCCCCTCTCCAGGGACACCTAGTCATGAGTGTAGCCGTGGTAGAGGAGCAGACAGTTGGATTGGATCACCCACTCGGCCACCTGCTGCCTGGATCTGTTTATGACGAGTTTGGCCAGACTCAGGAGCAGGTTCATGCAGAGATTCTCCTCCTTCCCCACCCCTCTCCTCACCAGATGTCTGTAGACCAGGAGCGTGGAGTTGAAGTGCAAAAAGACTTCAATAAAAATAAAAGCAAATTACTGCAGATGTTGGAATCTAAAACGAAAGAGAAAATGCTGGACAACCTCAGCAGGTCTGGCATTATCTGTAGGGAGAGAAAAGAGCTAACGTTTCGAGTCCGATGACTCTTTAGATAGGGTGGACAGCGAGAGCCTTTTTCCTCGGATGGTGATGTCTAGCACGAGGGGGCATAGCTTTAAATTGAGGGGAGATAGATATAGGACAGATGTCAGAGGTAGGTTCTTTACACAGAGGGTAGTGAGGGCGTGGAATGTCCTGCCTGCAATTAAAGTGGACTCGCCAACACTAAACGCATTCAAATGGTCATTGGATAGACATATGGACGATAAGGGAATAGTGTAGATGGGCTTTAGAGGGGTTTCACAGGTCGGTGCAACATCGAGGGCCGAAGGGCCTGTACTGCGCTGTAATGTTCTATGTTCTATGTTCTAAATTTGGCCAGGCCCAGGAGCATGTTTAAGAGGACATCCTCCCCCCTCCCTGCTCCTCTGTGCACCATGTACTAAAGAAAATATAAATTGCGTAATTTTTCTTCACAATTAATCAAATGGGTATTGACAATGTTCATGCCCAGTTTCAAACCCAGGGCCTTTTGTGTGTGAAGCAAACAGGATTACCACTACACTACAGAAGAATGTCACATGCTTGGGTCTCTGACCAGTGGCAGTGAACTTTAGCTCTATATTTCATTGGTACAATTGACTTGTCCCTGAAGGATGAAATTGCATATCAAGTAATTGAATGCCTTGTGACAGATGAAGCACAGCTGATTAGAGTGAAGCCTGCAATGACAAAGACACATTTACAGGACTCCCTCATTTTCCTATTTCAGTCCTACACACTTATTTCTGAGAGACAACCTCTTGTCTTAACCTCTTGGTCCTCAGAGTTCTGCCTGAGTGTGGGGTTCTACTCAGTTCAGTTGTGCTTCCCCAAGTGAGAGGGTCTTAATTCCTCATTAGGCAGGGATGCAACCCGTTCCTGAGAACCCCATTCTGCCCTTGCGGTCTAGCCTCTCATGGGACCCCACCCAGTATCCTCACAGTCGCCCCCAGTGCTGACCCTCAGTATTCACCTCCTCCCACCCACTTTCCAGTTCCTACTAAGGACGGACACTCTCTCAGCAGCGGGTTGAGCACAAGCCCAGCAAGGATGACACAGCAAGCGATGCCTGAATGCCAACCTCCAGGCCCCCTTGAAGTAAGTGGTGCCACAAAGTGAATAGAAGGTAACGCTTGCATGAGAATGAGTGACTGAACTCCAGCCCTGGCCTCGAATTGAACGTATCCGTGTCCCCCATATCCTCTCCGGTGCACCCTGAGCAGTGAAGAGCCTGAAGAACTAATATCCTCCACGGAGGTGAGGCCGTCTGGTTCATGCTTTTGTAGATCTGTTGTAAATGACACTGGCGTGAAGTCATGCCGACCACTGGTGAATATTCCATGAAGGGGGAAAGTCTGGAGAGTGCTTGTTAATCATACGATAATGTATTAAAATGAGGTTTCCGTGATCCTGCTGCATGATTCACACTTCTCCACCGGAGAGGGGGGGTGAAAATTCCATAACTCAAACATGCCAGAGAGAATTATGTTTTTCGATTCTCTTCAGATTGTGAACCTGTGCAGTTTTTCTCACGGGTAGAGGGTGAAGGCTCAAAATCGCCCCTTGGCGTGTCATGTGACATAACTCCAGCTTCCTGCCATGGGTTTGGACCCCTCTTCTGGATTCTTGAGCTAGTTAATGCTTCATCCATTAAACGTTTATCAGAGGTTTCAGGGTCTTTTGTCTTTTTGTCTCCATCAGCCAGGGCTTTACCTCAGAAATGGAATGGGGCCTTTGTACATTTCCTTCAAATTTGACTCATGCAGTCATAGGGGGTTTTAGCACCTCTTCAGAAGTAACAGAGTTGCTGTGGTTTTGCATGAATCATAACCAGTCATGAGTTCAGTCTGTATAAAGCCTTTGTCCATCATATATATATATATATATGTGGTATTTTTAAACAATTTTATAATGTAGCCAGGAGGCTGTTGGATGTTTTTTCTTTCGTGTCGTCTTGGCATGATATTCCCAATAACATCTCATGATACTAAATTGAAAAAGAGTAGCAGTGCTTTCTTGAGTGCCCTTGCCAATATTTATCCCTCAATAAATATCATTAAAAAAGAACGGTTTATCTGCTCATTATCATGTTGCAATTTACTGTGTGCAAATTGGCTACCATGTATTCTGCAATATGACAGTGATTACACTTCAAAAGTATTTCAAAAGCTCTAAAGCATTTTGGGACATCTTGAAGTTTTGAAAAGCATAAACTTAATTCTTACTTTCTTTTCTCATTGGCAGCAAGGGCGAAATTTGAGTAAGAAGCACTCAAATTTATTTGAATTAAGAAGCACTCGACTTATTGAAAACTAATTGGTAGTACTGAAGTCATTATGGATGCAAGCATTTTTCGTAAGGTTTGGAAGTTGCTTTCAGTAGCAGGAATAATTTGTATCGCAAAGCGGAGCTTGTTCATCTTTGTCTGCAGATGCAGGTGTGTGGGTACCAGTGGGTGGGCACATAACTCCTCTTATCCAGTTTGACTTACTTAGCATCCTTCATTGGTCTTGCTTTTTAATGAAATGCTTCAAAGGAAACCAATTTAAAAATAATAATAATTCAAAGGATTTGGGGTTCACTGGCTAGGCCAGCATTTATTGCCCATCCTTAGTTGCCCTTGAGAAGGTGGTGATGAACTACCTTTTGGAACTGCTCCCATCCATGTGTTGTAGGGCCACCTACAGTGCTGTTATGGAGGGATTTTCAGGATTTTGCTGCCAATAATGACATTGTCTGGCATCTTTGAATTTGTCTATATATATGTTTCTGGAACATACCTCTTCATTCACCTGAGGAAGAAGCAGTGCTCCGAAAGCTAGTGATTGAAACAAACCTGTTGGACTTTAACCTGGTGTTGTAAGACTTCTTACTGTGCCCACCCCAGTCCAATGCCGGCATCTCTACAATAATGATATTGAGGAAGAAAATGTATCATTTAGAATAAATAGGTATCTGTCTTGAATCAGGGATAGCATTTACATCTGAGGCAGAAGGTTATGGCCATCCTAGAGATTTGAGAACAGTTCAATACTGGGGAATAATCTAGAGTGCTACACTTGGAGGAGATGATATTCCAAAGCTCTGCTTTTGTTTTCAGGTAAGCACATATGAGGCGGCTGGGGCTGGTTTAGCACAGGGCTAAATCACTGGCTTTTAAAGCAGACCAAGGCAGGCCAGCAGCACGGTTCAATTCCCGTACCAGCCTCCCCGAACAGGCGCCGGAATGTGGCGACTTGGGGCTTTTCACAGTAACTTCATTTGAAGCCTACGTGTGACAATAAGTGATTTTCATTTCATTTCACATTAGGTGCCTGTAAAAGAGTTCTCCCAGTCTCCTGGTCAAAATTTATCCCTCAACCATCACTCCCAGATGATATTGTATGATCATTTATCAGATTGCTGCTTGTGGTTTTGCATTGTGCACAAATTGGCTGCTGCATTCCCCGACATTACAGCACTTTGTAAGCACTTTGGGATGCCCTTAGGTTGTGAAGGTTCATTTTTCCTTTATCTTTAACAAATGATGCAAATGCTCAAGAAAACATCAGTGCCAAAAAGGGAAACAATTGGCCTGGTCATTTAATTCATTGCTGTTTGTGAAATTTGCCAGCTTATTCCTACAATACCATAGTAACTACACTTCAAAAGTACTTTGTTGGCTGCAATAATGTTCTGAGGTTATGAGAGGTCCAATAAAAATGTAAGTTTGTTCATTAAATAGTAAGAAAAGATACTAGACACAGAGTACAATCTTTTACATTTTTAATAATTGTTCATGGCTTAACAACAATGCTATGTCACAGCTTTACATAGCATGTGTTTGGGGAGATTAATACCCAAAGGGGACCATCTCTGCCTGTGGTATTTTAAAATCTCAGTGGAAGACATTACTACATGACCATAATTAAAAATGGGAGAGGAGAATGCAAATACTCATTAAAAGTTCAGCAATACAAATGAGGTGTTCAACTGAAGTCGAGAGCAAAGCCTAAGAATTTGCTTATGTTATCCAAGTCCCCTAGATTGGCAACTAGCTATTCTGCCACTACATTCCACCCATACATTGGGTGCTCTAATGTAAATTTCAAATTGCAGTAAGATTATATTTATTTGTTGCTCAGTTAGCCAAGAGCAAAGATCCTAAAATTCAATTTTACTCAACAATGCAAAGCAAACAGTAACATGAATGACTATGAAGCTAATGGTTCTTGTAGCATATGTTGCAACCACCGTAGAGGCACATATGATGTTAAAGTTTAATGAACCATTTTTCTTGCATGAATGACTTTTTCCCTGTCCTCACTTTTTTATAGCAAAGACTCAAATGCAGGCAGATACTAAAATACATTAGCAGATAGTTAAATAGTTTAATACAGTATATGTACTAAATACATGTTACCACAGACAAACAATAACATTCTCTCATTAACATCCGGCACTATTGGCATTGACTCTTTACCAAGGTTTCTTCATAATAAATTGTAAATCTCAATATTGTTATTTATCTTTTTAAAATAATTTTAGAGTACCCAATTCATTTTTTTCAATGTAGGGGCAATTTAGCATGGCCAATCCATCTTTGGGTTGTGGGGGCGAAGCCCACGCAAACACGGGGAGAATGTGCAAACTCCACACGGACAGTGACCCAGAGCCGGGATCGAACCTGGGACCTTGGCGCTGTGAGGCAGTAGTGCCAACCACTGTGCCACCGTGCTGCCCTGTTTTTTATCTTTTTTAAATTTTTCTACATAAATCAGATTTTGCACAATTAGTTTACCATTCAAAATGATAGTCTGACAATCGCATCATAGGATCATAGAAGAACATCATGGGCGCGATTCTCCGCAAATGCGGTGAGTCGTAAAGGCTGCAGTGAAACTGGCCGTGTTTCACGGCAGCCTCCGCGCCACCTCCCGGGACCCGATTCTCCCCCCCGGGCGGGGCTAGCAGCGGAGCCCCGTGAAGCATGGGCTCGCGGGCTTAGCGACCGTCGCTAAGTCCGCACGCCAAGCGTCACGCCGACTGACGCGCACGATGACGTCATCCGCGCATGCGCGGATTGGACGGCTCCAACCCGCGCATGCGCGGGGCCGTCTTCTCCCTCGGCCGCCCCGTGGACTGATCCTGCGGGGCGGCGGAGGGAGAAAGAGTGCGTCCGTTACGGCCGTGGTACTGCCGTGCCAATCAGGGCCCTGGATGCCCAGAAAGGGCATGTTGCGGCCGTTTTTATGACGGCAGCAAGCAGGTGTGTTTGCTGCCGTAAAAACGGCCGTAAAGGCCTGGGAACTCGGCCCATCGGCCTGGGGAGAATCGCTGTTCGGCGTAAAAAACGGCGAGCAGCGATTCGTGTCGTGGGGCGGCCGTGGGGTGGAGAATAGCGGGGGGGGGCGTGAAAAATGTCGGACGCCCTCCCGCTATTCTCCGACCCGTCGTGGGCAGCGGGGAATCGCGCCCTATAGAACCCCTGCAGTGCAGAAGGAGACCATTCGGCTCATGGAGTCTGCACTGACCATTTGAAACACCACCCTACACAGAAACAATCCCCTCCCTATCCCTGTAACTCCACCTAACCTTTGGACACTTCGAGGCAATTTAGTATGGACAATCCACCTAACCTGCACATCCTTGGACTACGGGAGGGAACCGGAGTACCCAGAGGGAACCCAAGCAGACACTGAGGGAGTGTGGAAACTCTACAGACAGTGACCTGAGGTCAGAATCAAGCCGGGTCCCTGGCACTGTGAGGCAGCAGTGCTAACCGCTCTGTCACCAAGCAACCCTCTCACGAAAAAACATACTTTTAATCAAGTGACCATGAACAAACTATCTGAACATGAGTTTACCATGAAAGTACTTTATTCTACAGCATTTTCCTGACATGCAGGCCATCCACTCAGAATTATTTTCAATAGTTAATGTAATATTAAAATTAGAATGAATTAATAACCAGCTCACCTATTTGTAAGTGGCCCATGTGTCCTTTTTAGATTAAGGTTTTTGGTGAAAAAGTAACTTATATCAAGGGACGTTATAATGCATGCATTAGAATGAATTTGGAACAAAAGTAATGGCATTGTAGAGAAATGTCCTTCATTGATTCATCTGCAGAAAGCTAAATTAGACAGTATACAGTACATAGCTGAGGTAATGCATCATGAATACAGTAAGGACTGAAGCTAACAAGCTGAATTAAACTGCGGCTGTCTCAAGTGTGCCTCCGTTTGCATTTTGTTACACTTAATTTTTGTCATCCATTTCCTGCTTTGTTAAAAATTATTTGTCTTTTGGACAAGATAGGTCATATTTCACCTGTTTGATAAATTCTTATCTGCTTCCACTGCAGCAGAATTTGCACTTAATTAATTGCTTGCCCTTTAATTGGACATATGTGTTGTGTACAAATTATGCACACAGTGAAATGTTACTTTTCAAATGCTTTTAAAAGAACGTTTCTACCAGGAAGTGTTCACTTATTGGATAAATGTAATACATATAAAATAATGGATAGGAAGGAGAGTTACAAAGTAGTAATGCAATCAAGGAGTTCAGAAAACATCGTAAATTGCAATAATGAAGCCTCAGAAGGTTCTACAGAGCATCTAAACGAGGACATTATGTTACTGAATAGCTATTTTCCTCAACAAGTTTTGATTTTTATTGGAAATTCTCAGTGTCTTTGTGATATACTGAACTCTGTGTGGAGCTGTTCATAAAAGGTAAAAATGTACAATAAAACAGGAGATTGACATTTGTCACATGAAGAGCATTTTAAGGTCATTTTTGCAAGAGCACACTATTTACACAATGTAATGCACATTACAATAAGCTAATGGCCTGAGGCTCATATAGAGAATATTGCCTCAGAAAGTGTGAAATACTTTTGACAGTAGGCTGGCCTGATAATGTAGCTTAGACCAGTCGAGCGGATAAAACATTCTTCCCATATTTCACACTTTCCGATACGGTAGACTATCACAAATTAACAAGTAAATTATTTATTTATTTATTTTTAACCTAACTTATTTTATATTTATAGTCATCTTTCTGATCCCTTCTGCCTCATATTCTCCCAGGGTGACATGATAATGGGTTCATTGTTGCCTTCTAACAGTGAAGATATGGAAAATATTTCCAGAGGCATGACAGCTCAAGTGTGTGATAAATAGTGGACACAATATGAAGACCCATGGGGTATGATTATATCCCACGAGTGGGCTGACCTGATAATTCATGAGTGATAAAGTTGCAAGTGAGTTATTAGTGAGAGGAGTCGGATATATATTGTATCCCACAAGTCTTCCATAATGTATTCTGTTTATATTTTGCAAAAATTTTATTTATTTTGTCAATATGCTTAAGGGTGTATTAGATCCTTTTACAGATTGTGGATTGTTTCAGAGGACATCATCCATTAATTAATGTAGATACTTTGGATATTTTTGTTTACAAAATTGCCATATTTTATCAAATTAAACTCAAGAAACACCAAAAGAATATTTTCGATTTAAGTGTACCATGCCAGTGCATGTAAACAATGTCATTTCAAGTTGAGATAGAAAACAAATTGAAAGATCTTTCTGTGCATTGTTCTTTCTCAATGGCAGGATTGAGAGCTGTGACTGACACTCAATGTTGGGAATATATTGAAATGCAGCAATGCTTTAAATTGAACTGAAATTTTCTCTGAGCCAAGGATCCAAATGAAGAATTAAAAAATTGATGACACCAACAAAATCAGTGAAATATAATGCCTTGAAACAAATTATTTAGAGTCAAATGCACTTGTTAGCTTCATGCGAGCCTGTCTGTTTATATGTTAGTCAAACAGGCAGTGGCAGAATAGTTTTATTGACAATAGAAAGAGTTGACTATGGTAAAAAGGCTACTCAGATTATTTTAAATCAAAAGGCCTGCATTTATGTTTGTTCCAAAATCATAGCATAATTATTTCTGCCTTTAAATCTGGCGATGAATTGAACTTGAATAAATCCATCCCTTGAATAAACACACATCAATCCTTCATTCCATGAAGGCTTATTGAGGCATCTCTCACTACTCCCTAATGAGCAGAAACACCAAATGCTACATCCTCCTCTTTCTCCAAACTTCCCACCTAGCACACCCACTGGGGATTAATCTAACTGGTCTTCTTGCCTGTCCACTTATGCCACCCACTTTCATCCCTCCAGGCACTGCTGGTGAGTCACTATAATCCTGCCCATACCAACCATCTTTTTCAACCACTCTGCCCTGTCCCCTCCACTGTCACTTGCAACAACTGTGATAAACATTTGGATTTCTTTGTTACAAAGAAAAAGCTTTCTCCCTTTCCCTTGCCTTCTACTCCCACTCCCTTCCGCTGATCCCAAATTTACCTTTGGTTTCTTCTCTATCTCCGTTCATGCCCTCTCCGAGTTCAAAATGTCCACGAGACACACTAGGCTGGATTCTTCACAGCCTCAGGCCGAAATCACGTTCGGCGCGTTGGCGGGGAATCCAATTTCATGCCGAAATCGGGCCTGGCGCCGGTCCGGCGATTCTCCGGGACCCGAGTGATGGCAGAGTACTCCACACGGCTGGGGGCCCATTGCCAGAGGCCAGCCCAGCGCTCCTCTGCTCCCGACCGGCCGGGATCCCGACGGCATGGAACTAACTGCTATTGCTGGTCCAGATACCCGCATGGCGGCTGCCGCCTTGGTGGGGGGCAGGGGGACTGGACACCGGGCCGGAGTGGCCTTATAAGCGGCCGGGGGACTGATCCGTGCGTTCAGATCTTCGGGCGCGTGGGCGATCGGGGGGGACGGGGGGGGTCTTTTTTTCTCGGTGTGGCTTCGAGGTCCGAGTCTGCCATGGCGTTTGACACGGCTCCTGGAGGCCGCCACCAAGCGACTCAAAACAGGCCCGCATCCGCAGCTAAAGCTGGGTCCCTGCTAGCCCCCTGCAAGTCATTGAATCAGCACCACTTCTTCCCAGGAATCTCCAGAGTAAAATGCCAGCGTTTTTACACCTTCGTGGGGACAAAGTCCCATTTTGGGAGAATTGGGAGAATTCAGCCCACTATCTCCCCATCTGACCATGTCTCATGCTAGCAGACTCTGTAAATTAATTCCTTTCTTCAGATACTAACCCCCCTTTCCAAAATAGCATCATCACTTACTCATTAAATAAAACACCCATGACCTCATTGTCCTTGCAAACTACTATCCCACCTCATCCTCCCTCTCCTTTTTGAAGTCTTTGACTGTGTTCTTGCCTCTCAAATTCAGATCCACCTTTCCTACAACTCCATGCTTGAATCTCTGCCGCAACAATGAAATTACAATAATCAAAGATACATATGGCATCCATTGGTGCATTTACCCTGCTCATCACACTTGCAGCCATTGAGGTGGTCTTCTTTCAGGGTCTCTCCTTTGTTGTTCATCTCAGTAGGATTACCCTTACTTCGTTTCCACTCTTATTTGTTCAATGGCTTTTCTTCCTGTCATTCTGTGCCATTACCTCCAGAGGTTCTCAAGGACCTGTTCTTGGTTTCCAACTTCCTCCTTAGCTGCATTCTGCCTCTTGCCAACATGATATGCAAGTCAGTTTTCACAAATGCACTGATGATCCCTCAACTCTCTCCATCCCCTTACTGCTTCTTTACTGCCAGCCTGCTTATTCAAAAAATCCACGTGGAGGCCCGACCGAGCCTACTTCAAGACCCAACCCCAGGAACGCCCAGGGAGGGAACAGACCATGGGATGCAGCCCAACCTGCCTCAGGAAGCCCCTGCCCATGACCCAGGACCCGCAAAATGGCAGAGATCCCACACGAGGACCCGAACGTGCTGCAATGTATTCCCATGCCCGCAGAATCCCGGGACCCATCCGGATGACAAACATGCCCCCCTAGCAACCCATCCAGTTCAACCAGCACCCGGGACCCTGCCAGACGCGACCCCGGAAACGTAATCAGCGCCCTGGTCCCCATCAGCACCCTGGACCCTGCCAGACGCAACCACCTACCTTCCACAAGGTCAGACTTCTCTCATCGGATCCCAGGATCATCCAGCCACAGCTGCCGATTGAGGAAGCAAGGGAAACATGGTGGTCTGCAGGTTAGATTGAAGCAACGCGGTTTCAAGACCCCTCTCCCCAGCATACTCCTGGCAAACGTCCAAGCGATTGAAAACAAGCTGGATGAACTTAACACCAGACTTAGCTCTCAGAGGCAAGTAAGAGACTGCTGTGTGATCTGTTTCACAGCAGAGACATAGCTCACCCCCGCCTCACCGGACTGTGCCATACAATCTGAAGGCTTCTCAATTCACCGGGCGGACTGCACCATGTCATCAGGCAAAGCAAAGGGTGGAGGGGTGTGCCTCCTCATCAACACCTCCTGGGGCTTGGATGTGGCGACCCTGGCGACCTACTGCTCCCCGGACCTGGAATACCTGACTGAAAAGTGCTGTCCATACTATCTTCCATGTAAGTTCACTTCAGCCCTTATCACAGTGGTCTACATCCCACCCCAGGCAGAAGTGAGGAAGGCGCTGGACGAACTGTACACAGTTATAAACAACTACAAAACAGAACACCCGGATGCCTTGTTTATCATGGCCGGAGACTTCAACAAGGCCAACCTCAAGAGTGTACTGCCAAAATTCCACCAGCACATTTCCTGTCCCACCAGGGGCGACAACACTCTTGACCACTGCTACTCAAAAATTAAGGGCGCCTACCGTTCCATCCCCTGACCGCACTTTGGGAAATCAGACCATAAGACGGTGCTCCTTCTCCCGGCATACAAGCAGAAACTCAAGCAGGAGAATCCAGCTAAGAAGGTCGTGCAGTGCTGGTCCGAGGAAACAGAAGAGCTCTTCTGTGAATGCTTAGAGACAGTGGACTGGTCCATATTTAAATGAGTATGCCACCACCATCAGAGATTTCATCAGCAAACGTGTGGACGATTGCGTGCCAAAGAAAGCAGTATGTACATTCCCCAATCGGAAACCATGGCTCAATCGTGAGATTGACCCCCTCCTGAAGGACAGATCTGAGGGATTCAAGGCAGACAACCCTGACCTATACAAGAAATCCAGGTACAACCTCCGCAAAGCCATCCGAGATGCCAAGAGAGAATATCAAACCAAGCTAGAGTCACAGACAGACTGTGGCAAGGACTAAACAACATAATGGGCTACAATGCGAAGCCGAGCAGTATCTCCGACAGCAGCGCACCCCTCCCCGATGAACTCAATGCATTCTATGCTCGGTTTGAGCAGGTAACCAACAATCTGCAGTCGAGTGCCTATAACTCACCCATACCCACATCACAGCTTCCAAAGTCAGATCGGCCTTCCTGAAAGTGAACCCTCGGAAGGCGACGGGCCCAACCGGGATCCCTGGTCGGGCACTCAGAGCCTTCGCGGACAAGCTGGCAGAGGTGTTCGCGGACATTTTTAACCTGTTCCTACTCCACTCTAAGGTCCCCACGTGCTTCAAGAAGATCACCATCATACCGGTGTCAAAGAAGAACCAGGCAACGTGCCTCAATGACTACCATCCAGTGGCCCTGACTTCAGTTGTAATGAAGTGCTTCGAGAGGTTGATCATAAAGTGCACCACCTCCATACTCCCAGAACACCTTGATCCACTGAAATTCGCATACCGTCACAACCGGTCCACAGCAAACGCCATTTCCCTGACCCTACACTCATCCCCAGAGCATCTTGACAACAAGGATTCTGACATCAGACTCCTATTTATTGACATCAGCTCCGCCTTCAACACCATAATCCCAGCCAAGCTCATATCAAAGCTCCAAAATCTAGGACTTGGCTCCCCACTCTGCAACTGGATCCTCGATTTTCTGATGAACAGACCACAATCAGTAAGAATGAACAACTCCTCCTCCACAATAGTCCTCAATACCGGGGCCCAACAAGGCTGCGTACCTAGCCCACACTCTACTCCCTGTACACACACCACTGCGTGGCAAAATTTGGTTCCGACTCCATCTGCAAGTTTGCTGATGATACAACCATAGTAGGCCGGATCTCGAATAACGACAAGTCAGAATACAGGAGGGAGATAGAGAACCTAGTGGAGTGGTACAGCGACAACAATCTCTCCCTCAATGCCAGCAAAACTAAAGAGCTGGTCATTGACTTCAGGAAGCAAAGTACTGGACACACTCCTGTCAGCATCAACGGGGCCAAGGTGGAGATGGTTAGCAGATTCAAATTTCTAGGGGTGCACATCTCCAAAAATCTGTCCTGGTCCACCTACGTCGATGCTACCACCAAGAAAGCACAACATCGCCTATACTTCCTAAGGAAACTAAGGAAATTCAGATGTCCACATTAACCCTTACCAACTTTTACAGATGGCAACTGCTCGGCCCAGGACCGCAAGAAACTACAGAGAGCCGTGAACACCGCCCAGTCCATCACACAAACCTGCCTCCCATCCATTGACTCCATCTACATCTCCCGCTGCGGGAGAAAGCGGGCAGCATAATAAAAGACCCCTCCCACCTGGCTTACTCACTCTTCTAACTTATTCCATCGGGCAGGAGATACAGAAGTCTGAGAACACACACGAACAGACTCAAAAACAGCTTATTTCCCGCTGTTACCAGACTCTTAAATCTCATAAGTCCTTTTATGGACTGACCTCATTAACACTCCACCCTGTATGCTTCATCCGATCCCGGTGCTTATGTAGTTACATTGTATACCTTGTGTTGCCTTATTACGTATTTTCTTTTCTTCCCTTTTCTTCCCATGTACTTAATGATCTGTTGAGCTGCTCGCAGAAAAATACTTTTCACTGTACCTCGGTACACGTGACAATAAACAAATCCAATCCAACCCAACATCCAGTCTTGGATGAGCTGCAATTTCCGGCAGTTAAACATCGAGAAGACAAAGTAATTATCTTCAACCCCTCCCACATATACGATACCCTTGCTGTCAATTTTGTATTAATCACCCCCCTCCCCACCCACCCAACCGCTACTCCAGACTGTTCACAACGTCAGGGCCGTCTTGGCCTGAGCTAAACTTTTGGCTCCCATGTTCTCTCTATCATAAAGACAACCAGTCCTCTTCTAGAATGTCACATTGATATGACAGCATCAATAACCGTGAATCTAGAAACACAATTGATGATGTTGTATTATGTCTCTTAATGCAGTGGAGGCAACAGGAATAAAATGTAATAAGAATTTGAAATTATTCATAGATTAGTTATGCAGCTAATTACCAGGTAATTTGCCCTTTAAGGGCTGTACAGCGGTATCATGCATCACATCGGAGAATAATAGCTGCAACCTTCCAGCATGCTCTATATATGTAGAGGCTAGTTAGTTGTTCTTTGTTGTATTTTTGAGCAGAGTTTTATTAAAAAGCTGTGGTGTGGTGCAAGAAAGAAAACACTACAGGGTTAATGGATTTACATGCCTACTCTGCAATGCAATTGTTTGTTTAAATATACCTATGTGAAATAAATGTAATTTAGGCACAAAGTCCATGAGCTTAAAGGCTGATAATGGGAAATTAAGAACACTGGTTTATTTTGTCTCATTAACTTTACAGCTACATATTAGTGGTACGTTAATTACTGTATTTTAATTATTATTGTTGACTTAGCAGGATACAGATTGTCAGGACATGGAGACAGCAGCACCTGATCATGCAATCGGGAATATGTGCCAATGTTCATTAGCTATAAATGAATGTACAGCCTACATATAGGAAGACATTTAATAGAGTCATATATTAACATTTGAACTGGAATTCATGGCTGCTGCATTGTCAAGGTAGTTCATATTGTAATGTGAATGTCTGTCACAGACAATGAGGACATTGTGTCTAGAATCAAGATATTATGGCTTCTCAGGGGTTAATCTTTATTGTCAAGGCTTGGTGATTATAACACTGGGTTAGAAATGAAATCTGCACATACACAAATCACAACCGCGCTGATTGTAGCAACAATCCAATTCCTTCTGGTAAATAGCATGCGTAGCATTCAAAATAGGTCTGCACAATTCATTAATTAGAATCAATTCAAAATTTCAATCTGCTCAAAAAAAATGAAATAATCAGCGAAGGAGGTTGGGGTCCAATTAGTCCCTACCCAGATATGTAATTAATATTTGACACAAAAAGAAGAAAAATAGCATGAAGAATTTACAGAGGTGCAGAAAAGTATCTTTAACAATTGAATTTAGAATAATGGAAATGAATATTATTTCTTAAATAAAATTTTCCCTGACCGTTATCTCAATAGGAAGTTCGATTTGCAGTATTTACATCTAAAAATTTGACAAAACATTGAAGGGTCACTGAATATAAAATGTGGTTGACATCGCAGTTGCAGCCCATCTCTTTAATCGACTTGTCACAAAGCCAACTACGAAGGGCATGGTGCTCATTTCACCTAATCACTGAGATTCTCTTTTATAGAAACTGCTGATATTTTTACAATAACAACAGTAAGGCACAACGTTTTTGGTCTATCGCTTATTAGTTGTGGAACTTACATATATGTGTTGGTTGAAAAGTGCACTTTGAATGAACTGCAATTTATTAATCCGATGTTAACACATAGGAAGAAACTTACTGTGAATTTAACCAAGATGTGATGGGGGTGGGGAGGGATTGGGCCATTGGTTATGACTGTTTAACATATCATTAATCATTTGAGTAATCAACAGAATACCTGATTGACAAAATAATCAGGTTTTTTTCAGGCAGGTCAAAGATTTCTTCACTATTTCATGGGTGCACATGAACAAAATTGTAAGTTTCTGAAATATAACATTTCAAATCCAAGTACACCGAGGAGCACAAGGAAGGTATTATTTATTGAAAAGTTATTTCGCCTTTCCCATTGCCTTTAATATACGCACAGTGCCAGAAATGAAATTATTGAATATCTGTTCTTTCTGCTCTACTCCAGGTGAGGCTTCAAAACCAAAAATTAGGGTGACCTCAGTCAGCAGATATGTTTTAGGTCTGACTCGAATGAACAATAAGTTTTATCCTGTTTTTTTTGCTGTTTGCACATTCTGTTTATATTGCTTTGTACGGTGCAGTAACATCTCCGATTTTTGCAAACTAAAAATCCATCCAGATGTCAGGTGGAGCGCAGTCCCATCCATCATCCGACTGCTTGTCAGCCCCATTCCATGGAAAAGGAGGGGCTGCACAGGAGGCAGAGTCAAGGACTTTCCCATGCAACAAAAAACTTGTCACAATTATTTATGAGGCTTTCTGGGACACATAATGGGACACATCAAATAGCTGTTTTCCTTGCTAGCGCCCTCGCTTCCCCGCACCCTTGAAAGCACTGTTGAAGTGGGTCATATCCAATTCTGCGTTACACATACAATTTCCTGAACAATGCACAGCACTCGTGAAGTGACAGTGACAAATACTCAAGTCCCTGAGTATAGCTACACACGCTGTTACATGAGTGATTGCGCCAATAATCAGGCACTGCTGTCATGTGAAAGACTTTGAAACATTACAGACACTCTCTGCAGAACTACAGACTTATATTGTTTTAGCAAATGGAAAGATTTTATTTAATACTGGGGCAGTGACTAGTTTTGATTCAATGTAATCGTTTAACTACTTCCCCTCCAGAATGCTTCAACATAAAAGCTTTATTATTCTAGACTGGTCTGGCCACCATTTGTTATGTTGTACAGGTTATTTGTTTGAACATTAATCCAAGTCCAGAGGTCCATTGCTTCTTTTATGCTTACAGCTCAAATCAAACTTGGATCATATCAACGCAGATTCATTTCTTGTACTTCAGTATTGTTTTCCATGTTCTCAAGGCTGCTCTTAGGAGAAGTCAGTCCTCTTGTGCACTGAATTGTGAACTCATGCAGATAAATCAATGCCACTTCACACATTAAAATGCAAAGCAAGCAAACCGCTTTATTCTAGATTGCTAAATTAGCGAGCCATAATCTTCAGCATAAATGGTTTTAATTTGAATTAAAAATCATCACTGTAGGGAAAAATATTGTAATCAGAATGAAGCTTTGGGTTTTCAGGGTTTGTACCACTAGATTATTCATTGTGTGTGCTTAGTTTTATTGTTATAAAATTGTATCGAAACACCCACAGTTAGCATATGAGATGCAGTTCTTGTTGTATTGGGGGTGGGGAGGGGGGGTGGGTGGGGGGGAATGCTGAATGCGACTTCCATTTGGTCCTTTGTATCCACCCAAGCCCTGATCTACTTCCCTGGATCAGGATTCATTACAGATGTATGGTGGGCACCTAGTGGGATTGCTGTTGTTAAGAGGAAGACCAATGGTGCGAAGGTGGAGAAAATGGGTGGTTGCAGAGGGGTTTTGGGCTTTTACCTCCACTTTACCTGGGGTGAAAAGAAGGAAAATCAGTGAGTGATCCAGGGCTCATTCTTGCCTCATTTTTTACACATGGCAGGCGGCGAGCGTGTGATGTTACAAAATTTGGATCGGTACCATCCGTTGTTTGGTAATCATGGGTGCTGTTTGACATCCAAAATAGTATCCAAGACATGTGCACACATTTCTCTGGCAGGATGTGTTGGATGGTATATTGGTGAGTGCTTTCGCACACATGGTGAATGCCCACGAGCGATGTGACACCAGTAGTATCGTGCTGAAGCTCAGTGCTCTGGCTAATGCCGTCACTTAATCATGGAAGGATGAACACATGTTCAGGAATAGGAAACGCCCACACCAACACAATTCTGAGGGATAAATAACTGCATACAGTTTGGTTGTTGATTGCTTTCTTCTGGCTGTTTCTGTAAACTTACAATTAATGCTTTTAATAGTTGTTTCAAGTCAGAACAATCTACAGGGAGGGGTGTGCCAGGTGATGCACAGAACCATACATAGAAAAGAGAAGCAGGAGGAAACCATTCGGCCCTTCAAGCCTGCTCTACCTTTCATTATGATCATGGCTGATTATCAAGTTCAGTACTCTGATCCAGCCTTCCCCCCATAACCCATCGTCCCTTTAGCCCCAAGAGCTATATCTAACTCCTTCTTAAAATTATTCAAAGTTCTGACCTCCACTGCTGTTATAATGAATTCACTGTCATAGAGAATTCCACAGATTGATGAAGTACTTTTTGCTGACTTCAAGTTTTTCCGTACGTTAGTTGTTCTGGAAATGGATGCAGTTTGAGGCAATCTTCTTGGAATGCAACATGAGAATGAGCAGATGGTCATGCAGAGCAAGACCAGCTACTGGAAGAGGGAGGAGGAGGCGGGGAAAGGGTTCTCAATAGGAGGCCGTATCAGCCCAGTGTTAAGGGAGCAATTCTCTGACCTGAACCTCAGCAAGAAACAGTGTATCAGGTGTCTGTGCTTCTGTAAGAGCGTCCTCACTGAAATCTGCCACCTGCTGTCGCCGCAGCTGCAACCTGAGAAGATGGCAAGGAATGCATTACCAGCAGCTGTCAAGGTGACCATGATTATGAACTGTTATGATCTGGTCTTTCCAAGCTGGAGATGGAGGTATTTGCAACATCTTTGCAGTTTGTCGCCCACTGTCACATAAGCTAGGTCACGTTGTGAGTTTTGTTCTTGTTGCCAGAGAGAACGTTCAGAAATCACGTTGCAGGCACTACATGTTAAGTCTGTCCGATACCACAATGGACAAGGACGGTACTCACTCAGCCTCTAAGTGGAGTGTGACTGTACCTGGCAAATCATGCAGGTCAATGTGGTATCCTGGCATCAATCATGATGCCTTCATTCTGCTGGCTGTGCCAGCTGGATTTGAGTCACCAAGGAAAAACAAAGGGCTGCTACTGGGTGAAAAGGGCCCTCCCGTAACCACATGATTGACGACTCATACAACCCACGCACATATGCCCAGCATGTGTACACTGACAGGCAAGCTACCACCTGAAATGTGATTGAGTAGACCATTGGTGTGCTGAAAGAAGACTTCTATTGTCTGGCCCTGTAGTAATTAGTGAACATAGAAACATTAAAAAAATAGAAGCAGGTGGAGGCCATTCGGCCGTCGGAGCCTGCTCTGTCATTCATTATAATCATGGCTGATCATTCAACTCAATTACCCGTATACCTTATATCCTTTGATCTGATTTGCCCCAAGTGCTTTATCCCACTGCTTTTTGAAAACATACAAAATGCTTTGACCTCAACTGCTTTCTGTGGTAGCAAATTCCATCGGCTGACCACTCTCTGGGTGAAGACATTTCTATTCATCTCGGTGTTAAATGGTCTACTCCATTTCCTCAAGACTGTGATCCTGGTTCTGGACACTCCCACCATAAGAAACACTCTTCTTGCATCTACCCTGTCTAGTCCTGTTAGAATTGTTTAGGTTTCTATAAGAACCCCCCTCATTCTTCTAAACTCCAGCGAATACAGGAGTCAAGATTTGTCATAGTCTGTTGGGGACTGGACAGCCTTGCTATTGTGAGGCGGCAATCATAGCCATCAGCTATCAGTGAGCAACTGAGGAGCTTGGGAAAGGAGGAGCAAGAGCTGGAGGGAATAGAGGAGATGAAGCTGGAAGAAACGATAAAACCAAATGAGCTTCTTTCTGCCTGGGCAGTCTATGAACAACTCAAATGAGTGATTCAACTCGAAACAGAAAAATTCTGCAGATCTGGCTGCATCAGTGGAGAGAGAAGCAGAGTTAACTGGCACGATTGAATGGGAACATTTTGAAGTGTCGTTTTGGGCATGTTTGGTGGGATGTTTCCCGATGGCCGTGTTGGTGAGATCGCGGCCCATATTCAATGACCGTTAGTGACAAAAATGAGCTCCCACGAGCTTCCGCCTTTACTGGCTGTCTCACCGTCTGATTTGCCTGACCCACGCCTCAGCGTCTCACCGCTAACCAGGGGGAGCTGTTTTTAAATGCTCCCTCACCACTCACTCCAATCAACACACAATCATGGCAGCACGCAGACCTGCTCCTCACTTTGGTGATTCCAACCTGGCCAGGATCCTCAATGCTATCGATGCGAGACGGGACATCTTGTCCCCCCTGAGTGGATCGGAGGCCCAGCAGCAGAGTCAGCCTGGGAAGCAGTGGCAGCGGCTGTCAGTTCGGGCAGCATGAACAGAAGAACCGGCATACAATGTCGGAAGAAGACCAATGAGCTCCACCTAGCTACATGGGTAAGCCATCACCTCTCTCCTAACATCAGTTCCGCCCAACCGGCCCCACCACAGGTCACTGGCTGACGTCTCGCACACTCCCACATCTGACCTTCATTTTGTTCCTCCAGCACAACCCCTTCAGGTCGAGGTGCGGGCCCACAAATGCCACCTCTTATAGAACTCCCTGACCCATCAAGTGTGCAGCTCAAAATGCCCTCTGTTTGTCCCCACAGGGGAAGATAGCCCATAATAAGCGGGAAAGGGCCAAGGTGGGGACAGAGTGTCAGAGATCTGGGTCCTTAACCCTTATGAGGAAGGGTCCCTGGAGATCGTGGGATTGACCGAGGAGAGAGCAGTGACCTACAGCGAGATTGGCCTGAACCACAGACGTGAAGATCCATTGCTCCTTCACCGAGTTAAATTGAGTTGTTCATGTCAGTCAAAAAAGTCCTTCCCTCTCACTGACCTCATGTCCATTGTCTCGCAGGATCTTCACCTGATGAGGCTGGGCCATCTGGAGTCATTGCCCCTCCCCCTCCCCCCGCCACCCAAGAGACTACCTCGGAGGAGAGATCCGAGGAGACCACAATCAAGGCGCGTAGCCTCTCAATCTTGTCCCTCGCCTGAGGTGTGGTGATCCTCGGATTAAATCACCACCAGTTAGCTCTCCCCCTCAAAGGGAAAAGCAGCCTATGTTCATCTGGGACTATGGTGACTTTGACTTACCTAACACTCCCACCTTCCACAAACGTAGAGGCACACAACTTAGTGGTCAACAAAAGTGGAAGAACTGGGGCGCAACCTCGTGAACGTCCAACAGAGACAGCAATCAGTGGTCTCCTGGATCCCCAGAATTCAGCTGGGTCCCAGCTAGCTGTGGAGTCTCTGAACAATTTTCTCACAGAGCTGATGCAAATGATAGACTAGGGCCGTGGCATTCCGGAGTCGGTGTCAGCGACATTCCAGCAACTGCATAGCGGCTTGGAGGAGTTGCGAAGGCTTCGTTCTCAGGAGATGATGCCGACCATACATGACACCAAGGCCAACACTGCTAGGGTGGTGACCACAGTGGAAAACGTGTAGCACGGCGCTCCCACTTTTGAGTGGTGGTTCCCATGGCATGGCACAGTCTGTGATGACCATGGCTGAGGGCCTCAACTTCATGTGCCAGTCACTGAGGGACATGTCCCAGATGCAGGTGGACATTGCTGAGGCACTGCAGAGCATGTCCCAGCCTCTCACTTACATCCTGGGGACATACCTAGATGTAGCAGTAGACCTCGAAAGATCAAAAAGAATAAGGAGCACAGTGTGGCCACTGCGCTGTGGGAGAGCTGGTGTCACTAGCTAGGGGGAATGGAAATGTTAAATGCTCACCATTAAAACACGTAACACCTGACACATGTGAAGACTCTGTCACATTAATCTTCACGGCGGACCTGACCACACCCTCACCCACTTTGATTTTACGATGCCTGAGTGCTGGAAAACGGGCTCAAGGGGATGTACGAATCCAGACGGCAATCTGGTTTCAACCAAGATGGTGCGGGATCTAATGTGCGACATTGATCCAAAGTGGCCACCTGATGATGATGCAGTTGAAGAAATGCTTTCACAGATTGCTGATGCTTTTGTTGGTGGTGTGGTGAGTGCTGCATGTAACTGGCACATCACCGCGGGTTAAACATGCTGGAAGTCAAGGAGGTTCCTTGAATGCCAGTGGAATATGTGGATGACAGGATTTGGTTCCAGTGAGATTGGGCCGTGAGGGAAGGCCTGTGCAGCTGCGGCTCCTGGATGGAGGATGGCACTGATACGTGGAACAAGTCATACATTGATGGACAGATCATTTCTATGACAAAGATTTGGATATGATAACACATTCTCAGGCTTATCCTCAATTTCTGTTGAGGAAGCTATGAGGGGTGATACCATGGGCGGGATTCTCCGATTTTGAGGCTAGGCCCGGAGCATGTGTCTGGTTTTACGACCAAAAAAAACGACCAATGCTCCGTCCGGTGCCGCGCTAGGTAAAGTCCCCCCAGCTCCCGCTGAACCCCCCTCTGCCAGCGGAATGGTTCCTCCCCTGACTCTGGTGGCGATGAACACAGTCCGCAGCCGCCACGCGAGGCCCCAGAAAACTGTGAGCACACGCGACCAACGCCTTCGGGATGTCGGCCCATCTGGGGGTGGAGCATTGGGGGAGGGCCTGAGGTGATGTCCTGAGGCCATTCTGACGGCATGCAGTGTACTCTGCGATTACGCCATTTTGGAGAGGGCGGAGCATCCGAAAAATGGTGCTGCCCCCAATTTCGGCGTAAAAACGGATTCTCCGGCCAATCGCCAAACGCAATTTCGGCGTCGGCAATCGGAGAATCCCGTTGACGCCGATATAGATTTTGTGGACTTTTACGACAGCAAAATTGGTGCTACATCTGTACCAATTCTGCTACCGCTAAAAGGCTAACACCGGCGCCGTGTGCAACACAACTGATTCTAATGAGAAATGGTGCCGGATTCGCCGGTTTCACGATTGACACTCAGGAGGCTGAGAAGCTGCAGCCGCATATACACACTGCCAACATACATCATCCCAATCAAAAAGGTGGCAGCGAGGAGAGCAGCCCCAAGGTTCGTTGGCACAGAGCTCGAGACCGTCGTGGATGCTGTGCAGGAGAGGAGGACGACCATGTACCCCGGCCCGAAAAGGAGGCTGTCAGCTGCCGCCGTTCGCCATGCCTGGGCACAGGTGGAAGTGGTGGTCAGCACCGTGGGCAACATCGTCCTGACTGACCAATAGTGACGCACAAAACTGTACAATCTCCTCAGGGCGGCTAGGGTGAGTAGGCAGTACTGTGCCCTGGCACCAACCCACATCCCACACACCCGTAACCTGGCCCCACCACCCCCACCCAGAGGGTGGGCGAACCGCCACCCTGTACATGTCGGGACCCACACCGGCCGCCAAGGCCGGGTGTCCTGGCCACTGAGGCCACAGCTATCCACTCCCAGGGCTGCATGAGTCAGATGGTCTCTCACTGCCGCTTTCTTCCTCTCCTGACTGCCTCCAACCTCCCTCTCCCTCCCCCCCCACGCCCCCCCCTCTCCCCTCTCCCGCCCCCCCCCCCCCCCCCCCCCCCCCCCCCCCTCCCGAGGAGAAGGCCGTTCACAACCGGCGGAAGTGGAAGAAAACAGGAGGGGGACTGCCGGACCTGCACCCCTTCACCATGGCTGAGCAAAAGACCCTGGGAGTATTACGCAGCCCAGAGGAAAGGGAGGTCACCCGGGGGCGGGGGAGGGGGGGGGGTTATGGCCGCAGGCAAGGAAGTGAAATCCTGCTGAATTGCGGTTCACCATGACATGTGTGGCAACCTCCACCAACACCACCCTCACCCCCACATCACCCTCACACCACCCCAAACACCACTCTAACACCATACCAACACCATTCACCCTCACCCTGACCCCACACCACCCTCACCCTACACCCCCACCTTCACCACCCCCCACTGTGAGCCGAGCAGCGATAAGAGCAGCACCCGGCACGAGACTCAGGAGACTCCGGAGCTCGGGTCAGAGAATGACAGTGATTTTCCATCACAGCTGTCCCCAACACCCTCCACCATCCCAGAGACACTCACCTCTGTTGGGCACTTTAGTGAAGGGGCTCCTGGGACACTATCTGGTGTGCACCACACTGCTGATCCGGTATAGCAGGTGAAAGCAGGAACATCTGAGGGGGCGGAGGGTCGGAGAGCAGGCCAACCCCAGGAACTAGCTGCTGTCCAGATGGGTTTCGGGCTTCAGGAATGGACAGTTCCATCAATCGTGGTGATGCAGTCGCAGAGCCAAGGGCTATATGAGGGATTGCCGGTGAGCATCCAGCACCTGCAGGTGCAGTTGGAAGAGTCCACCTGCGTGCAGGAGCAAGAGTTGGTGCCGACCATGCATGCCACTCAGGCCAACACTGCATGGTAGGCGTCCACGGTGGAGGCATTGGGGGTGAGCGTTTTGGCTATGGATCAGCATGTCCAAGGTCTGAAGCATTTTATGCAGGTGCTGCCCGAGGCCCAGGGCAGGGTTGCAAGCATGTGCCAGAGCTACCTGTACATTGCAGCGGTGCTCCTGAGCATGGCCCACTCACAGCAGGACATGGCTGAGAACATTGGCATCATTGTCCACGCAGTAGCTAACGTGGCGCAGACCCAGAGGGAGGTGCCCCAGTCCCAGAAGGAGATGGTGCCATCAATGGCTGATGTGGCACAAACCCAGAAGGTGGTGGCACAGTCAATGGGTGATGTGGTGCAGTCCCAGATGGAGTTGGTCCACTTCCTGTGCTTCATGGTCGCGAGCGTATCGACCCTGGTCAAGGCAGAGCGGGCCTCCGGGACTGGCAGCACCAGCTGGCGGGGCAGCCTGAGGGGAAAGCTCCACTTGCATCCCCATCCCATGGAGTAGTCTGGGAGCCATCGGGCATCACAGGCGAGGAGGAGGTGATGGGGCCTGAAGTCCGTGACACATGCAGGGGAGGTGCCAGAACAATGCAGCACCTCGGATAACCCACCGACCCCCTCCTGTCCTGGTGCATCTAGTGGGCAGCGGGCAGAACAGGGCAGCACCATGGCATCTGGGACACCCGAGCAGCAGCCGGGCCCATCCAGGCCCGGTTGTCTCAGACGACGACTGCCAATGTGGACCCAGGTCGCAGGGCAGAAATCACAGCAGGCTTCCTCTACTCCTGCTGTACCGTTGTAGTGTTAGGGCCCGGAAGACCATAAAGTTGGGCACTAGTTAAGTTGGCATGGGTACCGGGCACAGTTTAGTTATAGGGGCGAGGGCACAAACCTGTAAATATTTGTTCACTTTAAACATCTGCTACCGCTGTTACAACCTGTCTCAGTCCTCTGTCTGATGGGTCTGAGAGGTGGGCTGGTTTGGGCTGGCCAGAGAGGGGTGGGGAAGGTGAAGGGTCGACCATCCCCACCACCGTCACTCCAGGGATCCAATGGGACCGTGATGGAATGACCAGCTCGCATGCTGGGATCACCCAGGTGGATGGTGGAAAGTGCTACTGTGGGCAGGAGTCAGACCTCATGATATGATGTGGAGCACCAGAGCTAATTGCAGATTGGGTTGCCAACATCCTCCATCTAAATGACCAGACCCGGTGTTCTTGCCAACCCAGTGCCTCTACCCCATTGTTCAGCAGTTATGTATCACGGAGGGAGTTGTAGACGGGGTGGTGGCCGAGGGAGGGGGTGTGGGGGTGCGATGCGGTGTCTGTGCCCCTGGCCAGTTCCCCCCAACCCCCCCCCCCCCCAAGTTGGTGAAACTGGAGTTGATCAGAGCATACCCTGCGAGTTGGTACTGGCGCACTGAACCGCATCACCAGGAGGCCGAAGCACCATTCGATCAGGGACTTGGTTGTTGTGTGGGCGTTGATGTAGCAGGTCTCAGCATTGGTCTGTAGCCTCCGGATAGATGTCATCAGCCACAACCGCAGTGGATAATCCCCGTCACCCAGGACTTAAACCCCAGCTAGTGGGGGGGGGGGCATCTCAAAAATGTCAGGAATCGTCGAGTGTGCTTGGATGAAGGCATTGTGCACATTGTCCGGGTATCGGACGCAGACATGCATGATGTGCAGCTGATGGTCACAAATCAGCTACATGTTCATAGAGTGGAACCCGTTTTGTTTTGTGTAGAGCGGCCTGATATCTGCAGGTGCTCATCGGGGTCATGCATCCCGTCAATCACCCCCTGGACCCGGGCCATGTCGACAATGGCACCGAACCCCGCTGCCCTGGCAGCCTGGTAGCCTCTGTCCACATTGAAGTGGATGTATTGAGCCACCTTGTCACATATGCACCTGTGCACCAATGTCTGTGGCAGGTCCCCACTTGGCCCTAGAAGGAGCCCATCCTGTAACAGGTCAGTGCGACTGTCACCTTGACAGCCACCGGACGTGAGTGTCCTCCCCCATACCCCTGCAGTGCCAGGTGTGCCATCATCTGGCAGCTATGTTGCACTGTCTCCATGCTCAGCCGGAGTCTTCAACAGCATGCCTGGTCTGTCAGGTCCTTGAATGACAGGCGGTGCCAGTACATACATATAGGATACAGTGATCATCGTCATGTAATGTTTAGGATGATGATAAAAAGGGAGAATCGTCAATCCAGAGCAAAAATAATTAACTATGGGAGAGCTGAATTCAAAGGGGCAAAAACAAATCTAGCCCAGTTAGACTGGAATGAAAGGTTGATGGGGAAAACTGTAGCTGAACAATGGACTACTTTCAAAGCAGAAATGGTCTGGACACAGTCAAGGTACACCAAGGCAGGAGTTTTTGGGGTTATTCGGGAGGCACAGCAGACATTCCTCCGAAGGAGTAGGAAACATGCTAAGGGCAGGACAAGGCATCAATGGTTGACGAGGGAAGTCAAGGACAGCATAAAAGCAAAAGAAAAAGCATACAAAGTGGCTAAGTTTGCAGATGATACAAAGATCAGTAGAGGGACAGGTAGTATTGAGAAAGCAAGGGGGCTGCAGAAGGATTTGGACAGATGAGGAGAGTGGGCAATGAAGTGGCAGATGAAATACAATGTGGAAAAGTGTTCGGTTATGCACTTTGGAAGGAGGAATTTAGGCATAGACTATTTTCTAAATGGGGAAATACTTAGGAAATCAAGAGCACAAAGGGACTTGGGAGTCCTTGTTCATGATTCTCTTAAGGTTATTGTGCAGGTTCACTCGGCAGTTAGGAAGGTAAATACGATGTCAGCATTCACGTCAAGAGGGCTAGAATACAAGACCAGGGATGTACTTCTGAGGCTGTATAAGGCTCTGGTCAGACCCCAAACTTGTGATCAGTTTTGGGTCTCGTATCTAAGGAAAGATGTGCTGGCCTCAGAAAGAGTCAGAGGAGGTTCACAAAAATGATCCCTGGAATGAACAGCTTGTCGTATGAGGAACGGTTGAGGACTCTGGGTCTGTACTCGTTGGAGTTTAGAAGGATGAGTGGGGATCTTATTGAAACTTACAGAATACTGCGAGGCCTGGATAGAATGGATGTGGAGAGGATGTTTCCACTTGTAGGAAAAACTAGAACCAGACGGCACAAACTCAGACTAAAGGTATGATCCTTTAAAACAGAGATGAGGAGGAATTTCTTCTGCCAGAGGGTGGTGACTGTGGAACTCTTTGCCACAGAGGCTATGGTGGCCAAATCACTGAGTGTCTTTAAAACAGAGATAGATAGGCTCTTGATTAATAAGGGGATCAGGGGTTATGGGGAGAAGGCAGGAGAATGAGTATGAGAAAAATATCAGCCATGATTGAATGGCGGAGCAGACGTGATGGGCTGAGTGGCCTAATTCTGCTTCTATGTCTTATAGTTTTATGGGCAGCACAGTAGCACAGTGGTTAGCACAGTTGCTTCACAGCTCCATGGTCCCAGGTTTGATTCCCGGCTTGGTTCACTGTTCTCCCCGTGTGTGCATGGGATTCCTCCGGGTGCTCTGGTTTCCTCCCACAGACCAAAGATGTGCAGGTTAGGTGGATTGGCCATGCTAAATTGCCCTTCGTGTCCAAAAAGGTTAATTGGGGTTACTGGGTTAAGGGGATGGGGCGGAGGAGGCATAGGCTTGAGTGGGGTGCTCTTTCCAGGGTCTGAGGCAGACTCGATGGGCTGAATGGCCTCCTTCTGCACTGTAAATTCTATGATTCTCTATTCTTTAAATTGGAAAGGTAGAGGGCGGCACGGTGGCACAGTGGTTAGCACTGCCGCCTCATGGCTCCGAGGACCTGGGTTCGATCTGGCACCGGGTCACTGTTCATGTGGAGTTTGCACATTCTCCTCATGTCTGCGCAGGTCTCACCCCCACAACCCAAAAATGTGCAGGGTAGGTGAATTGATCACGCTAAAATTGCCCCTGAATTGGAAAGAAAAGAATTGGGCACTTTAAATTTAAAGAAGAAAAAATGTGACGGTAGAACAAACAAATCCAGAGTTCCCCGGATGAAAAAGGAGATAGAAATGAAGATAAAGAAGAAACAGTGTACTTATGACAAGTGTAAGGTAGAACATACAACTAAGAACCAAGAGGAATAGAGAAGGTTCAGAGGGGAGGTGAAAAAGCACATTAGAGAAGCCAAGAGGAATTATGTGAAAAGACTGGCAGCCAACATAAAGGGGGCTCCCAAAGTCTTCTGTAGGCTTATAAATAGTAAAAGGATGGTTAAAGGAGGAGTATGGCCAATTAGGGACCCCAAAAGGGAATTCACACATGGAAACTGGGGGCGTGGCTGAGGTATTAAATGAAAACTTTGCATCCATTTTTACCATGAAGTTGGATGCTACCCAGGCCATACCGACAAGTGGTTCAAAATTGAATAAGGGAAGTATTGACAGAGGATGCATCCAAAGATATTGAATGAAGTCAGAATGGAAATTGCAGGAGCATTGGCCATAATCTTCCAGTTTTGTTTCGACTCAGGGGAGCTGCCAGAGGACTGGGGAATTGCAAATATTACACATTTGTTCAATAACGATTGTCAGGATAGCCCCAGCAGTTGCAGACAATATAGTTTAATATCAAGCTCCTAGAAACAATTATTTGGGATAGAAGTAGTAGTAATGTGGAAAAATGAGGGTCGATTAGGCAGAGCCAGCATGGATTACTCTGGGGAAATTATGTTAAACAAACTTGCTGGAGCTTTTTGAAGAGGTAACAGAAAGGGTCGATGAGGGTAATGCTATTGATGTGGTGTACGTGGAATTGCAAAAGGCATTCAAAACAGTGCAACACAACAGACCTTTGAGAAAATGGAAGCAATGTGGACAAAAAAATTGGTTCAATAATAGAAAAAGTAATGATCATTGGATATATTTTAAGCTAGGGGAATGTTTGTAGTGGTATTCCTCAGGGCTTGGTATTGGAACGTTTGCTTTTCCTGATATATATTTATGATCCTCCCTGGGTGTGCAGGGGACAATTTCATATTTTGTGGATGCTACAAAACTTGGAAGTATTGCAAACTGTGAAGAGGACAGTGTAGAACTTCAGAAGGACTTAGACAAGTTGTTGAAGTGAGCAGACAGGTGGCAGATGAGTTCAATGTGGAGAAATATGAGATGATGCATTTCGATGGGAAGAACATGGAGAGGCAATATATAATAAGGGATAAAATTCTTAAGGGGGTGCAGAAGCTGGGGGACCTGGCTCTATATATGCATAGTTAATCGAACGTGGAATGTCAGTTGGATAAATCAGTTTATAAAGCATAAAGTATTCCAGACTTTATTAATAAAGGCTTAGAGTACAAGAGCATGGTGTTTATACAAGTTATTAGTGAGACCCCAGCTGGATAATTGTATACAGTTCTGGGTGCCACACTGTAGGGAAGATTGTGAACGCATTGGAGAGAATGCAGAAGAGGTTCACATAATGGTTGCAGGGATGAGAAATTTCAGTTATGAGGATAGATTGGAGAAGTTGGGACTGTTTCCCTTGCAGAGAAGAAGACGAAGAGGAGATTTGATTGATATGTTTAAAATCATGAGGAGACTGGACAGAGTAGATAGACAGAAAATGTTCCTTCTTGGAAAAGGATCAAGAATGAGAGGGCACAGATTTAAAGTGATTTTCAAAAGAAGCAAATGTGATTTGAGAAGAAAAACTTTTCACACAGTGGTTTGTGTCTGAATGCACTGCCTGGAAGTGTGGTGGAGATAGGTACAATTCAGGCACTCAAGAAGGCATAGGAAGATTATTTGAATAGAAACAATGGGCAAGGATATAGGGAAAAGACAGAGGAATGACACTAAGTCATGATGCTCATTTGGAGAGCTAGTGCAGACATGATGGGCCAAATGGTCTCGTTCTGCACCGTATCAATTCTGTGATTTTGGCCAAGAGACAGTGAAGGAACTGAGATATATTTCCAAGTCAGAATGGTGCGTGATTCGGAGGGGAACTTGCAGGTTGTCATGTTCCCATGTATCTATTGTACTTTCCCTTCTAGAATGCAACGGCCTTTGGTTTGAAAAATGCTGTCTGAGGAATCTTGGTGAGTTCCACTGTAACATTGAAGTTCTCACCCAAGTCCTCTGCAGCAGAATTCCTGACCTCAGAAGATCTGGAACCTGCACTACCCTTACCCAACACCTGGAGTGCATGCCACTTGTGCTGGTGTCTTACCACGTGCAGATTGTGCCTCTACGCTGTCCTCAAAATTTTAGCATCGCTACTGATGTGACCATCAATTCACGAGACACGTGCTTTAGGATGTGAACAGTGGTTTTAATCAACATACCACAGAGCCAGCCTGTAACACGATGAACTCCAGATGAACTGGTGGCTGGCTCTTCGGCATCACCCTTTATACGTCAGTCTAGGGGGAGGAGCCGTGGGTGGAGCCAAGGGTGGAGACAAGTACAAACTCCTGTACATTCCCAGTGCAACTCCCCCTAGTGGTAGGGCAATGCAACTGCTCGTATGTCGAGCTTACAGTGACATGGTATAATATATATTACAATGTGAATTACATTCACCACAGCTACCGAGTGTGAAATCAAGTGACACTGCAAACTCACTCTCTTCCTGCCGTTCCTAACTACCAGGTCAGGTTGCATGTCTCAGGTTTTTGAAAAGAGAAACGCCCAAGGTTCTGGAACAGGGTGTCGGCAGGGGTGTGTGGTGGGTTGATTGTGGAAGTAAGAGGTGCATACTTGCATCATCTGTAGCTTGTGAATCAGAAGAGAGTGTGGAATGAGGGAAACTTGGAATATGAGGATGAGGATGGCTCGCGTAAGCGATGAACCTTAAGGTAAATGGTCTGGGTAGAAAGTTCCAGAGTCACTGCTTCTGACCATAATGCACCTGACGCAATGAAGCCTCAAACTGACACTGGGTGATCAAGGTGGAAAAAGTATTATTTTTATTATTGAACTCATACACAGCATGCACTAACAATTTATATATCTGGTGCCAACTAAATCAATGATTGCAGAAAAAATTATTAAAGAAACCTGTATTCTTAAATTTTTTATTGCTTCATCGACCGAAAAACAAAATTGGGCAAAATTGCTCAATTTGCTGAGGCTAAAATAAAACTTCACTCATAAACTGTTGCAGTCTCTCTCTAAATGTGTTTTCCTCACAGTCATTGGTTTTGATTGATATGGCACATGACAGTACATGGGATAAACTCCCTGAAGCCAAAACTAGTTGTCTCAATTCAAAGGCGCATATTGAGGCATCCCGTGACATTCCTTCCTTGGAGTTTAATTGCTCAGTTTATCTTTCACTTAACTTTCCTGACTCCAAAGTGTTGAAATTATTTGTGATTTCAATACAAGTAAAACTGTGACAAAGTTAGTTGAAGTTAGACCAATTGTCACTCTTTTCTTTTGATTCTGTTCCATTACTGATAGCTCAACCTATGCTGTGGATAGGGCAGCACGGTGGCACAGTGGTTAGCACTCTGCCTCACGGCGCTGAGGTCCCAGGTTCGATCCCGGTTCTGAGTCAATGTGCATGTGGAGTTTGCACATTCTCCCCGTGTTTGCGTAGGTTTCGCCAACAACCCAAAGATGTGCAGGATAGGTGGTTTGGCCACGTGAAATTGCCCCTTAATTGGAAAAAATATATGGGTACTCTACATTTATTTTTTAAAAACCTGTGCTGTGGATCTTTAAAAAAACAGTATCCAGTCCATCATAGTTACTAAAAGGTTCGCCCACATTTGAAAATACAGAGCAAACATTAAAAATAAGGATAATAATTGTGATTTTAAGACTTTTGCTTGAACTCTCAGTAAAAAAAATTGTCAACATTGATTGTAATGTCTACTTTTTTAACCTCCGTTGATGAACACCAGAAATTCCTATTCAGCTCTATTAATGAATCAGGCATAATTTAAAAATTAAACTCCAGATTATATAAACTTTAATTCAATACAACACAACTTTTCCTATTTTCCCACTCTCCTCTGGCTGGACTTTCTGGCCCCCTCCCGCCCATAGCTGAGATTTTCCAGTGCTGCTGAAAATCAAGGGCTGTTGGCTGGCTCTCTGAATTTTCCGTTCCCACCTGTGGTGGGTCCTGCTGCAGGCAAGACTGGAAAATCCCAGCCTTTGTCTAGTGATTAACAATTATTTATCTCAAACTGCAGTGAAAACACTTGACACAATACATTTTTCATTTCTCATTCATTTCACCTGACCATATATTATAAATCTGGACATACATTTCAAATATATTTTCAGGTGAAATTGTGCAATATATTAATATTCCTTTAGATGTGGATTTATTGTCAAGTGTACCGAGGTACCTTGAAAAGTATTGTTCTGCGTACAGTCCAGACAGATTGTTCCATACATGAAAACATAGGACGTACGATAAATACACAATGTAAATACTTAAACATAGACATTGGGTGAAAAGGGAAAGATTAGACTTAATGTTAATGTTAGCATTAAGTTTTAAAAGGTTAGTGTGGTTGTAAGACATGTAGGAAGAAAGGGGGGGGGGGGGGGGAGTTCACAGAGAGAGTCGCCATGCTCCGGCACTGTTAGTTTTATTATAAGGATCGATTTGATCAATGTTTCCCTGAAAAATGGCCTTGAATCTCATATTTGTTCAAATTTGGGCTCATCGTGTACTCAATTTTATTTTTCTCCATGTTATTTTATATTATACTGAAAGGCAGTAAAGAATACATACACAAAACGTTGTGAGCTTATTCACACCACACTAGTAATATTCATTAATTATATGAATTATCAAGTATATTTTATAATGGTTAATACTTGAGAAATATTTTCAGTCACAAGCAACCAATATTTTGAACTGTACAGTACAAACATATAAAAGTGGCTTGGCCTAGCTTGAATAGACATAAAATTAATCTTAGTGCAGATGAAACAGTGGGATATGTACACCACAGTGCAGTGGTCAGGGTTTAAGGCCCTTTGGTGCTTTGCCATATGTGTGATGAATTTTATCCATTCTCAGGCTATTGCAGGCAAGACTTCCATTGCTTTGAGTCTGGCTCCCTTCAGTTTCAGACTTACCTCCCATTGATTGCTTTGAATCAAAGCTAGAGATGTGAAAATCTGAACTGAGTGAGGCAAAGATAACTTGCTGTGGGTCACCACAAAAGACTTGCATAGGTTAGTTTTTAGGCATCAACCAATTCAAGGAAAGCTATAAAATGAAAAATGAATGAAATGAAAATGAAAATCGCTTGTCACAAGCAGGCTTCAAATGAAGTTACTGTGAAAAGCCCGTCTTCGCCACATTCCAGCACCTGTTCGGGGAGGCTGGTACTGGAATTGAACCATGCTACTGGCCTGCCTTGGTCTGCTTTAAAAGCCAGCGATTTAGCCCTGTGCTAAACCAGCACCTAAATGAGCCCCCATAATTCCAATTTTGTTTAGTTGTTGCATATTTTTCATTGCGACCACAGGAAAACACTGCTATCCTATGTTTTTTTTGAATGATTTAATGGGATGTGGGCATTGCTGGCAAGGTGAGCATGTGTGGTCCAACCCTAAAGATGGGAGTAAGTCACCTTCTTGAGTCGTTGCAGTCAATGTGGTACAGGTACAGTCACAGTGCTTTTAGCAAGGGTGTTCCAGGATCTTGGTCCAGTGGCAGTGAAGGAAAAGCGACATAGTTCCAAATCAGGATGGTGTATGGTTTGGAAAGTGTGGTCGCAGGACCTTTGGGACGTTGCTGCATGATATCTCGTAAATAGTTTGCACTGATACCACTGTGCATCAGTGATGGAGAGAATGAATGTTTTGGTTTTTGGATGGGTGCAAATCAATCAGGCTGCTTTGTCCTACATGGCATCAGGCTCCTTGAGTGGTGTTGGTCAATGGTAGCCATGCCATCTTCCTTTGAGTCACATATAATCAAATAAATGGAGAGTTTTCTCCAATTCCAAAAGACTTTTGGCCCGATTCAACTAAATGGGAACAGAGTCCCATAGTGCGCGCGTTCAGCCGCATGTTTCCCGGTGCTCACCTTTGCATCACCATTCACATTCAATAAGGGACCTTAGTGGGGAATGCGTGGTCGAGGCCGCACATAGCCCCGTTTTCTACACTAAGTAATTCCGCTCGCTGGAACTACTTAATGTAGCAAGAAATCCATCCCGATCTCCAAAGCCTAAAATGTGCCCCCCAAACCCCAAGCTCCAAAGCACTATGGGAGGGTCCCTGGCCCCATCCCCTAAACCCCGACATCCATACAGAGCGCCCTTGGTCCGATCACCAGAACACAGGAAATGCCAGCTAGGCACCACCTACCCGGCAGTGTCAGGCTGACTCACAGGTGGCACTGCCAGGGTGCCAGGTGGCACCAGCAGTGCCAGGGTACCACCCTGCCCAAAGGGCATGCATCTGGGAGCCTCCAATTCCCAAGAGTGCCATTCCATCTGCTCCCCGTTTATAGGGACCAGTGCTGAACAGCACTTGACTTTAAGTTTCTACAAAGGTGCAAGAAAGCAGACAAGATCAAAGTATTGTCTTGCATCTTTGACTTGAAGAAGGTGCAGTGCTCCGAAAGCTAGTGAGTTGAAACAAACCTGTTATCTTTAACCTGGTGTTGTAAGACTTCTTACGTTGTTTAAAAGGACAGGCATCCAACAAGTTGAGGTGTTTTTGACTTCTGCAGTCGCAAAGTATTGCGATTTATTTTGGAGCTGAAGTGGTGAGTTGATACATCTGTACAGGGAAGGTAGACGATTTGATCAACAGACACAGGGATTTGTTGCAGTGCCTCTGGGTCTGCAGCATGACAGAGAAATGAAGCAGAGAGGGGAAGCTGCATAGCGGGAGGAGGAAGGTTGTTGCGACCATCAATTCACTCAGAGACACGAGTTGGAGTAAACTGTGGCTTTAATAGGCTTACAACTGAGCCTGCCTACGACTGCATGATACTGAGGGCGGTCAAGCAGGACCCCAGCACTTATACTCCCTAAAGGGGGTGGAGCCCTGTACATGCTCCTCATCTCCCCCTGTGGGCAGAGCCGCACAGTGGCTCACAGATGGGGCCCACAGGACAACAGTAAGGTACAGTGTGAATTACTAGTTACACATTCACCACATTCACCCCCTGTTAAAAAAATCAAGTCCGGCGGGGGTGACGGGTCTACAAGTTCAGTCGGTCCGGTGCCCGGATTGTGCGTTGCGACCGACGAAGCGCTGGTGTTGCAGCCGTTTCGGATGGCTGTGGAAGGATGTCCGTTGCGGGTCCGGGGGTGGACTCTGGGGATGGTTCTTCCTGAGCTTCATTCCTGCAGACTGGTGTGCCGGGTGGAAAGGAACACGTGAAGCAAATAGACGCGGGGCGTGGGAGGCCGGGAGGGGTGTAGTATGGGGGGTGTATCGGCGGTAGTGGTGGTAGAGCCTGCGGGTGCAGGTCCCGGAGGGAGACGATGTCTTGCCGGCCATTGGGGTGTTCGACATATGCGTAGTTGGGGTTCGAGCGCAGGAGCTGGACTCTACCAGGGGGTCGGTCTTAGGTGCCCGAACGTTTTTCCGAAGGAAGACAGGGCCCGGTGTTCTCAACCAGGATGGAAGCGAAGCCCCCGTGGTAGTTCCCCTAGGGAAGGCAAATAAGTGATCATGAGGAGTCTGGTTCGTGGCCGTACAAAGGAGGGACCTAATAGCATGGAGCGCATTGGGGAGGACCTCCTGCCAGTGGGAGATCGGGAGATTCCTGGAACGTAGGGTCAGTAGGACGGTCTTCCAGACCGTCGCGTTCTCCCTCTCCACCTGCCCGTTCACCCTGGGGTTATAACTGGTAGTCCTGCTCGAGGTGATGCCCTTGCTGAGCAGGTACTGATGCAGTTCGTCGCTCATGAAGGACAAACCCCTGTCAGTATGGACATAGTTGGGGAAACTGAACAGGGTGAAGACGCTGTGCAGGGCTCTGGTAGCCGTTGGGGTGGTCATATCGGGGCATGGGATGGCAAAAGGGAAACGGGAGAACTCGTCTATGATGTTGAGAAAGTAGGTGTTATGGTTGTTCGAAGGGAGGGGGCTTTTGAAATCAATACTCAGGCGTTCAAAGGGCTGGGATGCCTTTATCAGGTGGGCCTTATCTGGTCTATAGAAGTACGGTTTACACTCCGTGCAGATCAAGCAATTCCTGGTGACGACTTTAACCTCCTCAGTGGAGAAGGGCAGGTTGTGGGCCTTGATGTAATGGGCGAGCCGGGTGTTCCCCGGATGGCAGAGGTCATTGTGGATAGCCTGTAGTCGGCCGTCTTGCACGCTGGCGCATGTGCCGCGGGACAGGGCATCTGGGGCTCATTGAGCATCCCAGGACGATATACTATATCGTAATTATAGATGGAGAGTTCAATCCTCCACCACAAGATTTTGTCATTCTAGATTTTATCATAGAATTAGAATAGAATTTACAGTGCAGAAGGAGGCCATTCGGCCCATCGAGTCTGCACTGGCTCTTGGAAAGAGCACCCTACCCAAGGTCAGCACCTCCACCCTACCCCCATAACCCAGTAACCCCACCCAACACTAAGGGCAATTTTGAACACTAAGGGCAATTTATCATGGCCAATCCACCTAACCAAACCGGAGCACCCGGAGGAAACCCACGCACACACGGAGAGGATGTGCAGACTCCGCACAGACAGTGACCCAAGCCAGAATCGAACCTGGGACCCTGGAGCTGTGAAGCGTTTGTGCTATCCACAATGCTACCGTGTTGCCCCGCTGCGACTTGTCAAACATAAAGGCAACCAATCTTTGGTCGGTGATGAGGGTAAACCTCCTACCCGCGAGGTAGTGCCTCCAGTGCCGCACGGCTTCCACAATGGCTTGGTCTTCCTTTTCGACTGAGGAGTGTCGAAGTTCCGAAGCGGAGAGGGTTCGGGAAAAGAACGCTACCGGCCTGCCTGCTTGGTTAAGGGTGGCAGCGAGAGCGACCTCTGATGCTTCGCTCTCCACCTGGAATGGGACGGACTTGTCTACCGCATGCATGGCAGCTTTGGCGATGTCCGCCTTAATGCAGTTGAAGGCCTGGCGAGCCTCGGCTGACAGTGGGAAGAGTGTGGCCTTAAATAGTGGGCGGGCTTTGTCCGCATACTGGGGGACCCACTGGGCATAGCATGAAAAAAATCCGAGGCACCTCTTGAGGGCCTTGGGACAATGAGTGAGAGGGAGTTGTAAGACGCATGCGGTCAGGATCGGGTCCTCGGACCCCGTTTTCCACGACGTAGCCGAGGATGGCTAGCCTGGTAGTGCGGAAAACGCATTTCTCCTTATTGTAGGAGAGATTGAGTTTTTGGGCGGTCTGGAGAAATTGGTGGAGGTTGGCGCCGTGGTCCTGCTGGTCATGGCCGCAGATGGTGAGGTTATCCAAGTACGGTAAAGTGGCCCGCAGCCCGTACTGGTCCACCATTCGGTCCATTGCTCATTGGAACACCGAAACCCCGTTCGTGACGCCAAAGGGAAACCGGAGGAAATGGAAAAGGCGGCCGTCTGCCTCGAATGCCGTGTAGTGGCGGTCCTCTGGGCGGATTGGGAGCTGGTGGTTTGCAGACGTCAGGTCCACAGTGGAGAATATGCGATACTGTGTGATCTGATTTACCATGACTGCAATCCGGGGGAGGGGATACGCATCAAGGTGCGTGAACTAGTTAATGATTTGGCTGTAATCAACCACCATCCGGAGCTTTGCCCCGGATTTGACGACCACCATCTGAGCTCTCCAGGGGCTATTACTGGCCTCTATGACTCCTTCACGCAAAAGACACCGGACTTCGGATCTGATAAACACCCTGTCCTGCAGGCTGTACCCCCTGCTGCGAGTGGCCACTGGTTTGCAGTTGGCGGTGAGATTAGCGAAGAGTGGAGGGGGGTCGATTTTCAGAGTTGCTAGACTGCAGATAGTGAGTGGGGGAAGGGGTCTGCCAAAGCTGAGTGTTAGGTTCCTGAGGTTGCACTGGAAATCCAGTCCTAGGAGGAAAGGGCCGCAGAGGTCTGGGAGCACATACAATTGGAAATTTGTGTAATCGGCACCCTGTATTGTCAGAGTCGCAGTAGTGCACCCCTGTATTTGAACTGAGTGCGACCCCGAGGCGAGGGAGATTGTTAGCTGTGTCAGGAATATCGGGAGCGAGCAGCACCTTACCAGATCCAGGTGAACGAAGTTCTCAGTGCTCCCGGAATCGAACAGTCATGATGTCTCCTATCCATTGATCCGGACGGACATCATGGAGCTCTTGAGGTGCTTGGGCCGCGACTGGTCCAAGGTGACTGCTCCCAGTTGAGGATAGTCGGTGGTGTTGGAGCGGCCCCGCAATGCCTGTCCGCGAAGGTCATAATCTTCGAGGGGTGTAACGGGTGATGGCCAAGATGGCGGCCCCCGTTGATCGCACGTGATGGGCGGCGAGGAAGATGGCATTCAAGATGGCCACCCCCATGGACCACATGTGGCGAGCGGTGAGGAAAATGGCGCCCAAGATGGCGGCCCCCATGGACCGCACATGGCTGGCCGCGTGGGTGGAGGATGGCCAAGATGGTGGCCTCCATGAGTCGCACATGTTGTGTGGAGGCGGAGTCGGAAGACATGCTGCCACATTGCGGGGTCGGCGGGCCTGAGAGTCGGAAAAGCGAGTGTTCGAGTTAGAGTTTGAGTTTTTTGACTTGGCCAGGCAGACCTTAGCGGAGTGTCCCTTTCGCCCTCAGCTGCTGCAGCTCGCGTTGTGGGCTGGGTATTGCTGCCGGGGGTGTTGGGGCTGGCCGCAAAAATGGTACGATAGTCCTCCATGCTGGGCGGGTGGCCGCGCGGCGCAGGCCTGGGGCAGCCTTTGGTCGGGGGTCCACGATGGGGTCGCGTGATCGGCTGGGAATGCAGTTAGGCTTTGGAAAGCGACCTCCAGCGAGGTCGCCAGTTTTACTGTGTCCACCACGTCCTGGGCCCCTTTCTCAAGGAGATGCTGCCGCACATAATTTGATCGGACCCCGCAACGTACACGTCTCGGACGGCGAGTTCCATGTGCTGAGTGGCTGTTATGGCCTGGTAGTTACAGTCACGTGCTAGGGCTTTGAGGTCACATAGATAGTCATCTAGCGACTCCCCTGGGCGCTGGCGACGAGTTGTGAAGATGTGTCGTGTGTAGACTTCGTTCACGGGCCGCACGTACAGGCGGTCGAGTATCGCGAGGGCCTCAGCGCAAGAGTCAGTTTCATTAAGTTGAGTAGAAATAAGGTGGCTCACCTGTGTGTGGAGAAGACTTAGTTTCTGTTCATCTGTAACAGAGGAGGTCGTTGACGCAGCCAGGTAGGCCTTGAAGCACCAAAGCCAATGCAAAAAAATTTCCTTTGCCTCTGTGGCCTGTGGATCGAGTTCCAGTTGGTCAGGTTTGAGGGCTGATTCCATAGTAGTTCTTTAAGTCGATTAAATTGATGCGACCATCAATTCACTCAGAGACATGGGTTGGAGTAAACTGTGGCTTTAATCGGCTTACAACTGAGCCTGCCTGTGACTGCACGATACTGAGGGCGGTCTCGCAGGACCACAGCACTTATACTCCCTTATGGGGGTGGAGCCTAGGGCAGAGCCCTGTACATGCTCCTCATCTCGCCCTGTGGGCAGAGCCGCACAGTGGCTCACAGATGGGGCCCACGGGGACAACAGTAAGGTACAGTGTGAATTACTAGTTACACATTCACCACAAAGGTTTAATGTTCAGTATGGAATTTGAGGGAGCACTTTACCATACCTCCATCTCAGGAGCAATGCCTGGAGAGCGTCAGATCCAATAAGGAAGTGGCCACATAACTTCCTTCAGGAGGGCCCCACGCTCACACCAGGGTGAGGATGGTGCTGCAGGTGGCCATTAAAGTTTATTTAAATTCATTAAGCTAAGCAAAAAGCCGAAATGAATTTCCCCGCTGCGAAGAGAGCGGAGAAAAAGCATCGGGGCCAGAAGACTCTCAAATGGCAAGTTTAAAAAATAAATGAATTTCCTTACAGGGCCAGGTTCCTAACTCACACTACCATTAATCACTTACCACAAACTGACCTGGAGTTAAAATAAAGCCTTCTAATTCCTTTCTACATTGCCCAAGTCTCATAATATTAAACACCTCTATCAGTGTGCTTTCTTTCAATGAAAACAACCCCGACTTACTTCATCCTCCACCCAGCGCGATCTGCCCACTCGGGAAGCCAGTTAAAAGCAGAATAACTTGTTGGAAACATTACTTTCTCAATTAGGATAGAGGATTTCTCTGCACCAAAATATATTGGCTGTTCAACTGAAAGCACTGAAAAAAGACTCACAACATTGAATCTTATGGTATCCAGAAAATGCATCTCCTGAGGTCCAGCAGTATTGAGCTACAGGCTCCTCAGATATACTTGAAGTTGTGCTTGTCTTTATGGTGGTCCTTTCTATCTCGTGGAAAAGTTATTGACTGAAGATACTTATATACTTATGGAGACACTTTTATTAATAACCACTTTGTACTTGTTTGCTATATACACAGTTCAGATCAGAAGTTGTCTTTGAGAAGATATTTGACAAAGAGGCAATCATGGAGATGTTCGATATTTGTAGGCAGCTGCCTTCATTCTAGTTGTTATCTGTTTTTCAATTCCTCTGTGTTATGTTTATGTCTAAAATGCTAACAAATGTGCCAATAATTCTGTTATCAAAATATGCAGGAAATGTGAGCACCTGATAAGCAGAGACCGCAGGAGGTGCACACAGTGAGTATAGCCCCCGGGTGGGGAAGGGAGGGGAGTCATGCCCGGGCAGTACCCTGGCACTTCACCTTGGTAGTGCCAGGGGTCAGGGCCTGGAATGTGCCGGGGAGGGGGGAGCTCCATGGGGGAAGCTTGGGGTGGGGGGGGGGGCAGAGTTCTGTGGTGGGGGAGGAGGGAAGTTCTGTCGCAGAGGTCTGGTTTTGCGGGGGGGGGGGGGGGGGGGGGGGACGTGGTGTTTATTTATTCTTTTACATCGAGCGTCCTTCAAAAACTGAACCCTGATCTTTTAAAAAACACAGGTTTCTGGCGAAACGGTTTCAATAGAGCCTTTACTCTTACATTCTTTTGTCCGTCAGCTTAAAATACAACGGGGAAACCCTGCCAATGTCACCGGAGGACTACTCTAAGCTTTTCCTACCCGAGGTGACACTTTGCCAAAAAGTGGCAAAATTCCACCATCTTAAATTATTGCCATAACTCTTGTTATTAAAAATCCCACATTTATAGATTGTTCTACTGCTTTGGTGGCATGGTGGCATAGTGGTTAGCACTGCTGCCTCACAGCGCCAGGAACCCGCATTCAATTCAGACTTTGGGTGACTGTGTGAAGTTTGCACTTTCTCCCCGTGTCTGCATGGGTTTCCTCCAGGTGCTCCGTTCCCTCCCACAGTCCAAAGATGTGCAGGTTAGGTGGATTGGATGCTAAATGGTCTCTTAGTGTCCAAAAGGTCAGGTAAAGTGGGTCTGGGGTGCTCTTTCAGAAGGTCTGTGCAGACCCGATGGGCCAAATGGTCTCCTTTTGCACTATAGGGACTTTATTACTCTCTCTATGACTCTAAGTAAATAGGTACTGAATTATTCACGGAAACAAATCACTTTTAATTAAATAAAAAAAGTTAATCCCAAAGAAACTTTGCAATCATTTTTTCGATTGCCCCGACAATAAATTATTCCTTACATTATGAGATTGTTGTTGCTGTTCCTGTTTATTGTATGGCCAGTTTATCAGTCTGTTGGATTTAACCTCATACTTGTTAGCTACATATTTTAGGCACCTTATAATTCTTGGGCTTGTGTTCTTGTATATGTGGAATTGTATATAATTACAGTGCATCTGTCCAGTCATATTCACATTGTTTTGTTCTGTTAATTACCTGGTCTAATCCTAATCCCAGCAGTTCCTGAAGTCATTGGCAAAACAGTTGTTTGCAATAAATATGGGTTCTTACAACAACAGCATCCTCTCAGCGAAAACACTGGATTATTACATTATGGAAAAACGTACTATTAACCATATCCAGATCTTGATGCAGCAAATGGTCTTTCTCTGGTTGCTTTTTCTTATGACCTCCAGCCCTGCATGGTCTCTGCGCTCCTCCTCCTCCTGTTTTTTTCTTCACCTGCTATATTAATCACCCCACCATTGGTGGCCTACCAGAGCCCTAAACTTCTGCAGTTCCCTCCTTAAACTTCTCCACCTCGCTTTCCTTTTTTTTTAAAAACAATCCCCACCTCACTTTACTTTTTTTAAAAACAATCCTTAAAACCTAGCTCGTGTCATTTGTCCTAATATCTCCTTTCACGTTTTGGTGTCAAGTTTTGTTTGATAAACATTCCTATGAAGTGCCTTGGAATGCTTTACTATGTTAGAAATAGTGTATAAAAATATGTTAAAATTGAAAAAAAATTATATTTCTATCACCTTAAATCACCACCTTCAGTTCTGGTGAATTTAACTATTGTGATTCTTAGACAGCATGTACATTTTCTTTTTCAATTAAGGGGCAATTTAGCATGGCTAATGTTCCTACCCTACACATACTTGGGTTGCAGAGGTGAGACCCATGCAGACACAGGGGGAATGTGCAAACTTCACACAGACAGTGACTCGGGACCTGGTTCGAACCCCGGTCCTCGGTGCCATGAGGCAACAGTGCTAACCACTGTGGGTTAGCACTGCTGCCCACGATGTGCCGAAGTCCCGCCGCTGACAGGCCTTCCCCGCCGGCGTGGTTTAAACCACCTCTGGTACCGGCGGGATTGGCGGTGCAGGTGGGCTCCGGGGTCCTGGGGTGGGGGGGGGGGGGCACGCGGGGCGATCTGACCCTGGGGGTTGCCCCCATGGTGGCCTGGCCCGCGATCGGGGCCCACCGATCAGCAGGCGGACCTGTGCCGTGGGGGCACTCTTTTTCTTCCGCCCCACCATGGCGTTCACCATGGCGGGGGCGGAAGAGACCCCCTCCCCTGCGCATGCAGCGGTATGACAAGCAGCCCCTGACACACTGGCGCATGTGCGGACTCCATCGGTTGGCGGAGCGGGAGCCACTCCGGCGTAGGCCCAGCCCCTCAATGTGAGGGCTTGGCCCCTAAAGGTGTGGAGAATTGCACACCTTTGGGGAGGCCCAACGCCGGAGTGGTTCATGCCACTCTGTCCCGCCGGGAACCCCGCCCCGCCGGGTAGGGGAGAATCCCGGCCCTGGTTCTAAATGCAATAGGTCTATACAATGGTTGAGGAACTGGAATGGATCTGATTAGTCCGAGGTTATGCCTCACCATTGCACCTTTTTTGCATAATGACTTCATAGGAGCTTGGTTCTTATAAAATCCTTCTCACCTCAACTGCTTGCCGTGCACCTTCTCTGGAATCCTGGGTGCGTATTTGTTGCCCCAAATGTAAATGTGGCAATTCTGTCCCTTAATTTTTATCACGCTTGTTGGCCATCCTCTTTTGTTGTTTCAAAGGTTGCTCTCTAGTTTCTCAGAGAGTAAAATGGGTAAAAGTAGATAAATTGATATGCGCTGGTCTGTCAAACATGAAATCTGCTGGTAATGGAATAGTTGTAATAAAGGTGTCATTCTCCGATGTAACATTTCAATATGCATATCTTGCTCAGTCTGTCTATATTTGACAATTAAGGATTTCACCATGTAAGTCATTTGTTCAGCTAGGCTGTCAAATCTAGGGTAGTGAGGGGAAGAAGTAGTGGGATTGATATTCCACTTCTTAAGTTGTTCATCAATATACTGTGGACTGTTATCAGTAAAACATCTCTCTAGGCACACCAAATAAGTGATATAAAATATAGTAAACTCTTAGGAATTGGCTTCGTGTTTATTTTAAATAATTCTAAGTAACTCACTTTGACAACAGTTTTGAGCTTAACATCTTCAAGTTACATCTTTTGGAAGAAAATTGCTGTGACAAAAGGATGAATAATTTGAATGTTGGGGAATAAAATACTTCTACCTTTTGTCTCATTGGCAGCAAAGGCATTACAAGGCCAGATATAATACCGACTCAGTGCAAGTCAAAAAATCTTTTTGACAGTGTACCTTTTAAATGAAAACCACTTTTACCTCACCACTGAATTTATCCCTCTTTTATAACAAACAGCCTTTGCAGCCTTTCAGGGTTAGAATGACAATTCAAAGCAATTTACTGTGGAATTAAAATAATTTTTATGCTATGGACTCACGCTGATGAAGAATTGGAATGAGTTCACCCCAAATACACCTCAATTCAGATGCTTGAAGCTAGTTAAAAAAACGTTCAGCATAATTATCTGCATTGGATTTCTAATATATAATATTATTTGTACCCAGGATCCAGAAATGTACTTGTTATTTTCTATAATATAACCCTTTATTGAGCATCATTAATTTCTACCAAACTCTGCCGTTTAAAAAACATTCTTCTACAGTTTTTATACAATATATTAAACATGAAGTCATTTTAATTGGTGTGGTGAAATAATAAAATATGGATTCTTTTACTACTACATTAGGGGTAGGATTACTAAGAGGCCCAGAGAAAGCTTTGTATGTTATCCACAAACTGACCCCACTGCACTTTAAGTATTCACTTGACAAACGACATTCAACCTGGCCCGGGCAATGTTCAAACATTACTAAAATAAAATCTCCTAATTCTATTGACATTCTACCTCACTGTGATGTTAATTTGCTGAAAGCAGAATAAATCTCACATAATTCTGCCAGTGTAGCTTCGATACAATAGTCCATTTCATCAGTTATAGGCAAACTCTGTAATTCTTATGGAAGCAATTTTGGGCCATGCCCAAAATATGCCAGTGACTCAGATTTAAGAAAACATAAAATATAACACACGTAACTGCAGCTGTGTTCTGACTTGTTGTCCTACATTTAATATCATAATTTCACAGAGAACCATTTGCAGTAACATCCAAAATTAATCCACCAGTAGAATTTTCTCAGGACAAAACTTGTTCTTCATTATATTTGGTATGACTCAAAATGTTAATCTAATTTTATCATGATGTATTGGGACACAAATGTGTTTTTTTTTTCCTCGGAAAGTAACAAGAACATCTTCCGCTCTCAAATATTTAATAATTTCTGACTCAAGTGGTTAGGATGTCATCTTCAGAAATGCCCTGGTCATTCGGTTTATGTTACGTGATTGCCAGGCACTTGAATGCATGGCCATGACACACATGATGGTTTTCATCAAGCTTATGCTCTGTGGCAACAGTACCTTCTGTTGGCTGAGTGCAGACCAGCATTGCTGGGGTCATGGAGAAGTCGAGGGGCTGCTCATCACATTTCTAGCTGAAGAAGGTTGCATGCAGACCACTGTCCATGGCAACAAGATGAACCTGGGGGCGAAGCAGGAAACAAAGTGTTCTACCATACAAAATAACTTCTAGTTTTGAGGGAGTGAACAGTTTTTCTTCTTTTCTTTTATCATTCTATTTCCTACTTGTGTAAAAGCAAGCTGTCGCTTTGATTTACAAATACTTTGCATTCTGTTCTTAATACTGTGATCCTCTGGAAGCTGAAATTCGGTATGCTTCCTTTCAGAATAAGCACTTCTGACAGCTTGAAACTCTGCCAGATAGTTAGGCAAAATAAATCAAGCTCAGATGTTTAGCTGGCTAAGTAGCCTTTTTGGCCTTCTATGAAAGAATTGTTGATGGGTACATGGAAACTAATGACAGGACCTCAGTATAAAATTAATTTGATATTGCTGAAACCATGACTATACCTTTTTTGGCAAGTCTAGCCAGGCAGGAAATCAAAATGGTCAAAAATGAAAATGAATACTTCAGAAAATAGGTTCAGTCAGAAGTTTCTTTAATACTTTCACTGAGAAGTTCTATTTGTACTAATATAAATGTGCCCTTTTTCCTGATTATATTAAAGTAAATGACATGGAACACGGTAAGAGCACATCTGGATTGATATGGAGGTTTGAATCAGAAGGTTAATACTTCAGCTTGTAGAAACTAAGTAAGAATCTAGAGGTTACATTTAAAAGGTTTACAATACATTGCTATATATTCAGAGAAAATATCCCACACTCCTTATGATATTGTACAGAAAATCATAAATGAAATGTACAGAGGGGTTCAGAGAGTCAGTAATTCAAGTTTTTTTTTAAAAGCTTCGACTTCAAAAGATAAACTTTCATACATCTACAGCGATTCTGTGAGGAGATCATCAAGAAATGCTCTGACTGGGTCAGCAGGGAATTAGACTTGTACCTAGCACTGGATCACCAGTGAGTCAGACACATAGGTCCAGTGCCAAAGCAAATAGATGAATATCCATCATTAGGTTATCATGGAAAATAGACAAATAGCCAATAAATCAACATGATTGTTTTTGGCAAATAATATCCACTGTGGTTCATAAACACAGATCTCAAAGTAGAAAAATATCTACTTGCTTTGCTTTTTTTCCAAAAAGAAGTTTGATGTGTACCAATCTAAACTGACCTCATTTGAGTGAACAACTCATCAGTTAGGATTTGACATTTCCCACTAATACCAATCACATTAATCACAATGGAAATATGTTTTTTATTATGAAAATCTAAAACCAAATCTTGAATTCGTAGACTACTAGTAAAGTTAATTCCATTCATCAATTTTGCCACTGAAAAAAATTGGCTGCATTTTAAAGGAAGCGATCGCGTCGTCGCTATCCTCACATTGCACCAGATTTGAGCTTTTATCCCAAGAAAACTGCTTTACTATGAAGCAATTCACCACGGATCAGACAAATTAGAAAATCCTCCCTTTTCCCTGAGAAGCTTTTGATTTGTTCCTTAGAAATTCTGAAGGCAAAAACCTGGATTTTGCTTTACTCTGAATTTTTTCCTTACTGTCTATTCTGCAAATTAGTCCAACGTATAGGCTCATTTTTTCTAAATTCACCTTAGGATCGTCCGGGGCCATGCTATCTCCTTGTGTACTTGACCACTGGGTCACTTCCTTCCCTCTCACTGTGAAATGGCTTTGCCTTTCTCGTGCAAACAACCTTCACCAGGCTGGAGAAGCTCGCCCTCTACTGGAAGTTTAAGTGTTAATGTCAGCAGAGGCTGGGATTTTGAACCCTGATTGGGAGCCCACAATTCTTGTGTTGTACTTACTTATCTACGATTAAACATGTATGAGATTAATTTTGAAGCAAACTAGTGAAGGACTGTCACCAACTCACTCTAGTGTTTCCCAGACATTGCAGTAAGGTCGCTGCTGGATGATTTGAAGGTGCTGGACATTTTTTAAACCATTAATAGGGCAGTCAATCTGAAAAACAAAATCTGATGTGGCTTCTCAGATTGAAATATTGAGGGAAAAATTAGCCTGGTGGTCAGTCAGCGGCGCAAAGTGACATGTGCATTGAGGAACTGCGCCTGAACGTGGACGCCTCAATTACTTAAATTTGGGCATTGGGCCATATTTACATAATGCTGGCAAGCAGGACTGGAAACCTAATCGAGTACCACAGTGAAATTGCCCGTCACATTCTTCCCAAAATCAGCCTGCTTCAGTCCTGAATTGTGAAGCATGAATTTGGGAATGATGAAGGCCTGCAGTGTCTGCAATATTACTGTGGAACCAGAGAGGAACACCAGACAAAAATTAGGAACTTATTTCACAGGAGCAATCTCCAGCAGTCCCTTTAAAGAATTGCTGGTTAGACCCATGTTGCATTCTGAAAAGACGAGTGGAGCATGTGTTCTGATATTGAATAGACCCCTGTTTTGCATACCTAATGGATGTAATGTCTCCTCCATGTACTCATAAATTTTCTAAGATGCAAGCGGGATAATAGGGCCCAGATATTGATCCTCAAATAAGCATTTAGCTCACAAAATACAGTTGTGATAGGGACAATTCTGACATTTCCCATCCCATTGACTTACTTTCCAATTCTATTCCACGTTAGACTTTAAACATGACATTTCATTCGAAGCACAGTATTGTTCATGGTACCCAAGAAACAGGTGACAGCTGTACACATCAGGATTTGTAATGGTTTCTGTCAGCCACTGTGCTCAGAAGTCAATAAACTGTTCAGATCATTAAAACGCACCGGGCCACTTTAGAGCAGTTCTATACAACACAGTTTGTGCTTTTGAAATGGTATTACTTTCTTGAAAAGAGCAGGATATTGCCATTTTTAACCATCACCTACCCACCCCACCTAACAGTGTATGTCATTAATGTCCAGTCAATGCAAAATGGTGTTTAAAATTCTCTTTATACACATGTTTTTCTATGAAAGCTGCAAAATAAAGCAAAAAAGTTTGAATTTGACACAAGGATAAATTTATAATAGACTTGTTTCCTGTCTGGAATAACACCTAAAATATCACATTTCCATTTATTTCTGGATTCAATGCCAATGATAATGTTTTTTTTCAGCAAGAGAAAATGGGACATACCTTTTTGCTATTTGGGATTCTTCACCAGCTGCTAAAACAGACAGCTAAGCTTTCCACAAAAGGGATTAATAATCTTTTTGATTAATAACATAATTAAGTGCCAAACTGGTGGGACAATTTTAAATATAATACAATAGAATACCTCTCAAGAGGGCAAACACAGGATAAATGGATGTTGTGCAGAGTGGGAGAATTAACAGAGGTGAGCAGATTCCTGGCACACTTGGTAGATTTTCAAAAGGCTTTACTGAAAGGTAATGTCAACAGCTGAAGTGGACTGGGACCAGCCTCCTCACGCTGCCCCTGAAAGTAAAAGGCAATGGCAAATGACCACTGACGAAAACAGCCACAAAATACGCTCAGGATGAAGCACCAGCAGTCAATGAGCCAAGTGTTCTGGCAGAGCACTCAAGGAATAGAATAGAATAGAATCATAGAATTTACATTGCAGAAGGCGACCATTCAGCCCTGTGGTAGTATGACTAGGTGTATTACGGTACCTTAGAAGTGAGCTGCCATTGGTGCAGAGGACTCGCTGCCCATTGGCCCAGGTAAGTCATGTGCCTCTCAGCCGATTGTCTGAGAGGTAGGTAGCTCCGCCTACAAGGCGGGATATAAGAACCTGTGTTCCCCGGCAGTCGGCCATTCTTCTGTACGTCTGCTGCCGGGCACACATCTTGTGCATTAAAGCCTTTGTTTGGATCACATCTTCGTCTCATGTCCAATTGATGGTGCATCAAGCCCATCAAGTCTACACCGGCTCTTGGAAAGAGCACCCTACCCAAGCCTACACCTCCACCCTATCCCCATAACCCAGTTAACCCACCCAAAACTAAAGGCAATTTTGGACACTAAGGACAATTTAGCATGGCCAATCTACCTAACCTGCACATCTTTGGACTGTGGGAGAAAACTGGAGCACCCGGAGGAAACCCACGCAGACACGGGGAGAACGTGCAGACAGTGACCCAAGCCGGGAATCGAACCTGGGACCTTGGAGCTGTGAAGCAATTGTGAGAACCACCATGCTGCCCTATAATAGAATTATAAAAAGTAGGGAAAGGTTTGGTGAGTCTTTTCCTCTTCCCAAATGTCATGGATGTTCGAACTGAGCATTTGAAATGAGAAGTGCCACAGCCAATGATGTTTGCAGATGACATTAAATAGGGATGATGAGAACATGAATGGACATCTAGAGAACTGGAAGAAAGCACTGACAGACATGGCTATGAAGGTCAGTAGACCAAAGACCCAGGGCACGATTTAACATGCAAAAAACAGAGTCCGTTTTGTGCGCGTGTAGCAGGGTCTTTCTCAGTGCCTGCATCACCAAGAATGGCCCCGCTATCAAACGGGACTCTGGCACTTTTTCTGGCCTCAGTGGGGATTGCCCCACTGAGGCTGCACTTACCTCACTTCCTGCAATGACAAGCACCACTGACATTGAGAGAATTGGTGAGGCAAAGAATTTAAGGAGGCAGTTCCAGACACTAGGGCTGACAGAGCAAGAATTCTGCAGATGGATGCTCAGTAGCCCAAAGCTGGACAAATGAAGAACATTTGATGGAATATAAAAACTGGAATGGGATATTGAAGCACGGCAGAAAGAGCAGTGGTGAGATTTTGTGTTCAATTTATTGGGGATTAGCAAACCAGTAGGGCAAAATTAATATGTTGATAATGAATCCAAAGAGCAAGGGAATAATATATTTTCATAGCTCTGTAAAATACTTGTTTCTTGCTGAATGCCGATGCCTAAGAAATGTTACATGGAGTTGACAAGTCCTGATTGAAATTTGTAAGGAACTGCAAACTGAACATTTTGCTGTCATTTCTACTAAAATACTCATTACCCTGAATGTGAGAACAACCAACAACTTTACACTGACTGCTTCCATACACCTTCCTCTGACTGAACAGGCACCAGATCATCAAACATTTTGTAAGTAAACCTAATAACGATTCTTAATAAAATGGCAGATTCTGAATGACAAATCGCAAAATTAATGTAACTGAGGATGAAATACAACTTCTCTTGTCTCATTTGTCCAGAATTTAGAAAAGAAACACACCTTCCTGAATCCTGGCATCTACTCTTTTCTTACTTGTAAGAATTTCCCCTCCACCATCCGAGTTACAGGACCATTCATCGTATTTGTCACGCTTTGCATGAAGAAGCTTTTCCTGAATATCCTGTCCTGAATACTCTTATTAATCCATTTTACCATTTGCCCTCTTCTTCCAGTATGAAAGCATATGTTGAAATGTTGCTCTGGATTTCATTGAAGGTTTGTTTAGAGAGCAGTGAAATAAGCAAGGCTGGAAATGACGAATGCAAGGATGTGTCATGATGCTAGGCAATGCAATTGATGTAGAAATAGACAATATTTGTGGGATGAGAGGATATGGATTTGGAAACACTACTCTAGGTTGAATAGAATGCCAAGGTTGTGGTCATCTTGGTTGAACCTGTGAAAGTGACAAATGAGGAGGATAAAGCCATTGGCAAGGAGCCAGAGCATTTGTGCTGGGGGCTGAAACCAGTGACTTTGCTCTTCCCAGCGTTTTGCTGAAGTAAGTCCTGATCTTAGTCAAGCAATCTAATAGCATGATGGCAGTAGAACATTTGAGAGACGAGTGAAGAGACGTATCAGTTTTAAGTGGAAGCTAATGCTCAAGCGAAATGCGGCTGGTGAATAGTGGGAGAGACAGAAAATGAGAACCATGCCAGGCGCCAAACAGTTTGCGATGCAACCTTCCCACTCCCTTTGGCAAAATTGGAATCTCACCGTAGCGTGATGAGAAACCAATTATCACCATTTAAGCCCTATTTCCATACAATTAACGAGAGCCAACCTTTATCCAACGGCCTGCTATTATTCACCAACCCCCCCAGAAAGTGGTCACACTGGCGCCGATTAGTACACCTTATGAAAAACGTGAACCTGGCGGAAGGGCTTCTGTGGAGAGCCGAGAAGGTGAGCAGCTATCTTTGCTCACAGGCAAAGAGCCCAAGGGTGCTGATCTTGCCACCCCAGTTCTCAGTGGGGGTGTGGGGTCACCCTGGCTAGGAGTGGGGGACCCTCCACAGAGGTGGGTCACCATTGGAGGGTGGGAGAGGCGCTGGGGGAGTAACCTGGGGCAGCCACATTCATCATCACCATGCCAACCCCTGGATCATGTGTACTCATTCCGGTAGCAACCGTTGTCCCTGCCCGTCTGCCCCATTGAACACCCATAACCCCATTGACTGACGCGGCCTCTGGCCGTGCAACTGATGGCTATTGCTGATCGAGAATTGGCAACCGTGGTTAAGTAAGCACTTCACACAACCCAAGTGGTTTCCCTTGGCTGGGCAGGCCATGTAACATGTGGGGGTCATTGCCTAGCATCCCAATCACACCTTGATGCCCAGACACTGTGCTGAGGTAAGACCTGATTTTAGTCAAGCAATCCAGTAGCATGGTGACAGTAGAAGGTTTGAGAGACGAGTTGAAGAGACGTATCAGTTTTAAGTGGAAGCTAATGCTCAAGTGAAAGGTTGCCGGTGAATAGTGGGGGAGACAGATAATGAGAAACGTGCCAGATGCCAAAGAGTTTGCGATGCTACCTTCCCACTCCCTTCGGCAAAATTGGAATCTCACTGTAGCGTGGTGAGAAACCAATTACCATCATTTGAGCCCTATTTCCATATGATTAACGAGAGCCAGCCTTTATCCAACGGCCTACTATTATTCACCAACCTCCCCAGAAAGTGGTCACGCTAGCGCTGATTAGTACGACTTTTGAAAAATGTGAACCTGGTGGAAGGGCTTCTAATAATAATAATAATAGTAATAATCTTTTTTATTGTCACAGATACGCTTACATTAACACTGTAATGAAGTTACTGTGAAAAGCCCCGAGTTGCCACATCCCGGCATCTGTTCGGGTTCACAGAGGGAGAATTCTGAATTCTCAGCTGGTACGGGAATTGAACCCACGCTGCTAGCCTTGTTCTGCATCACAAACCAGCTGGCTAGCCCACTGAGCTAAACCAACCCTGCTACTGTGGGGAGCCGAGGAGTTGAGCAGCAATCTTTGCTCACAGGCAAAGAGCACAAAGGCGCTGATCTTGCCACGCCAGTGCTCGGTGTCCGTGGGGGTGGGGCAACCTGGCTAGGGGTGGGGGACCCTCCACAGAGCTGGGTCACCATTGGAAGGTGGGGGAGGTGCTGGGGGAGTAGCCTGGGGGCAACTGCATGCAGCATCACCATGCCAACCCCTGGATCGTGTGTACCCATTCCTGGAGCAACACTTGTCCCTGCTGTTGCCAATCGGCATCAGAGTCGCCAATAATGTTGCTCTTTTTAATGAGTGGATTACTATCCCACCAATCAGCACCAATAATGTTGCCAAATTAACTAGATATGGCGGTTATTAATGATAATATTGCTTTTCAGAGTTGCCAGGTATCACCACAAGGCTTTACCGGATATCGATCAAAGACCAAACAACCAGTTAGTCAGTTCAAGTTCAAAGATAGTTTATTTACACACAAGGCTTACTTCGACATGCAACATAAAACACTACAAGTTAAACTACACCTAACAACTACAATAATCTACACTTAACTTCAGGGCAACTGGGTCTTTGCAGATGAACGAGGCCTTTGTTCGGATCTTACGTGGCTGGGTAGAAGAAGTGGCTTAGTTTCTGCTGGGCTCATCCATCTGGTAGCAATTGTTGGTCTTGAACCTGTCTTCTGGTCGTAATGCTACACTTGGTTTTAGGCGTAGGCAGGGGCCAAGAGAGACCGAACACATGGCTGTGTCTCTTTTTATCCCTCTGGGATTTCGCGCTCTTTGGGGTGGTCCTTAGCTTTGGACCCGATAACTCGACAGGCTTCGATCACTGCCTTCGATTTTGGCCAATAAAGGGGCAGGTGCCTTGATGGCTGGGCATGTCCTGAGCGGTCATTGACCTTGGCTGTTTGGGTTTCTTAGCAAAGGGAGTGGCGCCGGTTAGTCTGCATCTGTATCAGCTACCTGAGTACAGTCCTTTTGTTCTGGGGAAATGGGCCATTAGAATGCAAACGAGCGGGAGTTTCGATCGCGTCTAACTATCTGGGTTGCAAATACACACACAAGCTCTGAGTGTGCCTGAGTCCTGGGTTGGCCATAATTCCCATGGTCCTTTGCAGGTGGCCATCTGAGATGGCTACACTGCCTGTCTGCCCCACCAACACCCATAACCCCATTGACTGATGAGGCCTCTGGTCATACAACTGAAGGCTATTGCTAATGGAGAATTGGCAACCGTGGTTAAGTGAGCACTTCAAACAACCCAAGTGGATACCCTTGGCTGGGCAGGCCATGTAGCATGTGGGGGTCATTGCCTAGCATCCCAATCACACCTTGATGCCTGTACACTGCTTGAACTCTGCAGGAGGCAACATCACACATGCAACAACCAACATTCAAACAGCAAGGGGATGGGACACAGATCCGGGGAGATCTCCACGGCCAACGGGTGGTTGAGTACCAGGGTGAAGCGGGGTGGGTGGGAGAATGCCTGGAGAGATGGGCCAAGGCTTTGGAGGTCGGCCCACATTGCGGACAAAAGTGACAGAAGTATCATACTAGTTGTACACAAAGGTGAGTATTGTGTTTTACAATTCCCCACTCTTCCGATGGTGCTGCCTGCTCCCCCACCCCCAGCCCCCTCATGCCTTACCTAACCCCCCCCCCCCCCACCCCTTTTTCCCTACCCCGGTACCTTCAGTGATCCTTCATGTGCTTGGACCTCCTAGCTCTGCGAATACATCTAGGTGTGCCCCTGGATGCACATCTGAGGTGGAGGCAGCCAGCTGCTTATGGCATTCTGTGGCTGGAGGGCCCTGGCTCATTTGTCAGTGGCACATGCACAGCTGTGCCGCCCTGTCCCGTGTACCTGCTGTGAGACGCGGCTTCATCAGAGGGGTGGAACTCGAGGAGCTGGTGGTTACATTCGCCATTCCATGGGATGGGTCCACATTAGCAACCAGTGTCCCCTCCACCCGCTCGCTGCCCATAGGGCCCTGGGGTTCACCTTGAGACAGAAGGGCAGCTGTTTCGAGCTCCGGCTATGCCTGCATCATCTGGCTCTGCCAGGCCTGGCGGTTCCCCATAGTCCGCAACATCATGTTGACGCCCTTGGTGAGTCTCCTCAGTGACTGGGACGTGCTCTGCAGTACCTCGGCAATGTCCACCTGCAACTGGGTCAAACTCCGCAGCAGCTCGGCCATGCCCATCTGAGAGCAGGACATGTCCCGCAGAACCTCAACAAGGTCAGCCGGGTATTGGATCACATCCTCCAGCGAGGTGGACATTCTGTCGACACCCTTAGCCCATGGCCATCACAAAATGCGCGACACCTTGGACACCTTCACTCATGGTGCCGACATTGTGCACCAGGCTCTCCATTGCAGTCGCCACCTTAGCAGTGTTGGTCTTGACGCTATGCATTGCCGGCAACAGCTCCTACACTTGGGGCCTCTGGGAATCTCCCCAAGCGGCTATGGATCTGCTGGAGTGACGCTGACATCTCCCTCTAAATGTCCCGGCCACACCCTAACATCTCCATCAGTTCCGGGGTGACCTCTTCCACAGGCTCAGGTTGCTGTCACACCTGGAGGTTCCTGCCTCCACTGATGTACATCAGCAGCAGTGTGGTGCTCACCAGATTGTGCCCCAAAAGCCTGACCACTAACATTTCCCACCGAGGTGCATGTATCTGCGCTGGTGGAGGGTGGGGATGACAGCTGTAATAATAATAATAATAATAATCTTTATTGTCACAAGTAGGCTTACATTAACACTGCAATGAAGTTACTGTGAAAAGCCCCTAGTCGCCACATTCCGGCACCTGTTCGGATACACAGAGGGAGAATTCAGAATGTCCAAATTATCTAACAACACGTCTTTCGGGACTTGTGGGAGAATACCGGAGCACCCGTAAGAAACCCATGCAGACACAGGGAGAACGTGCAGACTCCGCACATACAGTGACCCAAGCCGGGAAGCGAACCTGGGATCTTGAAGCTGTGAAGCAACAGTGCTACCCACTGCACTACCATGCTGTGACGCGACTATTAAAGTGGCATCCTCGGAGCTCTCCGCCAACATGGTCTCATGGGGGGCTGGAGAGGGTGCCGCCTGGGATGGGCCGGTGCCGGCGGCTGGAGGGCTTGTGAGAGAATGGACATGTGGTCAGTGGGAGGGATGGATCAGTCAGTAAGGCAATAACAACTCACTTGTGACAAGTCCTTCAGGTGGAGCCCGGTGGTTCCTCAAGTCTGCAATGTCCTCCTGCCTCCGCGTTGGTGGCCTCCTTGCCCTCGGCCACACCGCCACGCTCCTCGAGGGTGGTGAAGATTCTGATATCTGGCACACCACCATCAGTCTGGGCCTCTGCCAGCGATTTTGGGGGAGTTTTTCCAGAGGAGACACAGAGAGGGCACTGTTCGCCACAAGCGTTGGTCACAGTGGTGGGAGGGGGTGTATGAAGGAAGGGTTGGTGGGGGTGGAGGGAAGGTTGGGGGCCGCATGGAGAGTTGGGGGGTGGACGTTCCCGTGGGGGCGGAAAGGTCTCCGGGTGGGGGGTGGGGGGGCAGGTGTGCAGCTTAAGTATTGCTCGACCTTGTTAGCGGGAGGGGGGGGGGGGAGAGGGACTGGCAAGCATGATGCTGGCAAATCAGCTGGCGAGCCATCATTTGTGGCGAGAAGCCCATGAGGCCTTGTTAAGTGGAAAGTGGATCTATTAACATTGAATAGCAATTTTAGCCTCACTGGGTCGAGCGCTGGGAAGATCGCAGCAATTCCCGCTCGCTATAACACTTAGAAACCTTTCCAGAGAATCGCTCCCCCAATTCTAGGAACCAAGTTATCATGAGAAAGAGAAGTGGGCTAAGGATGAATCTTTATGCAGTGTCCACTACTACACATGCAGCACATTTGAAATTGCCTCAGGAATGAAATCTGCACAAGAAAGGATACTCTCTTGAAAAATGAACAACAAGCTTCACAAAACAGGGAAAACAGGAATGTCAATTGTACTAAAAAATGGCTATGCATGGCTAATTTGATGAGATATGACATGAAATGGACCAGTTATAGGGAAAACCTGCAGGACTATGGGGAAAGAGCAGAGGTATGGAACTAATTGGATAACTCTTTCAAACACTCGACACAGGCATCATCAACTGAATATGCTGCATGATTTTATTCTATGTCAATTTTATTCCTTTGTGAGCGCAGTAACTCTTTTTTTCCCCAAAACATATTGATTTTTAAGATAAGAATTGCAGTATGATGAAATGTCCTATAAAATGTAGAGATTCTGCAAAGGCAAATTTGATACTTCGACTGAAAAACAGAATATGAAGCAACATCAGAGGCTACATCAAAGCAACAGCAAGGGCTGAATTTCCCCAACCCAATTGCAATGCACGGGAAAGAGAGAAGACTGGTGATATGATGAGAGAGGAGATGGGTGGGGATCCCGCTGTCTTCCCTCTGCTATGGCATATCACCTGAGTGGAATCTCAGTGGTGTGGCAGCCATGTGAGCCACTTGAGTGCCAATTAAGAGCCACTGCCCACCCTGCAGTTTATCTTTACCAGCGCAAACAAATTGTCACCTTGCCTACAGACTCTGCACCATTTAGTGAGAGTGGACGGGATGACAGATCCATTCTAGCAAAGTGAGGATTTCTAATTAGAGGGGTCACTGCATGGGTCAGAAAAGCTAACCAGTTCTCGGATTTGTTAAAGCTGCAGCAACAGTAGGAATGGAGAGTGGATTTGGGATGTCCTGCTGTGGGATCTGAGGGCCTGCTGTGAGGTGAGTTCCCACAAGGATGGGGAAAGACAATAACCTCTCCAACAAGCAGGCATGGATACTGAAGATTCAGGAAGTCAACAGCAGAAGTGCGCAGCTTCTACTCTGGCGAAAGTGCACCAAGAGGATTCAGGACCTCAGGAAGGCATGGCAGGTGATTGGCATAGTTCTCTCAGGTATCATGACCCACATTCTGACTATTCTCCTGCACCGCACTTCTCTGACAAACACATCTTGCAGCTCTGCTCATTCTTCTCTCTCTCTCTCTGGACACCTCACATCTCCATCCAAATAATCAACACTCACACTCACCCTTTTGCTTTCATGCCTTACATTTACCCTCCACATCCTTCCTTCCATTCTTTGCACACAAGCCTTGTAGGAGAAGAGAGCACACAACTTGGCAAGAGGTAGAGCTAGGTGGGAGATGGTGGTCATACTCCAGTTGGCAGCCTGTTGATCGTTGACAAAGCATCCCCAACTGGTTCACTTTGAAAGAGGTCTTTTCCCATGATTCTACAGGTGTCAGCAGCGGCCTGATATCAGAGCCTGAGCCTCCTGAAGTGCTGGTTGTCAGATGTACTGAGGGCTTTTCCTCTGTTTAAGAAGCTGCTGCTCCTGGTGCTGCTGGAGCTGTTGCTTTTGTTCTTGCTCCTCAGCAGAGGTGGCAGGTTGAGCTCCATAAGCCATGCTGAAAGTTAACAGCAGGAAGATGCAGCTGAAGATTAACTAAGTGTCAGATAGTTAGACCGTCTTCGAAGAAGTTGGCAATCACATGCCAAGCATTGAAATCTCACGACGAGAGAAGAAGTACTTTGAACAGTTGTCACTAAATGGCCAGGGTTGGAGCTCTTCTGCGAAACTGATAGAAGCCTTGTTCGTTTCACTAAAGCTCTTTAGCTGTGTACTCAGCTCACAAACAGTGGCAAGCTGCTGGCAAGTCCCCATGACTGGGAAATCCATTATTTAGGTCTAAAATACCACATAATTGGCTTCTTAATAACCTCAGCAACCACTTTCCTGCCTTATCCCCATAACCCTTGACTCCCTTACTGATTAAAAGTCTGTCTATCTCAGTCTTGAACACAGTTAACGATTCAGCCTCGACAGCACTCTGCGGTCAAGTTACCCACAGATTCACAACCCTCTGAGGGAAGAAATTTCTACTCATCTGTCTTCAATGGGTGACCCCTTACTCTGAGATTATGCCCTTTGGTCCCAGACTCTCTCACAACGGTAAACAACCTCTGAGCATCTACCCTGTCAAGCCTTTGCGAATCAAATGGACGGGATCTTGAGGCCGCTCTCAATCATGGAATGTGCGCTGGGGGATTCTCTTCCGTGTCCGCCATGGTGGAGGCCGTGGCGGTGGCGGAAGGGAAAGAGTGTCCCCCATGGCACTGGCCCGCCCGCCGATCGGTGGGCCCCGATTGCGGTCCTGGCCACCGTGGGGGCATCCCCCGGGGTCCCATCGCCCCGGGCCCCCCCAGGACCCCGGGGGCCCGCTCGCACCGCCGATCCCGCCGCCACCAGAGGTGGTTCAAACCTCGGCGGCGGGAGAGGCCTCCCAGCGGCGGGACTTCGGCCCATCGCGGGCTGGAGCATCGCCGCAGGGGGCTCGCCGCTCGGTGTGGCTCGTTTCCCACCCTCGCCAATTCCCTGGTGGCGGAGAATTTCTGCCATGGCGGGGGCGGGACTTTCGGCAGCCCCGGGCGATTCTCCAACCCTGCTGGGGGTCGGAAAATTTTGCCCCACATTTCATAGAATGTGCAGTGCAGAAGGAGGCCATTCAGCCTATTGAGTCTACACCGGCCCCTGAAAGATCACTCTACCTAAGCTCACACCTCCATCCTATCCCCTTAACCCAGCAACCCCACCTAACTTTTGGACACTACGGGGCAATTTAGTGTGACCAATCCACCTAACCTGCACATCTTTGGACTGTGGGAGGAAACCGGAGCACCCAGAGGAAACCTACGCAGATACGGGGAGAACGTGCAGACTCCGACACAGACAGTGACCCAAGCCAGGAATTGAACCCGGCCCCCTGGTGCCGTGAAGCAACAGTGCTAACCACTGTGCTACCATGCCACCCCAATTTGCCGATTTTACCTGGTCTCGCCATTGACAATGAGTAATTCATGTCCACAAAGGGCATGAAACCCATTTAAATAAATTTGACTTCATTTTATTGCTCCCCCCCACCCACCAAATAATTACCCTTCACAGAATATTGAAACCGTCATGTTGACGAGGTTTAACACAGGTTGGGCCTGGTGTGATGCAGACAAGGGATCCCTCTATGGGGGCAGAGTTAAGAATTGACCACGGGGTTAGAGGCCAGCACAGGTTGGCACTGTCAGGTGGTCACTGACAACCAGGCAGTGCAAACCTGGCCATCCTAATCTGTGTCAGGGCAGTGCCGGGGGCAGACACTAGTGGGAGACCCCAGTGGGAGACTCGTGGGAGTGGGCGAGGGGCTTTGATATGTGATTGGCAGGGGCGAAGAGAACAGATTGAGCGGGGAGGATGCCAGTGATGAATATTGAGGGGTGGGGGGGGAGGGACAGCCCCCGAGAGTTCCAGTTTGTGCGCTGTCGGCCATTGCTCTGCAACGCTGGTTGGGCCGCTCTTCGAAGATGCTCCCTTAATCTGGCTGCAGCTAGTTCCGGAATCTAAGAGTCCACCTGACCAGAGTGATGTTGTAAACCACACCCATTCATTTTTGTTTTGACAAAGAGGTTCAAGATTCAGTGAGACAATTAGTTTGTGAAACTGGGGAATTCCATGCCAGAAAATCCGAAAATCGACGGCAGAGAATCGGAGAGCCTGTGGTGTGGCGGCGTGGCGCAATTCTCCCGCCCTCCCCCGGCGATTCTCCGACCTGGTGCAGGGTCGGAGAATCCCGGCCCATATGTTTTCAAGAAGAGGTTATAGCTCTTGAGACTAAAGGGGTTATAGGATATGGAGGGAAAGTAGGAACAGGTTACAGAGTTCAATGATCAGCCATGATCATAATTAATGGCGGGGCAGACTCGAAGGGCCGAATGGCCTACTCCTGCATCCATCCATAATTGCTACCCTCCACAACTATTCCTCCATCTTGTCATCACAATCTATTTCACACACTCAAAACTCTCCTTGCAGTAGAACAGAACGCATAACTCCAAGCTCAGTACCTGGGATACCATTCCAATCAATTGCTTTCATTCCCATTGCAGAGGAAATCACTAGACTGCCAGAGTGCATGATAATTGAAGAGAGAGAGATATGGGCCGGATTCTCCGACCCTGCGCGGGTCGGAGGATCCACAGGGGGAGGCGCGAATCCCACCCCGACGCCGGCTGCCCTATTCTTTGGCACCATTTTTCGGGGGCCGGTGGGATTCCCACCACGCCAGTTGGGGGCCATTGACAGCGGACCCCCTGCCAATTCTCCAGGCCCCAGTGGGCCGAGTGGCCGTAAAATTTTGCCTAGTCCCGCTGGCGTGAATTACTCACCTTACGCACGGCGGGACCTGGCAGGTAAGTGTGTGGGGGTGGTCCTGGGGTGGGCGGGGGGGATCCGATCCGGGGGGGGGTGGGGGGCATGGTGGCCTGGCTCGAGATCGGGGCCTACCGATCCTGTGGGCGGGCTGGTTTTGTGGGGGCCTTCTTTCCTCCACGCCGGGCCCCTCGGGCTGCTTCCGTGGAGTCCTTCTTTCTTCCGCGCGGGCGCCTGTAGGGCTCCGCCATATTGTCCAGGGGCTGGCGCAGAGAAGGGATCCCCAGCGCATGCACAAGATCACGCCGGCCGTTCCACCCATGCGTGAACTCGTGCCGGCCCTTCGGCGCCAGCTGGAGCGATGCCAACCACTCCGGCGTCAAACTAGCTCCCGAGAAATTGGAGAAAGTTGTCGCCGGTTTTCCCATAGGCGTGTTGACATAACCCCATTTTCAGAGCATTCCGCCCATGGTCTCCCATATATCTGGTGACAAATGAGCTATCACAGGATCTCTACTCCCGCTGCTTGCCAATGGAATTGCCCATTGAAGCCACCCCATGCTGCTGGGACACCTGCAGGTGGGGTGCCTGCTGGCGGGAAAAGGGAATCCCGGCCGCCAGAGATTTCCAGTCCTTGTTTCGGCAATTTAACATTTGTTTTACAATTTAAACACTTGGTAATAGCCCTTTTCATTGTAGGAAGATTGTTTTGCATTTTGATACAATATAATCACATTTGACATCAAAGTTTATCGATTACACAGAGAGGAAAATAGCTACACAACTTGGTAGACTGGAACTCATTTAGCGTGAGCTTAGTTACAGCAAAAAATCCATCTCCAAAGAAAAATATTCATGGTCCAAATCACTTACCACATATCAGAATAGAATATGACACTTGCTGTAAGGAGGTTAGTGTTCTTATGAAAATCTTGAATTATTGTTTAATTTCAGGTGGAATAGAAAGATGTGCTTCACATATCAAAAGCACGATCAAAAACTGCATAACATATGCTCAAGTTCCACTGTCGGTTTACACCTCCTCAAATTCATTGATAAGTCTATATTGGTGAGGTGCTAATTAGCTTTTCTAACTAGACAATAAGATGTACTTGACAACATATTTTCTATTAAAAGTTCATGCAAAAGAAATTGAAGAAGTTCAACTGGCTGGAGAGCCAACTGCAGGCCTTCCAACACTGATCCAACTCTCAGAGTTGGGTATTGTTGATTTAGAAAGAAGAAAGAAAGGGGGCACCTCCATCTGAAAAACCTTCGCTTTTTTTAATTAAAAAAAAACAAAGTTGTCAGGCAGTCATTATGGAGGACCAACCCCTCTACTGGATAGCCGACGGCCACAGTTATGAACCATACTTTGGCTGTTGTGGGTATGAGCAGTATTGGTGGCAAAGTCGTTAGCGTTGTTGCCTCACAGCAGCAGGGACCCGGGTTCAATTGCGGCCTTGGGTAACTGTCTGTGTGGAGTATGTATGTTCTCCCTGTGTCAACGTGGGTTTCCTCAGCGTGCACTGGTTTCCTCCCACAGTCCAAAGATGTGAATGTTAGATGGATTGGCCATGCTAACTTGCCCCTTAATGTCCAAAGGTGGGGTAATGGGGATCGGGAGGGGCAGTGGGCTGAGTTAGGGTGCTTTTTCAGAGGGTCAGTGCAGGCTCCATGGGCTGAATGGCTTCCTTCTGCAGTATAAGGATTCTATGGTTATGGAGGGCGGGGGCATTGTGGACTGGTCTCCTAGCAGGTTGGAGCATGGTCCTCAGCCCTTGACTGCACGTAGGAGGCTACATCCATCACTGGGCCATGTCTCGGCATCAAGAGGCAGTCCGAATGGAAAATTCCAGCTGGCATCTGCAGAATGCTAGATCCTTTAATTGGCTTTAATTTGCTGCCTGCCCTCCCACCTCCGATCCCACCAATGGTCCCGCCTCCTCAGACGATCGAAAATTCTGTTCAACGACTCACTATTAGTACCTCAGGTTAAAGATTAAATTGTTCAAGAGAACTATTACTTTAACAGTCTCTTAATTATCCATGGTCAATTTAATTTTCCTTAAATGGTGGGTGCTGACGACATTATTTGAGAACTATTTTTGTGGCATTCTTGCGCTTGACAGGATGTCAGAGTCGAATTAGAACAAACAATTGAAGGAACAGGGCCATTGCTGCACACTTGCATAATAACTGATGTCAGGTCAGCCCTCTCACGCTAATGAGCTCAGCAACTCCTTCCAACTGTTGCCTAGATGATCTCACTTGCAACCATAGTTAAAAATGATAAAAGCCTGTGCCCAAAGGATGTCGAATTTAAGCTCCTTTCAAATGCTTTACGGCTGGTCAACCTCCCTATTGAAACTTAACGTACATTGACCGTTACAGAATTGTGGTCAGTTACTTCTTCATAATCTGTCCTTGTCTATATTTCCAGTTGACTATGGCTTTCCATTCCAAGAAGTTGAAGCCAGAATAATCAGTTCTTTTAACATTTAAAAAAAAATTTGTTCATGGGATTTAGCTGCCACAATTGCTTTTAAGGGGGCAGTTAAGAGTCAGCCACTATACTGTGGATTCAGAGTCACATGTCAGCCAGACCAGGTAAGGATGACAGATTTCCTCCCCTGAAGCACAATAGTGAAACAAATGGTTTTTTGCAACAATCAACAATGCTTTCATGGTCACCATTAGACCTTTAATTCCAGATTTTTATTGAATTCGAATTTCGCCATCTGCAGTGGTGGGATTTGAATCTGAGACCCGGAAGCATTACTCTGGGTCTCTGGTTTCCTAGTTCAGTGGCACTACCACTGTGCCACTGCCTTCCCATTTCTACTTTAATTTGCCTTGGGCTTTGTGTCATATTTAAGGACATCTGCCCCTCTTCCTTTGACCGACTAACAAAAGGTCACTACCTGAGACTAGAAATGCCTTAAGTAACGCAACATGTGATGCTCAGGGGAGATTTACCACTTTGTTGTGTTTTGTAACACGGTATACACAAATTCATTATGAGTATTATGCTATGGTTAACGTACAATGAATGACACTATGGAAAAACAAATCCATTCAACTAAAATGCATGCAAATTTCTGGCATTTTCAATATGACGATGCCATGATGTTTTAATTTTTGTGGCTTGGAACTTTTTCCATGTAGAGCATTCACAAAGGCTAGATTAATTAAATGAAGATTAGAATAACTTTCTCGGCTGCTGAAGAATCTAATCCATTGGAACCTTTTTTCAGCTTTCAAAACACCTAGAATCACAACTATTATTCTCCATGAGCATGGACATGCACTGATGTTTAACGCTTGGTTAACAGATGGCACAACTTGCTACCTTAGAATGAAAACAGTATCTGTATAAATGGGTGCATGCTGCGTACCATCTGTTTGCAATAAAATAGGTCAGTGCAGGGTGGATCATATCACTTGGATTCTGGTATTGGAGAAGTAAAATGATAACAACTCCAAGATGTTGATAATATTTTGAGATGCCAGACTAAAGTGGGCTTTTATGCTGTTAAATTTGTTTATATATTTTAGTGCAGCTAAATTTATAATTTTCAAAATAAAGTTGTTTGAGCTTTTATGCTCAAACGCAGTGAGGGTAATCCCATTGAATTTCAAAGTTTAGATTCTCTCTTGTTAGAAATGGTCATTGCCTGTAACTTGTGTCATGTGACTGTCATGTGTCACTTAATAGTCAAAGCCCGAATGTCATCTGGTTCTTGCTGCATATGAACATTGACTACTTCAGTATCTGAGGAGTTATGGTAGTTATTGAACATTGTGTAATCAGTCATTGATGATTACACTTCTGATTTATGATGGAGGGAATGTCATTGACGAAGCAGCTGAAGATACTTGGGGTTAAAACACTACCCTGAGGGATTGCTGCAGCAATGCCTTGGGACTGAGATGGTTGACCTCCAATAACCACAATTTTGTACTAGGCATGACTCCAACCAGTGAAGAGCTGTTCCCCTAATTCCCACTGATTTCAATTTAGCCAGGGCTCCTTGCTGTGACACCCAGTCAAGGACAGTCACTCTCGACTCATCTCTGGATTCAGCTATTTTGGACCAAGGCTTTAATGTTGTTTTTTTCCTGTATTCAGTGCTGGAGGCCATTTCTTGATACCACATGAAGAGCAATGAATTGGCTGAAGATTGGCATCTGGGGACATCTGGAGGAGGATGAGGTGGATCACTCTGTCCTTCTGGTTGAAGATGCTTGCAAATGCTTTAGACGTGTCTTTTGTACTGATGAGCTGGGCTCCCCCATCATTGAGGATGAGGATAGTGGTGCAGAATCCTCCCTCTGTTCTGTGTTTACTTGTGCCCCACCAATCTCATTCAATTGTGGCAGGAATGTAAAACTTTGATCTGATCCATTGGTCGTGGGATGGCTTAGCTCTGTCCATCGCATGCTGCTTCCACCAATGCCAAGATTAATTACAGAGTGCTTGATTCTGAAAGTGGGCACTGGAAAATGCTTTCCTTTCCAGGCAACAACCTCCTTAATTTTGAAGAAGAGATTAAAAATAAGATTGAGAAACGTCTGGATGAAAACTTACACCCTTCAAAATTAAGGATTTAAATAGATTTAATTTAGTTTCTCATCTGGTGATGCTATTTGCAGTTTTTATTTGAAAACATAAAAGGAATTCTTTGTTTGCAGTTACTTGGTGTTTTATATCTTGCATGCTCACCTGCACGGCTTTCTAATTTATACCAGAAAAAAGAAGCAACAACATCGAAGATTAATGGTTAGCCTGACGGCAGAAGTGTTTATTCTGATATCTGTTGTGGATTGTATGGCTGGACGAGCAGAACAGCTTTAAGTAATTGAAAAAAAAATCAAGATAATTTAATTCACATACAAGGATGATTGTTTTTGTAGACAAGCTGAACTTTGACCTTTAATGTCACTGTATTTATAGATCTGCCAGTATTAATTATGGCATCTTCCTGGTGAATAGGTAGGATGTTCTGCAACATATTGTGAAGCAGAAGGAATGGGAGCACTTGCATGCAAAGCAGCCAAAGGTTATCAGCATAAGCATTTGATGGTATAATTTATTTTCAATGGGAAACACTAAACGCATCTTGCAGAAATGTAATGGAATGTTACACTTTATGATTATTCAGCTAATTCTTAGAACTTAAATACTGGAATATAAACTGGGAATATCTTTTGGAGATAACTGTGCATTTCCACGCTCTCAATTTAAACGCTGCTAATTGTGATAATCACAGTTAACAATGCTTAGATAACGACATTCCCTCATGTTGAATATCATTGAATGCAGTGGCTGAATTGGTGTCCACATTATGGCAACTGCCATTCGCAAATAATACACAATTTTCAAGATTGAAAACAAATCTCTTGAACTTCATGGGAAATAAAACAAGTATCCAGGAGGTGTTTTGAAGTCCAATGTTCAGTAGGCCAGGCCAAGGAGGTTGCACCTGCACCTGAGCAGGAGACTTGTAGCAAGCGGGGCAGTCTAGACTTCAGGCTACCAGAGGACACCCAACAAAATCATCACAGTCAACAGTGCAGAGCACTGTTTTCAGCAGGCTGCCTTCTACCTCAGCTGTAGATGTTGGCATTGGACCAAGACATAGTAATAGAATAAGAAAGATAAAGTAGCCTTGAAGCCATGTGGCCCAACATACAACCATTGTATAGATGAGTGTTAGATGAGGGTTTCCCAGGTTCTTCTGGCCATGGAACCCTTTTGACTTCCCAAGAGTTCCAACAGATCCTTGAGACCCTCTTATTATGTTGAAGAGTTAAACCACGTTAAAAATTATTGTTTTTAACATGCAAACATAGAAAAACAAATTTACAAAATCTTCTCTATTTCTTTTCTATATACATTTATTATAATGAATATTTTCTGTTTTTCAACAAAGTACTTAATTCTTACCTTATTATTGTCATTTTTAATGGGAGGAGCGATGCTCTTTTGCAAATTAATTTATTAGGAATGCTGCTGTTGAACTGGATTGGCATATCAGACATACACACACACACTCATTCTCACCTCTCTCTCACACACTTCTCTCACATCACCTGCCTGGCACCCTGGTAGTGCCAACCTGGCACTGCCAAGGTGCCCAGGTGGCACTGCCAAATGGAAGGGTATTGCCAGTGCACCAGGTTGGCCCTACCAAGGTGCCACGTTGTCATTTTTCATACGGTGGTGATGGGTGCCCTGCATGGGTGTAGCAGGGCAGGGGGGGCAGAGGGGGCAGGGGACCCCCTCCTAGTGGGGTTGGTGGTCACGTTGGGGATCCAGAGAGTGGGATGCCATTTTCTCACTACACTGTGGAGTGGCAGCAAGCGGAGCTTCTTAGTGCAGAAAACAGTGCTCCGTGCGACCTCGGCCGCGCATTCCCTGCTGAGACCCCCTATCTAACCTGAGTGCCGTTTGATAGTGTTATGTTTCCTAGCACTGCAAGCACCAGGAAATACAAGGATAAATGTGTTCGATGTGAGACTTTGTTCCCATTTAGTTAAATCACACCCACACTATCAACTATCTTCCTGGGAGGGATTCTCCCATCTGACGACAGAGTGTTGACGCCGTCGTAAAAACTGGAGAGTTTAACAATGGCGTCATCGGACTGTTAAGTGTAACAATCCTCTGTGCTACAGGAGGCTAGCACGGCACTAGAGTGACCCACGCCACTCCAGCTGCCGATACAGGTGTCAAATGGGAACCGCGGGTCTGCGCATGTGCGCTGCGACCGGCGCTCATGCGCACATGCGCGGTACCTTCCTTCGCTGAGCCGACCCCGACGCAACATGGCCTCACTCTCACTCACTCTATAGCCACCTTCCCTCCCACCTCATGGCCGCTGTCTCTCCCAATCCATGGCCACTGCCCCTCCCACTGCATAAGCTGCTGCCTCCCTTACTCCAGGGGTTGTTTCCTCTACCACTTCCTACCCACAACCTGCTGTCTCCCTCACTCCATGGTCCTCCTGCTCCATCACCCGCTCTCCCCACCGCTCCACTCTCCGCTTGCTCCCTTGCTCTGGCCTGGAACTTTAGAAACTCTCTTTTCCGCTGTTGCCAGCTTGTTCAATCAGAGGCTGGATTCTCATTATATTGGCTCCTGATTGGTTCAGTGCAGACAGATGCCAGCCTGTGATTGGACGAGATGCTTTAAAGCATTTTTCAAATGTCAGGCACAAGTCCGTCCTACCGCAAAACCTTCTGGATGTATCCAATGGAACCCAAGGGTCCTGCAGAACCCAGTTATGGAAAACTTTGGCAACTGTAAGCATATGTTAATTGCACTGTGTACAGGTTTACTGTATTTTCATCGTGCTGCTAGTTGTTGCAATGGTTGCAGCAAATTAAGGGCATTGTTCCCAATAAGATTCAGACTTTGTGACATTTTAAATTAAACCATAGTCAGCTCCAGGTAGGCCTGATGGGGATTTGAAAGGTCAAGTTTGAATTCACTGAACAGAGACAGACAGTCGGGACAAATCTGGGCCTGCTCTGTCAACAAGACATCAGGAGATAAACAGCGGCAATCAAACAGCAAACAAGAGTCTTTCCCAGAGAGTCGAATAATGAGAAGTGTAGACAGCCAAATGGACCTGGCTACTCATGTTCAAAAGTAACCGTATGCTAACATGAAGGTCTAGCCATCAAGTAAGGAGGCAACTGTCAATTTTCACTTGTTTGCAAGAGATCAAGTCCAGGATTATATAAGTCTGACAGCAGTTGAATGCACCCTTGATGAGACCACACCTGGAGTATTGTCTATCTGGTTGTCTATTTACCTTGGGAAGGATTGAGTTCTCACAAAGTGGTTGCAGCTAAAGTTCACCAGACTTATTCCAGGGACTGGGGATTATCGCATGAGGTGAAATTGCTAGTTTTCTACTTTGCCAGTATCTCAATATTGTGAGATATTGTCCAAGGTGATGGAGTAAATGTGCTGTCATGTGAAATTCATCATAAATTGGAGAACACAACTGAAGTATAGTTCTCATCTCGTTGTCTCATGATTATTAGGGTGTCTAATTTAGTTGGCCAATTGTGCTGACCTTGAACAAAACCCACACAAACAACCCCCCATTCACTTTGAAGAATTGCAGATTCAGAGCGGCCTTGTTTGAGCAGACTTTTTAAAACGTGTATCACATTTCAAACTCCATTACCTTCTACCCTCCCCTTGTCACAACCCAGCTTCCCTCATCACCCGTGATCCACGCAATGTGACCATTTCTCTCCCCTCTGCCACCATTGAATCTTGCCCCATTAGCCTTGAACCGATAACTATCACCCTTCCACGTGCCTTCTTTCCCTACATCCTTACCATCCCCATACCCACACTGACCCCATACCCATACTTACCCTAACTCCCTGCCATTATCCGAGCCACATGTCTCATCCATTTTTATGAACCCATCCCATGAAACCCACAGATACCTGACTATTACCCTGGACCTGCCATCCTACAGCATCCCACTCCCCACTCTCACTGTGACTGCTCCTTCCCTGTATTTCAAACCCAGAACTCCACTGTCAACATCACTGACCCTGCCTTCTAGGACCATCTCTCCCCCACCATCACTACCCAGAAACCCCTTCCCTCACTGAATGACAGGACCCCCAAACCCAAGAAGCAAGGCCCTTCCCTCCATCCGACATCTCTGCACCCGTGTGTTCACTCGGTTTTCCCACCATGCTCCGGAGAGTCTGTCCTCTTTTCCCAGGCAGATTTCCCCCCTTCCCTCCTTAGCCTGACTCTTGTGTCCAACCTCCACCCCCTCCTTATCCAGCCTCCTGCTCCACCTTTCCCCGCTGGTCTTGCTTCCCGTGTTGTCTTCACACAGTTCAGCCTATCAGCACCTGACCTCGATCAAGAGGCTAACATTTCTGAATGATCCCCAAGGGTGACGCAGTAGCTGCTCACTCGTGGAAGAAGTCAAACGTGCCAGGTCGATGCCACTTAAATGTAGTCAGAAATGGAAACTTCCTAACATCTGACTGGTGGGGAATTAACTTGGAGGGGGAATCTTAATTCAGTGAGCTGGTCTTTTAATTGCGAATACATTCTATAGGGCTTCCCAGCACTGTTCTTCAGGAAGTTCAAGTGGCTATTAAAGTCCCCACAACATAAATGTAAATGTTCATCTTGCTGTCAGACAGATGTTAAATTTAAGTTCTCTCACCCGTAATGTTTCCTGCTTCTGGTGGGTCCGGAATGTTTGACCAGATGAAAATTCAACAGTACGTTGGAGCAGCTCTGATTTAATGATCACAAATTTCCGTGGAGCCATTTATGCCGTCTGTGTGTTCGAAAGGCAGGAGTGTCACCTGCTGATACGTTGCACCGGCGTGTGGAGGGGAAGTGGGAGGACGGTTATGAAGGACAACAGAGAAAAGTAAAACCCCATTATCCTGCTGTCCTTCACGCCTTTCCAAACCATTTGAACTCCCCTCAAGATTTCATCTGTGATCCAGGAAGCAGATATCCAAAAAGAACTCTGAGTGATGTTGTATAGATTCTGTGGCACTGCTTGCAAATTTGCCTGTGTCATGTCGAAGCTACTCATTCAAATCTTATTAAGGTCCATGGGGGTGCTATAACCTCTGCTAAGTTACTTCCTCTGCAAAAGCCTCTGCACTCTCCTTTGCTATCTTATTTTTCTTCTTATCAAGCTTTTCTGTTAATAGGATTAACAAAGGGATCCCCAGAGGGAAATTAATGTTTACGACAAAGAAAGCTTTAATCTGGATAGTGGCAAAAATATCCGGGCTCTGATACCTTCCAACCATGTCAGGTGATGTTGTGAACTGGCAGGTTGATTTTATCTTGACAATGACAGCGCAAACCATGGGATTTGTGGACTCAGTCACGTCACACAAGCTTGGTGATGTGTACATATCTAAATCAGTTAGTAGATGAATGAAAAGGTGGAAATAATTGAATTCCCAAATTAGACTGGCAATTGCCGTGGACGAAATATGGGGGAGAAACCCACTGTAAATTAGTTTAGCTTCAATGAATAGCACATAGGTAATGCGACCATCAATTCACTCGACTTGAGTAGAAGTAAACCGTGGCTTTAATCAAATTAGAACAGTGCCTGCCTGCGACTGAACCAATGCTGAGAACTGCCTGCAGGTCGACTGATCTTTATACCTTCCTTCAAGGGGGAGGAGCCATGGGCAGAGCCTATATATGCCCCAACATGTTCCCCTAGGGATGATGCCATACAATGGCCCATAGGAGAAGCCCACAAGGGCAACAGTATAGCACAGATACAAATATGCAAATACAAGTGCGACAGCACAGATACAAATACACTGGTGGATTATTAGTATAATACATGCACCACAACAGGTTGTTGAAATAATTATTAAAATAATGATCTCATACACTGGAAATAACAAGTAAATTAAGGTCTATGTCCATTGACTTACATTCTTTTGTTTTGAGTTTGTTAGATATATTCCTGGAGTTCTGAGATACTTGCATCGCTGCTAGGTTGTGTAGGAACGATGACAATGGATTGCAATTTAAACACAGTCTTCAGCAGCTTGTGCATGCCATTTCTGTGGCCACACTGGCAGGAACTCCTACGCTACCAACCTGTCACTTCCTGTGTACAGGTCTTGGCAATACATTGGATTGGATTGGATTGGATTTGTTTATTGTCACGTGTACCGAGGTACAGTGAAAAGTATTTTTCTGCAAGCAGCTCAATAGATCATTCAGTACATGGAAGAAAAGGGAATTAAACAAAATTCAAGAAAATACAAGAAAATACATGAGAATACATAATAGGGCAACACAAGATATACAATGTAACTACATAAGCATTGGCATCGATTGAAGCATACAGGGTGTAGTGTTAATGAGGTCAGTCAATAAGAGGGTCATTTAGGAATCTGGTGACAGTGGGGAAGAAGCTTTTTTTGAGTCTGTTCGTGCGTGTTCTCAGACTTCTGTATCTCCTGCCCGATGGAAGAAGTTGGAAAAGTGAGTAAGCCGGGTGGGAGGGATCCTTGATTATGCTGTCCGCTTTCCCCCGGCAGCAGGAGGTGTAGATGGAGTCCATGGATGGGAGGCAGGTTCGTGTGATGGACTGGGCGGTATTCACGACTCTCTGAAGTTCCTTGCGGTCCTGGGCCGAGCAGTTGCCATACCAGGCTATGATGCAGGATGCTTTCTATAGTGCGTCTGTAAAAGTTGGTAAGGGTTAATGTGGACATGCCGAATTTCCTTAGTTTCCTGAGGAAGTATAGGCGCTGTTGTGCTTTCATGGTGATAGCGTCGACATGAGTGGACCAGGACAGATTTTTGGTGATGTGCACCCCTAGGAATTTGAAACTGCTAACCATTTCCACCTCGGCCCCATTGATGCTGACAGGGGTGTGTACAGTACTTTGCTTCCTGAAGTCGATGACCAGCTCTTTAGTTTTGCTGGCATTGAGGGAGAGATTGTTGTCGTTACACCACTCCACTAGGTTCTCTATCTCCCTCCTGTATTCGGACTCGTCGTTATTCGAGATCCGGCCCACTATGGTCGTATCGTCAGCAAACATGTAGATGGAGCTGCAACCAAGTTTTGCCACGCAGTCGTGTGTGTACAGGGAGTAGAGTAGGGTGCTAAGCACACAGCCTTGCGGGGCACAGGTATTGAGGACAATACATACATGAATACACGTTCTTCAGTACTTACCACTTCCATAAGCAAACTTTCCTTCCCTCAGGACCGGATTTGTTGTTACTTGCTCAATATTCAGGTTAATATTGTTGTAATATACCTTTATGAGATATTGTTGTAATATATCTTTCAGGAATATCAACATGAAAACACATCAGGTGATCCAGTCTTAGTTTAATTTTTTGCTTTTAGCAGAGCACCCACACACAGCTCTGATGTCTTCAAGCTTTATACCTATGCATAATGGTTCTCATGTGCCTAGTCTTAATAAATGAACCCATAGCATGTTTACCCAATCCCTAATGAGCGATTGGTACCTTGTGTCTTGTACAGTAAGTAAGCCCAAGGTATCCCATGATAGTAACACAACAAATATAGCGAGAGTCATAGGTCATCACTACAATCTGGTTTACTGGAATTTATTCCTCAATCATCTCACCTTTAGTATGTGCAAGAAGATATACCCTTAGACGGTGGTTCAGATATAAATCACCAGAAAATATATTGCAAATTTTAAAGAGATCAATAAATATTTAGAACAGACAGCAAAGCAATAAATATAAACTTCATTAAGCTCCTTGGAATGCCAGAACAACAAAAATACTGATGCTCAACATAAAACTAACCCTTGAAAAATGTTTTTTTTTTAACTTCCTGCTGCTGCGCTAACATGCAGAAAATTATCCATCCTGTATCTCTTTTGGCTTCAGTCTTACTGCTGTCTTGTTGCAATGCAGCCAAGTCAAAGCTTCACATTTCTTTTACGATATCAGAATGTAGGACGTTCAACCCATCAAACCCGTTCTGCCATTTATCTCACCCATTTCCCCACCTTGTTTCTGTAGCACTTGATATCTTTTCCAGACAAAAATCTATTAATTTCAGAAGAGAAGGTATTGAAACTTTATTTTTCAAAACGACAGTCAACTGGTCAGACATTTGCAGGATTCCAAACAGGCTTTGCCAATGCGAGTACAGCCACCAATGCAGTGAACAGCCCAGTTGAATGCTTATAATTCAGTGGAATGGCTTGACCCATTGATCAGTTCTAAACACTTTAAATGATCTGTGAGACAGGTCCTCATCCAAGGACGATGGCAGCCATCGATCAAAGTCTTGTCCTACAGTGTTTATATCAGCCAATCTGAGATGTGTATTTGCAGCAGAAACAATGACTAGCAAGCAGGAAAACAATAAATAACCAGCACAGACAACTTCGCTTTGAATGTCATAATTTTATTATTTTTATAAAACCGCGTTTCCACAATGTTCTGAAAGTGATGCATCCCCTAATAGTTCGAGGTCTTTTTGCAAGTCTCCCTGTGCTAATTCAGTTCTATTCATTGTATATTTATATCCCACATATTGGATCTATGCATTTCATTTCACATTTATCAGTGTTAAATCTAATTTGCTATGGGTCTACCCAATTGTATAATCAATCTATATCCTTTCACTAATCTTATGCTATAATCATTTCGTTTTCTCTCCCCATTTTAATGTCATCAGGAAATTTGAGGTCATTACTGCAAATTAAAATAACTGGAATGCAAGCACTGACCTTTTGTAGGATGATACTCAATACAACCTCACATTCCAACCACACATTATATCAGGCACAAAAACTTTCAGCATTCATCTATTAACCATTTTCTTACCAGCGTTATGTTCCACCGTGGTATCTTGTGGTTTTTAGTTCAGGTAATGTATTTGGTTTTCAAAAGGCCTTCATAAATGTATCAAATCATGACATATAAATGAGGTTTGAACACAAGTGGGGCTTGATTAAAGTTGCCTCGCCGGCAGGTGTGAATGCAGGCGCACACATAAAATTGAGCGGACAGACCGTCTCCATTGCAAATATCCCAGCATTATGCCAACAATGTCCCAGACACCACCATCGTGGGTATGTCCACTCTCGACTCCATGAAGCCACATGCATCAAGTCAAACATAGGCAAGTAGATCTCCTGCTGATAGCCCCCTTACCACCCGCCCTCAGATATATTAGTTATCTTCCATTTTGACTATCACTTGCAGGAAGCACTGAATGGTCAATGGCACAAATGTACTCTGGGTGGGTCACTTCAATGTCCACCACTAGTCGTGGCTTGGTAACACAATGGCTGACGTGGCTGTCTGAGTCCTAAAGGATATTGCTGCTATACTGGGTCTGAGACAGGTGATGAAGAAATCAAGAGGGAAAAACCTACTTAACCTTATCTTCTTCAATCTAGCTGTTGCAGATGAGTCTGTCCATGGTGGTATTGACCATGTACAGTCCTTGTGAAGACAAAGTTCTGCCTTCGCATTGAGGAAGTGTGTGGCACTACAATCGTGCTAAATGAGATAGATATCAAACAAATCTAGAAACCCCAAATTGGGCATCCATGAGGTGATGGGGCCATCAGCAGAAGTGCAGAAGTGTATACAACCACAATATGGCTCTGCAACCCCCCCCCCCCCCCCCCCCCGGCCCACTCCCCACTGTTTTATTACTATCAAACCATGATATCAATCCTGGTCAATGAAGAGTGTGTGGGGGGGAGGCAAGGAACAGCATTAGGCATAATTAAAAATGAGGTGTCAACTGTGTTGTGTTTGGTCCTTTATATCTTATGAAGGAATCCCCAAACACCTCGACTTGTCCAAAGCAGAATCTTTTATTGAGTCTCGTGTGGTAAGATAGCAATCTGTTACAGTGCATATTATCATGGAGTCTGCTTATTACTCCTCTGGAATCTGCACCTAGCACCGACCAGTCACTTGTATGTCTTATTACCCTCCCAATCTTCTTCTGAAGATGGCTGGATGTGTCTCCCATTATATGAGAGTCACTGGTCATATGACCTTGGTCTTTAAACTGCATGGCATGTCTGCACTGCCACTTGCTGGCTGGAGGTCACACATCATCCATCTATGATATAGCCCATCGGCATATCACCACAAACCTAACGAAGATACGTCAGAGGACTACTTGCATGTCAAACAGCAAAAGCAGCATGCGGTACAGAGCTAGGTGATCCCACAACAAATGGATCAGATTGAAGCTTGGCAGTCCTGTCACATGCAGTTGTGAATTGTGGTGGATAATTAAACAAGTAACTGGAAGATGTGGCTCCACCAATGTCCCCATCCTCAATGATGGGGGAGTCCAGCATATTAATAATAATTGCTTATTGTCACAAGTAGACTTCAATGAAGTTACTGTGAAAAAGCACATTGGTGCAAAATAAAATGCTGAAACAATCTTAAGCAAGAATTACCAAGTGGATGATCCATGTCAGCCTCATCCTAAATGTCAGTCTTCAGCTTTCTGAATTAATTCCAGATGATAGCAAGAAATGGTTGAAGGCACTGGATACAGCAAAAGCTATGGGCTCTGACAGTAGTACTGAAGATTGGTGCTTCAGAACTTGCTGTGCCTTTATTCAAGCTATTCTAGTACAGCTAAAACACTGACACCTACCCAGCAATGTGGAAAGCTGCCCAGGTATGTCCTGCACAAAAAAAGCAGGACAAATACAATCCGACCGATTATCGTCCCATTAGTTTACTCTCAACATCAGCAAAGTGATGGAAGGGGACGTCGACAGAGCGATGAAGCGTCACTTACTCAGAAATAACTTGCTCACTGATGCTCAGTTTGGGTTCCGCCATGCCACTCAGTTCCTGATCTCATTACAGCCTTATTCCAAACATGAATAAAAGAGCTGAATGAGTGGCAGAGTGGCATAGTGGTTAGCACTGATGCCTCACAGCGCTAGGGACCTGGGTTAAATCATGGCCTGACATGACTGTGTGTAGTTTGCACTTTCTCCCCGTGTCTGCGTGGGTTTCCTTCGGGTGCTCGGGTTTTCTCCCACAGTCCAACGATGTGCAGGTGAGGTGGACTGGCCATGATAAAAATAGTCCCTTAGAGTGCAGGGATGTGCAGGTTAGGAGGAGTTACGGGGATAGGATGGGGGAGTGGGCTGAGGTTGGTGTTCTTTTGGAGGGGTGGTGCAGACTCGATGGATTGAATGGCCTCCTTCTGCAATGTAGGGATATATGAAGAGCTGAAAGTGACTACATTTGGCATCAAATAATTTGACATAATGTGGCATCAAGGAGCCCAAGCAAAACTGGAGTTAATGGGAATCAGGGGCAAACTCCCCTTTGGTTGTGAGTTATACCTAATACGAAGGAAGATGGTTGTGGTGTTGGAGGCCAATCATTTCAGTTCCATGACATCACTGTAAAAGTTCCTCAGAGTGGTATTCTAGGCTCAACCATCTTTAGTTGCTTGATCAATGACCTTCCCTCCATCATAAGGTCAAGAATAGGGATATTTGTTGATGATTGCACAATATTCAACACCATTTTGACTCCTCAGATACTGAAACAGTCCATGTCTATATGAAGCAAAACCTGGTCAACATTAAGGCTTGGGTCGGTAAGTGACAAGTCACATTCACGCCATACACATGCAAAGACCATCCCCAATAAGAGAGATTCCAAAAATCTCCCTTGACATGCAAAGGCATTACCATCACTAAAATCCCTTCTATCATCAAAACATAGAAACATTAAAAATAGGAGCAGGAGAAGACCAGTCGGCCCTTCGAGCCTGATCTGCCATTCATTATGATCATGAATGATCATCCAATCCAATAGCCTAATCCCGGTTTCCTCCATAACCTTTGATCCTCTTTGCCCTAAATGCTATACCTAACTACTTCTTGAAAAGATACAATGTTTTGGCCTCGCCTAACGAATTCCACAGACTGACCACTCTCTGGATGAAGATATTTCTCCTCATCTCTGTCGTAAATGGCCTCCATGTATCATCAGACTGTGACCCCTGGTTCTGGGCACACCCACCATTGGGAACATGCTTCCTGCATCTATCCTGCCTAGAATCATAGACTTATAGAATTTACAGTGCAGAAGGAGGCCATTCGACCCATCGAGTCTGCACCAGCTCTTGGAAAGAGCTGCCTACCCAAGCCCACACCTCCACCCTATCCCCATAACCCAGTAACCCCACCCAGCATTAAGGGCAATTTTGGACACTAGGGGCAATTTAGCATAGCCCATTCACCTAACCTGCACATCTTTGGACTGTGGGAGGAAACCGGAGCACCCGGAGGAAACCCACGCAGAACAGTCCTGTTAGAATTATATCGATTTCTATGAGATTCCCCGTCATTTTTCTGAACTTCAATACCGATTCAATCTTTCCTCATACGTCAGTCCTGCCATCCCAGAAATCAGTCTAGGAAACCTTCGCTTCACTCCCTCTGGAGGATGAACTTCCTTCCTCAGATAAGGAGACCAAAACAGCACACAATATTCCAGGTGTGGCCTCAATAAGGCCCTGTATAATTGCAGCAAGACATCCCTCCTCCTGTACTCAAATCCTCTCGCTATGAAGGTCAATGTGTCACTTACCTTCTTTGCCACCTGCTGTATCTGCATGCTTACCTTCAGTGACTGCTGTATGAAGACACCTGGGTCTCATTGCACATTCCCCTCTCCTAATTTATGGTCATTCAGATAATAGTCTACCTGCTCGTTTTTGCTACTAAAGTGGATAACCTCTATTTATTCAAATATACTCTATCTGTCATTCATTTGCCCACTCACTCAACTTCTCCAAATCATACTGAAAGATTTCTGCATCCTCCTCACAGCTCATCCTTCCACCCAACTTGATGTTCTCTGCAAATCTGGAGATACTACATTTTGTTCCCTCATCTAAATCATTGATACATATTGTGAATAGCTGGGGTCCAAGCACTGATCCCTGCGGCCCCCCACTAGTCACTGCCTGCCTATTTGAAAAAGATCTGTTAATTCCTACTCTTCGTTTCATGTCTGCCAATCAGTTTTCTCTCCATCTCAATACACTACCACTAATCCCATGCACTTTAATTTTACACACTAATCTCTTATGCGGGACTTTGTCAAAAGCCTTCTGAAAGTCCAAATGTACCTCACCCCCCTCATCAATTCTACTAGTTCCATCCTTGAAGAATTCCAGTAGATTTGTCAAGCATGATTTCCCCTTCATAAATCCATGCTAACTCTGTCTGATCCTGCCACTGTTTTCTAAATGCTCTGCTACAAATCTTTGATAATGGATACTAGAATTTTCTCCACTACCGATGTCAGGCTTACTGGTCTATAATTCTCTGTTTTCTCTCTGTCACCCTTTTTAAATAGTGGAGTTACAGTAGCTACATTCCAATTTGCAGGAACTATTCCAGAGCCTATAGAATCCTGGAAGATGACCCATCCATTATTTCTCGAGCCACTTTCTTAAGTACACTGGGATGTAGATTATCAGGCCCTGGGGATTTGTTAGTCTTCAATCCTATCAATTTCCCCAACACCATTTCTCTACTAATATTGATCGCCTTCAGTTCCTCTCTCTCACTAAATCCTGCATTCCTCAACATTTCTGATATCCGATTTGAGTCCTCATATGTGAAGGCACAACAAAAGTATGTGTTTAGTTGCTCAGCTATTTCTTTATCCCCTATTATACATTCTCCTGTTTCTGACTGTAAAGTACCTACATCTGTCCTCATCAATCTTTTTCTCGTCACGTACCTATGGAAACCTTTACTGTCAGATTTTATGTTCACTGGATGTTTACTCTCGGATTCCATTTTCCCCTTGGTCCTTCTTTGCTGAATTCGGAACTGCTCCCAATCCTGGACCTGTTGTTTGTATACTTCTTCCATGGGATTGAATACTATTTCTAATTTCTGTTGTAAACCATGGATTGGACATCTTTCCTGTTTTACTTTCCTTCCAGACCGGAATAAACAATTGTTGCACTTCCCCCATGCACTCCTTTGTTTGCCATTGCCTATTCGCCATCACCCTTAAAGTAACTTTTCCCAATTTATCACAGCTAACTTACATCTCATATCATCGTAGTTTCCTTGATTAAGATTCAGGATCTCATCTCAAAATCAACTACTTCACTCTCCATCTTGAGGAAAAATGCTATCATATTATGGTCGCTCACCCCCAAGGGGTCTCACACAACTAGATTGCCAATGATTCCATTCTCATTAAACAATACCCAGTCTCGGATACCCGGCTCTCTTGTTGGTTCCTCAACATATTGGTCCAGAAAACCATCCTGTATACACTCCAGAATTTCTTCCTCTACACTATTGTGGCTAATTTGATTTGCCCAATCTATATGCAGATTAAGATCACTCAGAGTTACAGATGTTCCTTTCTTCCATGCATCTCTATTTTCCTGCTTAATGCCATTCCCAACATCACCACTGCCGTTTGGGGGTCTATAGATGATGCCCACTAATGTTTTTTGGTCCTTGGTGTTTCTCAGCTCTACCCATACAGATTCCACATTTTCAGAGCTAATGGCCGGGATTCTCCCAACCTCCGCGCCGAAATTGCACTCGGCGCGGTGGCGGAGAATGGGGTCTCAGACCCGTGGCGCCGGGACACGATTCTCCGCGGAATGGTGAATCGCCGCAAGCCGCACACGCGGTCGACGCGGCGCTGGTCGGGGGCCGTTAAAAGTAGCCCCCGCGGCGATTCTCCGCAATCGACCGCCCAAGTTCCCGCCGAGTTCCATCAGCGTAGTTCCAACTGGGGACGGAATTCTCTGACCCCCGCAGGGTCGGAGAATCGCGCCGCGCTAGCCAGCGGGCCCCCCGCGCCGCTCGGCGGGCCCCCCACGACGCTCGGCTGGCCCCCCGCAGCGATTCTCCGGCGTTGCGATGGGCCTGTCATTTGCGGCCGCAGAAAAGACTAGCTATTCCTCTTATAATGGAATCTCCTATAACTATTGTATCCCAACACTTTTTAATCCTTCCCTTTGCACAGAACCAACCGTGGCGCAACACATTTGGCTGTTGCTGCTTTCTCCTGAGAGGTCATTCCCTTCACATGTATCCAAAGTGGGATATCTGTTTTGCAGGGGAATGGCCTTAGGAGATTCCTGCACTTCCTGTCTAACTCTCTTGCCCTGCCTGATGGTTACCCATTCCCTTACTGCCTGCAGAGTCTGAGCCTGCTATGTGACCACCTCTCAATATGATTTATCCATGACACTCTCTGCTTCGTGGATGCTCCACAGTGTCCTCAGCCGTCGCTGCAGCTCCAAAATCCTGGTTTCCAGGAGCTGGAGCTGGAGACACTTCCTGCACACATACTGGTCCCAGGCACTGGAAATGTTCTCAGCTTCCCACATGGAGCAAGAGGAGCAAACCAATGCTTGAGCTCTCCTACCATGACTTACCCTTTTAAATTAAACCTTTTGAAAATGTTTGATGGTAGATTAAACCAAATTCTCTATGGTCCCAGTTGTCCTTGTTACTACCAATTATTGGCCTTATAGTCTATAAACCACAAACGCATTTTCAACTATAAGTGATAAAAGTTGGAAAGGCTTACCAACCTTACCCACTACTTACCAATCAGCACTCTCCCTTATAGCCTCAGTTTCAACAGGGAAAGAACACTCTTTGAAGATTTAAAAGTTACAAAGCAAGGAAGAAAAGCAAAGAGCACCACTTACCGTTCTGCACCAAATTGCCACTCTGTTTCAAAGTCCCGAGTTTCAAATTCACTCTGCCTGTGTCTCACTCCTGATGTGACCTCTCCCACTGCTTGTGCACAAAGTGTAACAACATCCTACGGTTGTAAGACACCTGATTTCTCAAAGGCTGATTCCTGGGGTGGCGGAACTGCCATAAGAGGAGGGACTAAATTGGTTAGGATTATATTCATTGGAGTTGTGAAGAGTGAAATTGGATCTCATAGAAACGTATAACATTCTGACAGGATTAGACAGTGTAGATTCAGAAAGAAGTTCCCAATGGTGGGGAAGTCCAGAATTGGGGATCATAGTTTGAGGAAGGTAAACCTGTTAGGACTGAGGTGAGTAGAAATTTCTTCACCAGAGAATGGTAAATCTGTGGAATTTCCAACCACAACAAATAGTTGAGCCAAAAACATTGTGTAATTTCAAGAAGGAATTAGATCTCGTTCTTGGGACTAAAGGGATCAAGGGATATGTGGGGGGGGGAGGTGAGGCAGGATCAGAGTGTTGATCATAAGAGCCATGATCATAATGAATGCTGGAATAGGCTGAAATTGTAAAATGGTATCCTCGTGCTTCTATTTTGTATGTATGTTTCTATGTAACACGAAGAAAATTGCAATTTTTTGATGGTCAAATGTTGCTAAAACGAGTCAATTTAAATTGAGCATACCTGAGCACAGAACCACTGAAAGTTATAGCTGGGGAAATGTAAGTAAAACTACCTAATAAGGTTAAAAGACACGGTCTGCTCCAGTTACTAGTAGGGCACTGAACTCCACTTATCAACCAGAACAGGTAGACAAGGAGTTCAATACGGACTCCCTTAACCACGAGCTGGAAAAAGCTCAGATCTCAGCTTGGGTTTCAGGGGAGATGAAAGCAGAGGATAACAGAAGCTCAGGAGAAGAACAGAGAGAGAGGGAAAGGGAGAGAGAAGAATTCCAGCTCCAAAAATCAGAAATGGAGTTAGGAGCTCAAAGGGAGAGAGCAAGATCAGATAAATGGATGCTGCTAGAGAAAGCATCTCTCTACCTGGCACCAATCCAACCCTCCTTACCCCAAAAGCAACCTCTGAGGCCCTTAAGTATGCTAGATTCATTCACAAATTTGAAGAGGGTGATGGGGAATCTATTTTCACCACTTTTGAGCAAGTAGCAGGACAGCTAAAATGGCTATCACCTGTCTGGACTTTTTCATTCAAGGGCAGTTGGCGGACAGTGGTCTACTTCATGCTGACTCTTCACCTGTTTAATTATCAACAGGCAAAGGCTGCCATCCCTCATGCCTATGTGTTAGCATGGGAGGCATATCAGCAACAATTCCAAAACACTCGAAAGAAACCCATGTAGACCTATGTAGACCTTAAAAGTACAGTGCAGCTAAGAGGCATTGCATGACTTGATAATGCTGCAGGAATTTCAAAACTGCTTATCCCCCAACCTAAGAACGCACTTGGAGGAACAGAGAGGGAAGCAGCTCGCACAGCAGAAACTACAACCTCACCCATAGGTGTGGTAACTCAGGCAGATCTTTCCCAAACCAGCCTGAAAGCCATTTGAAAGATAATAAAGACAACATGGCTGCTGTAACCCCTATGGGATCCATGGGGACACCCGATCGATCTCCCCTTGGGGCTTGTGAAATACAAGCTCACTTGGCCCCAGAAGGGAGTCAGCATTTTTGGATGGTCTTGGCTGGGACAGCTTTTCATCGCTGTTCGATCTTACTGTGAGTAGGAAATACAGTACCTGAACTTACCTTTTCAGGACTCCTCATTGATTACCTTATTGGCGACGAGGAAAAAACAGAACTGCAGGTGGCGCTGCTGGACATCTAGACCACGGCTGCATCTCACCACAGTGGAGAAAGGTAAGAACTGCTTCAAAAATGCCATTCTTCAGCAGGCTCAACGCTTTTGACGTGAGTATAGAAGACTAGGCTCAGTACACAAAGTGAATGCGTTACTTTTTCAGGGTGAATGCCATTACTGGGGATGGCCTCCAGAAGGTGATTCTCCTGACCGCCTGTGGGGCCCCCACTTTTAAAACCTAACCTACCCTGTAACCATAGATTCCAAGACGAGTTGGTGGCAGTCATGGCGGACCTCTATGACCCTAAACCTTCGGTCATTGTCCAAAGATACCGGTTCAATACGGCTGAGAGAGCCCCGAGGGCATCCATTACTGGTTTTCTGGCACGTTTATCATAGATAGAATTTACAGTGCAGAAGGAGGCCCTATTATACAAACTAGCTGAGTACTGTGATTACGGGCCAGCCCTTCTGGAGATGTTAAGGGACCGCCTTGTGTGCAGAGTTAACAATATAGTGACCCAGCAGAAATTGCTAGCTGAATCGTCTTTGGACCTGTAAAGGGCCATCGAGATCACCCTACCACAGGAGAACGTGGAGAAGGGAGTCAAGGAGCTTCAGGACACATCAGAGATGGAGATCAATAATGTAGGACTCCCCCCCCACCACCCCCACCCCCATTCGGGCGAGTGGTGCCCCATATGAATAAAGCCCTTTCCTGAGCAACATCGGGGCCAGGCCCATTCACCAAGAGCCACTGCAGCTAGGCGAGACGTCACCCCTGAACCATTGGAAAGGACTCACAGAGGTGGTGCACTTGCGGTCGGAGGAACCTCAGGGACCAGGAACGCCAAGTTAGCCAACAAGTGTGTCACCCCGGTTGAGGGACGCACCTGCCTAGAGCCAGGGCCTTCCACATAGCCTGACAAAGACGAGTGCATGCAGTCAAATTGCATTGCTGCACCACCAGTTTCCCCTGTCAAAGCCATCGACCAGGTGAATGGTCACCCACTTGTAATGGAACTGGAAATGGGTGCTGCAATCTTGGTGATAGGACGGGTTACGTCCCAGAAGGTCAGGACGAGAATCCAGCATTTGGACTTGAGGGACATTGAGGCACATTTGGAAATGAACATGGGAGAACTATCAGCCACTGCAGATGCAACAATGATCCCAATTGCCTATGGACAGCAATCCATCCGGTTGCCCTTGATTGGGTATTGAGACCCAGCCCTACTCTGCTGGGCCGTGATTGGCTGTGGTGGCTCCATTTGGACTGGCAGTGGAGTTTCAGGTTGAGCACTGGGGATTATACGAGGTCCTAGGGAAGTACCCAGATGTCTTCCAGGATGATTCGGGTAAGTTCAAAGGTGCAATGGCCAAGATTCACGTAGACCCTGAGGCATAACTGAGATACTTTGGGGCCCGCTCAGTTCCCTACATATTGCTGGCAAAGGTGGAGGATGAGCTCAACCGGTGGAAAAACCTGGGCATTATTAGACTTGTACAATTTGGGGTGTGGGTAGCACCTGTAATCGTGGTGCTGAAGGCAAATAAAACCATCCACATGCTAACAGTGAAGAAGCACAGCACGTGGCACAGTGGTTGGCACTGCTGTCTCACAGTGCCAGGGACCCGGGTTCAATTCGAACCTTGGGTGACTGTTTGTGTGGAGTTTACACATTCTTTCCGTGTCTGCGTGGGTTTCTTCTGGGTACTCGGCTTCTTCCCACAATCCAAAGATGTGCAGGTTTGGTGGATTGGCCATTCTAAATTGTCCCTTAGTGTCCAAAGATTAGGTGGGGTCATGAAGTTACAGGGATAGGGTGGGGGAGTGGGCCCAGGTGGGGTGCTCTTTCAGAGGGTCAGTGTAAACTCGATGGGTAACTACTGGTGGACCAGGGACTGAAAACCTGCCTTAGCCTGACGTTCCCCGATATCAATGGTAAAGTAGAAGGGAGACAAAGACCTTCAGCAGCAGTACCGAAGCAGACAGACGCAGGGCAGACGTTTTCAACCACGTGACACGGTATACGTCCAAAACTTTGGAGACGGTGCCTGGTGGATACCAGGGAGCGTGTGGATACCAGAGAGGTGGAGGCCCAAACGTGGGGCTCATTAAATCCCCTAGATCCAAGACAGCTTTCGCTGGTCCCAACTGGGACGAGATGTGTTTTTCACCACTGTGCGTTCTTACTGTGACTGAGAAATAAATTACGTGAACTTACCTTTACAAGCCTTCACATTGATTACCATGATGGATCATACTGGGTCTACACCCTGAAAGGAAGGTACTGCCAGGAGGCCGGCACTCAGTGGCAGGCAGGGTTACCAGCTCTCCATGCAGGATAAAGGCTGCCCTGTAGTAGTTGGATAGAAACTCTGTCCATGCCAATTAAGGGGACGTTCCAGTCAAAATTCTAACAAGTTACTGCCAGGTACAGGTCCAGGAAACAGTCCTATTTCTGGTTCTCGTCACTGAAACAAATATTCAACCATTATCTTTGTTTCTCTCTCCAGAGCCTGAGCTGCTATGTGTATTCCAGCATTTTCTGTTTTTATTATTAATCCTTATTCATACTTTTTTAAATGATTCATGAACTCACACTTTTAAATTTAGTAACACAATGTACTCTGAGTAACAACTAGAGTAGCGTGAGTAACCTTTGGACACTAATCTTTTAGCCAGGTTATCCAGCATCAGTCAGGAGTCCCTTTTCTGAAATGTTCACTTTGGCCAGTTACGGAGGAAGAGAATAGGAAAGCTGATTAGGGAGAATGAAGCATTGCCCTTTTTTCAAAGATCTTCCTGCAAAAGGAACTGTGATTTGACTTTACCCAAACAGCAGTATCAGCATCATTTTAGGTTGAGCAGAGGAGTTTTCACTGCCATATGTTATCAGTTAAACAAAGTCCCACAGTCACCCCTTGAAATTGCAGTGGTGTTACCTGTAGCTATGAAGGTCACTGCTGCCATAAATGCCTACGTTAGTGGCTCCTTCCAGGCTGGAAGCTCCAGGGAGTGATTATGCAGGCATCTCACAGTCAGCTATGACCAATTGCATACAGGAGGTCACTGATGCATTGCTGATGAGGGTTTCCTGATACTAAAGCAGGGAAGCAGCAGGTAGGGACTGAATAAATGTGGTATTGCTATTTTTCTGAGGATGTCTAACATTATCGGCTGCACAGATCTTGAGTTGTGTTGAATTAACCTGGGCTTTACCTACATTCATCGGAAAGTATTCCTTGTAATCACTATATAAGCAATCAACAAACATGTTCCCAAGAACCATTCAAGATTCACTTGGTTGCTTTGGTTGTGATGCCATTAAACTAATGCCGTTACCCAGCAATAACTCAGAGGACAAAGTTTAATTTTAAGGCCACTTTCCAGTGCACTTAAAATTCACTGAAACTTTATTGGATTAAAATGGCCACAATCTAACTTCTGGTGATGATGATGTGCTGAGCAGTCACACATCAGGTGGCTCTGCTCCAGAATACAACCAAATAGGCACTTTTAGTCGAATTTAGTCTGAAAATTCAGACTTATTTCACCCAAAATTAAGAAAGGGAGAGAATAGGAACAACATGCAAGCCAATGGGAGATCGAGAGGCCGCAGAGAAGGCATGAGCGGAGGAAATGGCCACAAACAGCGGGTGGACGAATCAGTGGACCCACGAGGTGAGTGGTCCCCGGCTACCCCGGGGAGAGCTAGACCGAAGCCCGAACAACAGCCTCACACCACCCCGGGCCTGGAGTAGGATGGAGGATATTCCTGATGAAGGAACTGATGGCGATGAGGGAGGCGATAAAAGTGGAGATCTAGGTGGTGGTCAAAGTGGCAGTTACGGAGGCGATGGTCTTCATGCAGACAGCGATTGGCGGAATGGGGAAGAAGCTCGGGGAAGACGATCCTAGAGCTGGAAAAGGCGTCAATGGACCAGAGTGACAGGATTGTCACTCTGGAAGTTGAAATCAAAATGTGGCGACTCAGGGGAGCCTGAAGGGCAAGGCCGAGGACCAGGAGAATTTGTCTTGGTGCCAGAACACACAGATCGTGGGCCAGCCAGCGGGATCGAGGGCAGGGACCCGACGGACTATGTGGTCGAGATGCTGGGCAACCTAGTCGGGAGGGACAGCATCTCCAAAACGACGGAGATCGTCAGGGTCCATAGATCGCTCTGACTGAAATCCAAGGTGGGGGAACTGCCAAGGGCAATAATTGCTAAATTACATTGTTACCAAGATCGGGAGAGGATCCTGCAAAAAGCTGGGATGGACATATAATTTGAATACCCCCTCCCCTGATGTTTCGCTGGGTTCCTCCCTAGCTGCCCCCCTCACCCCTTGCTCCTCTATGCTCTGTGTGGTCCTCTCTGACCCCATTGGACCCCCACTCTCCTCCTTTCCTATCCACTATTTGCCTCGAACAGGTCTTGGAACAGGCTGATGAACAGCCCACACACTTTATGGAGGCCCTCACCTGCCCTCGGATTGTGTATTTGTTCTTCTCCAGGTGGAGAAATTCCGACAGGAATGCGGCCAGTCCGCAGCTGTGGGTGGTGCTGCTGATCACCAGCTGAGCAGGATTCTCCAGCGTACAATTGAGGAAGCAAAAGCAAGGGCATCGGCCCTCTTCCCCGTATGTAGTTCTGGCTGGTCCGATACACTGAAGACTGCCACTCTGAGTGTAGTGTGCATTTGGGTCTGTGAGTCTTGTCACAACGGATGGATTACGATGTGACCATCAATTCACACGGCACGTAGTTGGAAGTGAATAGTGGTTTTAATGACCTTACAACGGAGCCTGCCTGTGCCGAGATGAACTGGCAGGCAGGCTCAGGCTGCTAGGCTTTATACTTCCAGTTAGTGGGAGGAGCCATGGGTGGAGCCATGGGCGGGGCCAAGGGTGGAGCCCAGTACAAACTCCTCATCTCCCCCTAGGGGCAGAGCCGCCCAACTGGTCGTATACCGAGCTTACACAGACACAGTACATCATATATAATAACAGTGTGAATTACACGGACTGTGATTCACCACAGATTACTAGAGGCGGGATTCTTTATTTTGGAGATTAAGTGTTGATGCCAGGACTGAATCACATGGACCTCCACAACAACAAAATTGCCGCCAGTCCCACAGCAATTCAGAAAGCATTAGGGGGCTAGCACCGGTGCCACATGGAACTCGAGCAATTTCAATGAAAAACAGTGTCCGATTCGCTGGGGTTGGGATTGACACTCGAGAGGCTGACAAACTGCAGCCGCATATTATCACTCCACTCCCCACACACACTCATCCCAATCAACAGGATGGCAGCATGGAGAGCCGCACCCCGGTTTGCAGATACAGAGCTGGAGACCCGGCCGGATGCCGTGGAGGAGAGGTGGGCCACGCTGTACCCTGGGGTGGGAAGGTGTCTGTCACTAGCTGCCATACACAAGGCCTGGAACTAGGTGGTAGAGGTTGTGAGTGCCATGGGCCCTACAACCAGGACTGGCCAGAAGTGTCGGAAAAAGCTGCATGACCTCCTCAGGGCGGCCAAGGTGAGTAGATACCACCGTGTCCTTGGCACTAACCCCAATACCACAAACTGGTTACACCCCTCCACCCCCACCCGGAAGGCAAATTAGTCCCACCCACCAGGAGTGGGCGTGCATCCCATCCTGCACCACAGGCAAGCACCCATACCGTCCGCCATGGCTGGGTGCTCTCGCCATGAAAGCCACCAGCTGCCCACCCCCATTCTGTACATGTCTGACTGCCTAATACTTTGCCCTGTCTGTCTTCCCCCTCCCAGGAGAATGCAGCGCATAACCACAGGGAGAGAGAGAAGACCGAGGGGGCCATCGGATCTGCGGCACCTCACGGCTAAGAAGCGGTGGGCACTGGATCTGGACGGTGGGCCCGGAAAGAGAGCAGTCACCGAGATAGAGGTCAGCATCGGCCGAGCAAGTGAGCCGCCGCTGAGTTGCAGTTCCCCATGGCATGTGTGGCATGAGCCTCACACCATTCCTGCAGCAACTCCACCCCACCCCCACACCAACCACCACACCAACCCCACACCTCCCCCATGCCTCCCCCACACCACCAACCACCTCACACCCTCACCTCCCTCTCACCACCATCATGCCACCTCTTCACTACCCCCCTCCAACTCCACCTCACCCCTCACCATTCCACACCACCATCACACCACCTCTTCAATACCCCCCCTCCAACTCCACACCACCCCACACCAACCCTACCCCTTCACCACCCCCACACCAGCCCCACATCACACGCTACACCACCCCTCACCACTCCCCCTCCAATCCCACACCACGCACCACACCAGCAACACACAACCTCAATACCTCCCACCACACCACCCATAACCCCAATCCACGATCCAGTCATGCATCATGTCTTGTGTCTTGCAGGATCACCTGGTGATGAGGCGGGCACTTCTGGTGTCCCTCACCCACAACCCCAAGTGGGTACCAGCAACGGGTTAACGGACAGTGACGGGAGCCCCCAAACTGCAGCCCGAGACAGCCCGTACCACCAGTCCAGGGACAAAACAAACCTCCCATCACAAACGTCTCCAACACCCTCCACCATCCCAGACACTCACCTTGGTTGGGCACTTTAGCGAAGAAGTTTCTGGGGCACTATCTAGTCCGCACCAGACATGTGCAGTGGTTCATCAGGTGTAAGTAGGAACCCCAGGAGGGCGGACTGTTGGAGAGCGGCCCGGCCCCAGGGACAAGCTGCCATCCAGATGGGTCTCAGGTTTCTAGAAAGGGCAGTCCCATCGATAATGGAGATGCAGACACAGAGCCAGGGACTACATGAGGGGTTGTCAGCAACCATTCAGCACCTGCAGATGCAGTTGGAGGAGCCCAACTGCCTGCAGTGGCAGGAGGCTGTGCCGATAATGCATGCCACCCATGCCAACATCGCATGAGTGGTATCTGCTGTGGAGGCCTTGGGGGCGAAGGTATCGGCCATGGCTCAGGATATCCAAGGCTTGGGGCAATCTGGGACAGGGCAGCCCTGTCAAAGACAGCCATGTCCCAGATCCACCTGGACATTACAGCGACGCTCCAGAGTTTGGCCCAGTTACAAAGGGTTATGGTTGAAGACGCTGACGGCATTGCCCAGGCGCTGGATGACCTGAGCCAGTCACAGAGGGATGTGGCACATTGACTCGGTGATTGGAACAGTCCCAGAGGGAGATGACAGTCCCTGTGCTCCATGGCTGTAAGCATTGAACCCTGATACAGATGGGGCTGGGCTTCCAGGACTGGCAGCGCCATGTCACTCCCATCCCGAGGAATAGCCCGGAGGCCATTGGGCACACTCGGGTGGAGGAGATGATGGGGTCCATGCCAGTGACTCCCGCAGGGGTGGTGCCGGAACATCACAGCGCCTCGGCCCCCGCCATCTTGTCCCTTGTGCATCTGTTGGGCAGTGGACAGAACAGGATGGCACCATGCCACCTGGGACACCCGAGCGACAACCAGTCGCTGTAGATAATGGCAGGCATAGGGGACCCATGCAACAGGGCGAGAATCGCAGCAGACCACCTTCACCCATGATATACTACCTGGGGATCCACCAAGTTGTAGCATTAGGGCCTGGAAGGCCAGAAAGGTAGATACCAGTTAACGAAGTATGGAGTTAGGGGCTAGGGCTCAAACCATTATAAGGATGTTCATCTTGTCACAATAAACACCTGTTCACAACATTTCAACCTGCGTCGGTGCTCTGTCAGAAGGATGTGAGGGATGGGCTGGGGTAGGCTGAGCTGGCTGCACAGGGGGTGCTGGGGAGTGGGGGGCGGGTGGGATGGGCTTGGGCCAAGGACCCGAGTTCAAACACCGCTCTCAGCCCCGGTACCTGGCCCCACCCTATCCCTCTCCACCCTCCCCCTCCTCCCCCCCACCCACCTCCTCCCCCCGCACCCCATCTCCACCTCGGCCACCTCAAGAGTTTGATGGGACCGTGTGATAGAATGACCAGCTCACATTCAGGCAGCACCAGGTGGAAGTAGAAAGGGCCGCCATGAGCAGGAGTCAGACGTTGCCGAATGATGCAATGCACCAGAGCTCATCATAGAGTGGGTCGTCATCATCCTCCATCCCATGGACCAGGCCTGCTGATACAGCCAACCCAGGCCTCGCACACATTGAGGCGAGTAGGAATCACGGAGGGGGTTGCAAGAGGGGGCAGGTGGGGAGTGGGGGAGGGAGGGTGGTCATAGTTTGGTTTGTGAAGACTGGCCCGTCATGTGCTGTTGCTCTTAGGGGGACATGCCTCCCGCCGATCACTCCCTGTACCTGGGACATCCCAGAGATGGTGGTGAATCCCGCTTCCATGGCATCCTGGTGGGCTCGGTCCACATTGAAGCTGATACATTATGCCGACCGGGCATACAAAGAACAAAGAACAATACAGCACAGGAACAGGTCCTTCGGCCCTCCAAGTCTTTCCCAGTCATGGAACCACCCTTGGTCAAAACCTTCAGCACTTCCTAGTGCCATATCCCTCTATACCCATCCTATCCATGTATTTGGCGGGATGCCTTTTGAACGCCGTTAATGTATCTGCTTCCACAATCTCCCCTGACAGCGCGTTCGAGGCACTCACCACCCTCTGTGTAAAAAACATGCCTCGTAGTGTTGCCAATTGGCACCGGAGTAACCAATAATGTTGCTCTTTTTAATGAGTGGAATACTATCCCACCAATCGGCACCAATAATGTTGTCAAATTAATTCGATATGGCAGTTATTAATGATAATATTGCTTTTCAGAGTCGCCAGGTATCAAATGATACCACCACAAGGCTTTACCGGATATCGATCAAAGAACAAACAACCAATTAGTCAGTTCAAGTTCAAAGATAGTTTATTTACACACAAGGGTAACTTTGACATGCAACATAAAACACTACAAGTTAAACTACACCTAACAACTACAATAACCTATACTTAACTTCAGGGCAACCGGCTCTTTGCAGATGAACAAGGCCTTTGTTCAGATATTGCGTGGCTGGGTAGAAGAAGTGGCTTAGTTTCTGCTGGGCTCATCCATCTGGTAGCGATCGTTAGTCTTGAACTTGTCTTCTGGTTGTAACGCTAAACTTGGATTTAGGCCTAGGCCGGGGCCAAGAGAGACCGAACGCATGGCTGTGTCTCTTTCTATCCCTCTGGGATTTTGCACTCTTTGGGGCGGTCCTTAGCTCTGGATCTAATAATTTGACAGGCTTCGATCACTGCCTTCGATTTTGGGCAATAAAGGGCGGGTGCCTTGATGGCTGGGCGCGTCCTGAGCAGTCATTGACCTTGGCTGTTTGGGCTTTCTTAGCAAAGGGAGTGGCGCCGGTTAGTCTGCATCTGTATCGGTTACCTGAGTACAGTCCTTTTGTTCTGGAGAAATTGGCATGGAATGCAAACGAGCGGGGTATCGATCGCGTCTAGGTATCTGGGTTGGAAATACACACACAAGCTCTGAGTGTGTCTGAGTCCTAGGTTGGCCATAATTCCCATAGTCCTTTGCAGGTGGCCATCTGAGATGGTTACAGCACATCTCCTCAAAACTTTGCCCCACGGACCTTAAATTTATACCCCCTGGTGACTGACCCCATCCACCCTGGGAAAGGGTGCCTGTCATCGACTCTATCCATGCCTCTCATAATCTTGCAGACCATAAGACATAGGAGCACAATTAGGCCACTCGGCCCATCATGTCCGCTCCGCAATTCAATCATGGCTGATATTTTTCTCATCCCCATTCTCCTGCCTTCTCCCCATAACCCCTGATCTCCTTATTAATTACTTGAAATGCCATTGAGCGTGCAAGGCCGTAGACCAAAAGCTGGAAAGTGGGATGAGAATGGAGAGGTGTTTGATGGCCATCGCAGACACAATGGGCCGAAGGGCCTCTTTCTGTGTTGCAAAGTTCTATGACTCCATGACCTTCATTTTTATGTTTAAGTGGAAGAAAGAAAACAGAAAATGCTGGAAACACTTAGCAGCTCTGGCAGCCACTGTGACAAGAGGAACAGTTAATGTTTCAGATTGATGACCTTTTGTCAGAACTCAATTGATTGTATTGCCATTCAGTGCGCAAATCATGTGGCCCTGTTTACCTAGCTCTCGTTCGCAGGCCTTCCATATATGTATGTTTTTTTCTTCTGTGATGTTGAGAAGTAACAAGAGGCCCAGGGAAAAGAAATTGGGGAAAACTAGCTCGAACATTGACAGGATATGGGTTATGGGAACGAGTCCAAGCAGTTAAAAAAATCTAAAGCTTAACATATCTTCAAACAGAACAGAACAAAGAGAAACAAACCGATTTAACAGGTGCCATGCTGTCAACCAGTTTACATAACAGCACCTCCTAATTGTGACTACCAGGGACAAATATGGTTCCATGCTGGTATGCTTTTGGCCATTTGGCAGGAGTTATGCCAATAAAATCATGCTTGACCACAAAAAAAGGGAGGCATTATCCAGTACTAACCTGAAACTGTAAAGTGATTCAGATTCAGCTCTATTTTTTATTCATTAGAAAGGAATGTAGACTTTTATACAATTCCTTTTGCTTTGTGACAACAGCCATCAGCACATCAAAGGAAGATTTCAGAGAGCTGAATTTTGCTGCATTTTCTGTTGCGAAATAAGATATAAATATTTTAAAAAGCCGCTTACGGTTCTGCCTTTTTCGATCATCATTGCTGTACACCTGGATAAATCAATCTCTGTCATTGTTTTTACAACAGACTAAACTTTCAGCTGTCAGGGGAAGAAAGGTGACTTGAAATTCTTTGAAACCAACTTTTGTTCTGTTGCTATAGGGTTTTGTGTAGCTTGGCAGGAAAGATTCTGTGACTCCCAAGAGTCTGCCTTCACTTTGTTATTCAACTTTTCAAACAAAGCACTTCATTTGCAGATGAAATCCACACACATGAACTCAAACCACCCACAGATGTAAGTAGTTTGTCTGAAAAAGCAACCTACTTTCCCCTGCGTTCAGAGTCCAAGATTTGTACAAAATCAGGAATGACACAGGAGTACTCTTCACATAAATAATGCTCATTAAGTAGCTCATTTTTGATCTGGATTCTCAACCAAATTTAGAAAAGCACAAACATGAGGATGATTAAGAAATAACACCCTCTATACCTTAGGTGCAAATGCAGTTGTTATGATGTTAGGGAAAACAGTTTGTCAAATTATTTTGTAGAAGTAATGTACACTATACCAAAATTACCGCTGGAACATTTGCCTACTCACAGGGTTGGAATATTACTTGTGAAATCAGATTGTTTCTGATTCTGCAACTAACGTCGGTGGGGAAAATGTTGAGGTTACACTTACAATATGTTTTTGGCAAATCATCAAAGATACACTTTGACTAAACATTTGAGCCACAATGCCAAAATGTCATCATTTTCAATCTAACAATGAGCCATAGGATCTGTACTAATAAATCCTAAAACAAATGCTGGGTGGAATTTTCCCTTCCGGAGGCTAAGTGTGGTAGCGGGTGGGTTTTGTGGCATGTTTCCCACTAGGCTGCGCATTGGGAAATGGAGGTCAATTTCACGCTCGGAAGTTCATGAATTATGTATCAGCTGCACAGTATGTGTAGCTCTCTGAATCACATGATGGGGTGGGCAGTGATTTGCCTGCCCCAAAGTTACTTAATGGAGTCGAACGTCCCAGCGCCACTTTCAAGCACCACCCAAACTTATGCGTACCTCGCAATAGGCTGGCTGTGGGCAGGGAAAATTTTTGAAATGGCTCCACCCAAGATAAAAGCTGCTCCCAGATTCAGCAATGACTCCCTTGAGGCTCTCATCCATGGAGTCCAACAGTACTGGGATGTCCTCTACTCCAGGGACGGATCAAAGAGGCCCACCAGCCTCACCTTACCGGCCTGGGAGGGGTTACAAGGGAGGACAGCAGGCCCATCTTCATGGAGGATGTCACTGAGCTTGCAGATGGAGACGAGCTCAGTTCTGTGGGGCAGGCGAGATGACCTATCCCACCAAGCCAAATGGATGAACCTGTCATGAGTTGATCCCATCCTGATAATCACAGGGAGTTATATGTCATATCATACTGTGCCTAATTATGAATTAATCTAGCTTTTCTTTTTTACAAACACAAGCAGGCCCAGACAGACCACCAGAGTTACCATAAACCCAAGTCCCAGGCCACATCACAGGAGTGTGCTGAGGATGCATCAGATACATCAAAGGGAGAATCGCCACTGCATTCACTTACACTCTCCACCAGTGGAGAGGCACACACGTTGGCGGGTAATTGATCTAGATTAGGCTCAGGGTCACATTCTGAGGAACACCTCATTGACACATCTCCACAGCAGTCAGAGGCAGCAACAGCCCTGCCTCTGACACTCGAAGGACTACGGGAGATAAGGCAGAGGCTGATTCAGATAATCACCCTTTAGAATTAGCTGTCACTACCATGCTACAGATGCAACAACAGGTTTCAGAAAATCAGATAGAGTTGCGAGAGGCAGTCAACAGACTAGAGGGAAGAATGGAGGAGTCGATCTGCATTCTGTCTGATGTCATGGCTCAGACATGCAAGCACTTCAAGGTCTCCACAGGAAGGAGGGCAGACATCTTGAAGACCTTGATCTAGCATTAGTGCTCGGACCTGCACTCCATCGCTATAGACATTGGTGGGATCCATCAATAGTTAGATGAGAGGGTGGATAGGGCACCTTAAACTCCCTCAATCGATCGATGTATCACTTTTGTAAATACATTTGCTGTTCATGAGAATGGTCTCATCATTTGAAAACATCATGCATATGCATCTGCGTGACTTCTTATTACGAGGGTGAGTTATGCTCCCACATGATGATCGCCTTGCTTTTTGAGCCTTACATTCATGTGATGTGTTGTTGAGTCATGATAGTTACTCAACTCTTGCATTATGTCAGTGTGATGTTGCACTTTCACAGACTTCAAAGAAGGCAATGTGGAGTTAGATGTGTTCAATAGCCTTGGAAGGTTAGCTGTAATTGTTTCTCAAAATAAGATATCTGTCTTCATTGATATTACCAAAGCATAAGACCTGCAGGCATGATGCTCTCCAACCGTGCGCGCCTCTCAGTGTCCACTGAATATTTCTCATTAAGGTGACGAAGATTGCATCAAGCCCTTTGACGCAATGGTGCGCTGTTGTGCTGTATTTCGCTTTCCAGAGTGCATGGATACAGGGTTTGCTGCTGAGCTTTCTAAATATTAGGAACTGGTGAATCATGAAGTTGCAAGCCCAAATGCTGAACTTGCTCTCGATGTTATTGGTTGCAAAGGCTTTTCAGTGCACTGGCATGGTACTAAGGGACAGAAGGAATGTGGTCTGTCCCCTTGCCTGCACCTTACACCTCCTGGAATTCTGTGGCTATCAGTGGCATCGGCACGCCTTCCACGTTTCATGGAAGCCAACCCTCATCTCCCTCTTCAGGTTTCTGCCCTTCCTACTCTTGATCATCCAAGGAACTCTCAGTCTCCTCCATATCTTCCTCTGGCAAGGGACCTCCCCCCTTGAAACACCAGGTTGTGAATGGTGCAACTGACCATCATTATGCAGGGCACCCTCTGTGAAGAGGGCTGCAGAGTGCCACCGAAGTGGTCCAAACATTGGAAGTACATCTTCAGGATGCCAATGGACTGCTCGATGATGGATCATGTTGACCTATGCTCCGCGTTATATTTCTCCTCAGAGACACTCTGTGGATGACACACGGGTGTCACGAACCACCTTTTGAGTGGGTAACCGTTATCTCCAAGCAACCATCCCTGTAATCACTGAGGCCCTTTGAATATTTGAGGCACCTGGGAGTGAGTCAGGATATACGAGTCCCAGGGTATCTAGCACAGCCGTGCATCATGTGCTTCTGATGATCACACACCTGTTGAACATTCAGGAAGTGGAACCCTTTCCTGTTAATGAACATCAGGGGATGCTGTCATGGAGCTCTCAAGGCAACATGTGTGCAACCAATTGCACCCTGAAAACCTACACGAGAGCTTCAAATGTCCCCTCTTTGGTACGTTTTTCATTTACAGGCTGCAGTTGCCTTCCTTATCTATGACCATCCCAACTGCAGCCCAGTACCAAGCCAGACAACTCCATTGCTACCCAGTGTCAGGCAGTGACCACACTCTGCCCAACTATCCCAACTATGCACACAGGCCATGGTGCAGGGCTTTGATGTATGCGCCAAGCATAGCTCTTTAGCATGGCCCACAAAGCCCCAGGACTATCTTTAATCTCATCCTGACTATGAAGTGCACAAAACCCCAGAAATGTGTTAAGAAGTGGGGAAAATTAAGAGTAAAAAATTAAAATAGGATAAAATAAATTAAAAAGCGAAATTGATAAAGACAGCTGTCTGAAGGAGGTTTTGATATGCAAATTAGCATACCAGTGAGAAAATCAAATGTTTACCTATGACCTATATGACTGGGGAAAAACAATGGAGTATAGAAGCTAACCCTCAGCTCCCTCTTCAGCTTCTTGCCATTCCTATTCTTCATCGTCTGAGAAGCTCTCAGACTCCCCCATGTCTCCCTTTGGGAAGAGACCCCCCCTTTGAAACACCAGGTTGTGACGGGTGCAACAGACCATGATTATGCCGGCACCTTTCATGGGAAGTACATGTGAGTAGCCCAAACATCAGAAGCACATCTTCAAAGTGGAGGGATAAGGGAATTGGCACATCTATGCTAAAAAGCCGGCACCACAAGGTGGGGAACATCACAGGGAAAGAATGATATATCCATAGCACAATAACTGGAGAAAGGGACACAATAGAGGTAGCTACCATCACAGCCACATTCAGTTACTGAAAACAGACTCCCCGGAAAACAAGATATTGCTAAAAGGGCTGCCAGTGAAAATCCAAAACTTGAACCGAGAAGATAACGCCTTCGCAGAAACTGAAGATGGTTTTCGCAAATGTAGATAAATAACCTGTGTGTGGTAATTATCTGCTGGATTTAGCTCAGAATTATATAATATTGGATGTTATTTGGTACAAGGAGCAACTCAGAGTTCAGGAACCGTAAGTAGTTGGGTAACTTCATGTAATACCCTGTGTGTGCAGCCATCAGTGTAGCTAATTACGCTGTTGTAGTGTATTATAGAACATAGAACATAGAACAGTACAGCACAGAACAGGCCCTTCGGCCCTCGATGTTGTGCCGAGCAAATGATCACCGTACTCAAACCCACGTATCCACCCTATACCCGTAACCCAACAACCCACCCACCCCACCCACCCTTAACCTTACTTTTTAGGACACTACGGGCAATTTAGCATGGCCAATCCACCTAACCCGCACATCTTTGGACTGTGGGAGGAAACCGGAGCACCCGGAGGAAACCCACGCACACACGGGGAGGACGTGCAGACTCCGCACAGACAGTGACCCAGCCGGGAACCGAACCTGGGACCCTGGAGCTGTGAAGCATTTATGCTAACCACCATGCTACCGTGCTGCCCCAAGTCCTTCTTGTCATGTGTTCTTCCTTTAAGTTAATAAATATTATTTATTAATTGATCTCAAAATGACTGGACTATTCCTCTTTGGTTTGCATATCTTTTCTCACATTATACCAAATAGAAAATATACATCACTAATGTAGCCACCTAAGATGGACACTGGGCTACAACATGGAGAACTGCTAAGGCTACAGGGAGAAAACAGTCTTAGCAAGGACAAGCAGTTTGCAGAAGGCTAATTAGCATTCTGCACGTACAGAAACCAGTTTATGGCCAGGTGCAGGATCTCAGCTAAAGGTGTAAATGGCAACAACGATTTGCATATTAATGAGGTGATCCAGATCTAGGCCCACACAATAGAAACATTTAGGTTTGAATGGATACTTTGAGTAGACGCCCAGACGAAACGGCACCATAAGTATCCATCACAAAGCACCATAGAGACCGCCCCACCCATCGAGAAGTGACCCTCAGATTGGGGGGTTTGGAAAATATCGATTGGGAGAAGACCCAATCGATATACAGCAGGTAGAGACCGCCCCGAAAAGGCACGGACTTTGGGGGGGACCTATAAAAGTAGACCCCGCGCATGGTCCGTTCTGTTGGCTCCGGCTCTGCTGTTGGCTCCGGCTCTGCTGTTGTTTGGCTCCGGCTTCCTGTTTTGCTCCAGCTCCGCTTTGCTGCTACATCGCATCCTGACTCCAGTTCCATCACCAGCCGTTGAGCCACCAGCCATCGAACTGTAAGTTTCACCACGACGCTCGCTACGTGAACCAGACTTGCTAGACCCTGACGACCTCTAACTTTCTGAGAGTTGCAGACCAAGAACGGGACGAAGGCCTCGCTCCCTGACCTTGTCTGTTCCTGTTTAGATAAGTATTTTAGTCGTTTAGTTTAGAAGTAACTTAGTCTCTTTAGCGTATGCATGTGTATTTATTATATTTGTTATAATAAATATCAATCGTTTGAACTTACTAATCGGTGTACAGATTTATTACTTTGAACCTGACCTTGATATACTTGTGAGGTGTCTAAATACGGCACCTGGCGACTCCGAGCAGAATTACATACACAGAGCTGTAGTAGTGTTAAGCACACAGCCTTTAAACGGAGGCATGTTAATACACTCCAATAAAACGCGTAATACACTCAAGTAAAACGTGCAACACTAAGCACCAGTGTTCCATGTTACCCTTCTGGGTTTTGGGAAACCAAGCAAGATTTTTATAACTGCCTTTATTTGATTTGATTTATTGTCACATGTACCGAAGTACAGTGAAAAGTATTTTTCTGCGGCCAAGGGAATGTACACAGTACGTACATAGTAGACAAAAAAAATACAATTGACAGAGTACATTGACAAATGGTACATCGACAAACAGTGATTGGTTACATTGCAGAACTAGGGACCAAAGAAAGCAAATACATGAGCAAGGGCAGCATAGAACATCGTGAATAGCGTTCACTATATAGTTTAACCTCTTACTCCAACCTCTTGGCCCCAGACCAGGGGCTGTCTTTCAAAGAGCAATCATATTCCTTCCTGACTGATCACAACACAATCACAGCGTAAAAACGCTGGCGTTTCACTCTGGACTTGCCCTCCGAAAGTCCAGAGCGATGTTCCTACCTTGCACGGGCTGGCAGGGCCACAGAGAGCTTCTCGCAGTTACCCTCGGTAAATCGTGGGTGAGGCTCTGTCAATGGCCCCCCTACCTGTGCCGAGTAGACAGCGCACGCGTGATACGCGGGCTGTTCTCCGGGGACCGGAGAATCGCTTCAGTGTCACTGGCCACGATTCCCACGCGAATGCCCATTCTCCGCCCCCGCAACGGACACGATTTTGGCGCTGAGGCTCAGAGAATCCAGCCCAGGATTTTCAAAATAGATGAAAAATTAGGCAGCTTAATTAGAGACCATAATGTAAATTCAGTGCTTTCTTGCTCCGAAACGCAATCCATGCGCAAAACTCCTACTGTATTATTGCAGCTACATTTCCTCCTGTGATGAGGAGATCATTGAATTCAGGTTTAAGGTCCATCTTCATTTTTACTTATCTTTTTAGTTGGGATCTGAGATGATGGTGGATCTTCTCGTTCAATTGTCTTGGTCTCCTAGCTAAGATTTAGCCTCAGCCACATCCAAAAAGAGATGCTCAGGTCATTTATCCATGTGCACTTCATTAGGCTTGCTATGTTTTTCTACATTACAACAATGACAACATGTAAAAGAATAATAGTATTAGCTCCCTTCAACAAAGGAGCCTAAGGCATAAAATGCGGTGGAGGGTGCGGCGGGTGGGGGGGGGGGGGGTGCATTGGTGGATACCTCAAATGCACCTGCGGTGATGTTGGTGCCCATCGACCCCAATCAAACAAACCTTCCACTGACACATTACGTATAAACCAGCAGAAGGATCATCTTGGTACAAGAGATGCTGTTGAAGGGAGTACCAATCCTTGGTTTAGTGAATGGGCAGGAAGAAAATAAAACAAGCAAATACCATCGTCACAGGTCCAGGCTAAATTCACAAAGTTGTGGATAACTTGTTCATACTGTTGGACCATACAAAGCAACAAAATTAAAAGATGGAACTTCTATGTAGTGGATGATCAAATTGCACTAGACCCAGGACAAAATGGCAACTGCATGGCACTAAAATATATTTTAGAACATTTTTTAGAACAGTGCAATTGATGAGCACTGCTTCAAAATACTCATGCTTTTGATTTGTGCATTCTATCGACCAAGGATCCTTACATATAGCAGAGAAAGGCCATTCGGTCCAACCAGTCCATGTAGGGTTTTTTTATTCATTCATGAGATGTGGGTGCCACTGGCTAAGCCAACATTTATTGGCAATCCCTAATTGCTCTTGTTCAGAGGGCATTTAAGAGTCAATCTCAATGCTGTGGGTCAGGGCCGCAGGGTGGCTTTGTGCTTAGCACTGCTGCCTTCGGCGCTGAGGACCCTGGTTCGATCCCGGCCCTAGGTCACTGTCCCTGTGAAATTTGCACATCCTCCCCATGTTCAGGCGGGTTACACCCTCACAACCCAAAGATGTGCAGGTTAGGTAGATTGGCCACGATAAATTGCCCCTTAATTGGATAAAAACATGATTGGGTACTCTAAATAAAAAAAACAATGCTGTGTCTGGAGTGACATGTAGGTCAGACCAAGTAAGGATGGCAGATTTCCTTCCCTAAAGGACATTAGTGAACCAGATGGGTTTTAACAACACTCGACAATGTTCCAACACGTATGCTGCCAGGATGAGGGCCCACCACTGAATCCTGACGGATGCAATGAGTGGAATGATCCTGTCCTTGAACAACCCCAGCAATGCTTGTGATCGGTCAGAACCATGAACCGACCCACGCCCATAGACGTACTGATGGATCTTTTTGATGGCAAAAATCATGGGCAATCCCTCCTTCTCAATTTGAGCATCGTCATCTTCAGCTGCAGCAAGTGGCATTGATGTGAAACCTATTGCGCACTCCTTGCCACCGTTCATCCGAAGGGAGAAAACCGCCCCAATTCATATGGTGAGGCATCACAGGTGGTCAAGAGTTGGTTCACGGGGTTGAAGTGAGTGAGCAGCCGAGTAGAAGTTAGCTGCCTCTTCACCTCAGTGAATGCCGCCTCCTGACCCACACCTGACCCTTCTTGATGAGACTGTGCAGGGGAACCATCATTGTCACCAGGCCCGGGATAAAGTTGCCATAGTAATTGATGAACCCCAGGAAGGAACGGAGTTCTGTTGCACCCTTTGGCCCATACCTATGTTTGACTGGGTGAAGGCTCTCCTGGCACATTCATACAGTCCCTGATGTGTGTTTACCATCGCATATTTGCGAGACTCCATGTCCGTCATGGGAGGAGGCCCTGTTCATGGTCATCTTATAGTCGCCACAAAGACACACGGTGCCATCAGGCTTCATGACGGGGACAATCGGCACTGCCAAATCCATAAATTCTATCGGGTGGATGATCCCTAAGCCTTCAAGCGGATCGAGCTCTGCTTCCTCGTTTGGCAGCAGCATATAAGGAACCAGGCGAGCATGGAAATACCACGGCTGTGCTTCTGCATCCATGAGGATCTTCGCTGCAGCCCCACGGATGGTGGTCAACCTAGTTTTGAAAACAGTGAGGTACACCACCAATACTGTGTAGAGGTCGCCCGAGCTCATCCGGAACACCTGCTGCCAGGCAAGGTTGAGACGCTGTAACCAATCGCGCCCAAGCAGACTGAGACCATTGCCTCACGCTATGATCGGGGCTATGCAGGTGGACTGCTGCCCACAGACTTTAGGAGTCATGGTGGTTCCAGCTATTGCCAGTGGCTCTCTGGTGTATGTGGCCAAATGAGCCTCAGTGGCCTGCATGACAGAAGCTGTACTCCTGCCTGACATTTCTTGGAAATGCCCCAACCAGCATCAGAGATGGTGGTACCACTGTCCAACTCCATCAATAATGGATAACCATTGATACTAACCGTGACCTTAATGGATAAGATTTAGGTGCGGAAACACAGTTCAATTGTAGACAATCGTCTGTGGGTTCCTCCACAAAAAAGGCACCAGACTGGGGGCGGCGGGGGTCGGGGGTGCAACCAGGCCTAGCAGATGATGAGTGGATGGACCATCACATGGACATTGCCCTCTGCGACCACCCCAACAACTAATCCCACAGTGTCAGGGATCTGCCTCATCTGGATCGGGGGACAGGTCCCCCCCAGGTCGCTGAGGTCCTAGGCCGTTTGTCCAATTTCTGGTCGACTCCTGTCTAGGGTTGTGGACTGATGTCGTCCGGCCGAGGGGGAGCCACTCTAAGGGGAGGGGGTGGTCTAGACTGAGGCCCTCTAACCTTTGCAATTCCTGCATGTCCTTTTCTTCATTCTCCCGTGACAGGGTGATTCTACAGCCCGCATGGGGTCCAGCTTGGTTTCAGCGAGTAACTTCTGCTGGGTTGCTGTGTTGTGGGAACCACAGACCAAACTGTCTTGTAACATCTCGGAGAGGGCGATGCCATATTCGCAGAACTCCGCGAGCTTCCAGAGGCGCAACAAAAAATCCATTATGGACTCCCCAGGGGTCCCTTTAACTGTGTTGGAATGGTAGCGTGGACTATAACCAATGGCTTTTGATTGAAGTGCACACCCACAAGAGCGACGAGATCCATAAAAGAATTTGAGTCCGGGGTAGCAGGGTAAGTCAAGCTGAAGGTGGTTGCACCATAAGCTGTTACAAGGATAACAGTTTGGCGTCCATTCCCGATAATGGCATTGGCTCAAAAAACGTATGCATTCGCTCGACATACTGTGACCAATATTCATCACCTGCATCAAACACTTATTTTTTCCCAAAACGTGGTATTTCTGCGGCCAGCAAAAACTTCCAAAGGTCTTTGGAGACATAGTCAAGCAGAACGAAAATGGCAACGTCTGCAGCTCCACTTGATCCTTATCTCCAGTGTTGAGTTTGAAGAAGCGACCAAAGAGGAACGTAAGGAAACAAAAGGTTTATTGACATCGAACAAAAACTCTATATATACTGCTCGGGCCGGATTTTTATGTTCTGATTTGCTCACTCGCTGACGAGGGAGCTCTGCCCCTCAGCAGGGAAGCTCAGGGAAGCTCATATTCCACACGGCCTAATCGGCCCGGCCCCATGGTTCTTGTGTAGATTACAACACCAGCATTCATGTTTTAGCCTAGTTTTTAATTCTTTGCCCCTCCCCTAGCTAAAGTATCCTTACCTGAGGGAAGAACTCTCAAGGAGAAAATGCAAATGTAAATTCATATATTTCCATGTGTCATAATTAGCAATAAAACAAGAAAAGAAGGGGGGAAATCTACTAGATTATAATAGAGCTGGACCTCAAAACTCTCCACCACTGTCCTATTCGATAATTGACAAATTGCACAGTGATTATTTCTGCCTTCTCCAGCTCATTTAATGCAACACAGGCTCAGCTTTAAATAACAAACTCTTTCAAGCCATACGTATATGGATCAGTGTCATTCTCTTGATTAAGTGATAACCTTTTCAACATTCACATGACAGCCAGTCATGCTTTTTGAATACCAAAAAAAAGGTTGGAAAATAGCCCCTTTTCACTCAAAATCCACAAATTCATTTCATGATATATTCTTCTTATTGTATAGAAATTTGTAAAAGAATCACCTCGCCGACTTAACAATAGTCACTATCAGTAATTAATAACATGATATCAGTATATCTATTGGAGATGGGTATTAAAATGTCTATAGTCATATTATATTAGCTGCATACGTCACCTTATTAAATACTTTTAAAAATTACACTGCTGATGATAGATGACATGATTATTTGAGAAAATATTAAATTTATTCCATCTGTTTCATTATGTAAGATAGAATAAAGGAAAAACAAGGGATATTCTTTTGCATGCCGAATCGATGCCCAAGTGTATTATGATCAAAATTTGTTGATAGATGCAAAGCTGAGAGGAAATTAACATTTTCATAATATTGTTAAATATTTAAGATATCATTTAAAACAATAAATAAGCAACCTTTCTAACAAGAAAACTTTCCATTATAACTTCGTGGAAGGTTAACGATTAATTTGCATTGCCACTGAAAACCAAAAGAAGCACTAATGATTATGTCTGATAGAAATACGATAAAGCCACTACATAACACTGACAAAGTAGCCTCTCTGAAATAGAGAGTACAGGTGTTTAGATCACGAATCTGACCACTTTGCACAATTCAGATTGCTTTGGCTTTGGCTTTGCCTTGTATATTGATTTTTGTTATTTATGTGAGCTCCTTGGTTTGTTTGCCATAAATAAAAGGAAATTAGTAATCAGAAGATCATCGGAGTGCCAAAGATAAATCATGTGGTATACAGTGATCTCAACACTTGTTAATTTTATTGATTTTGTACTACTATTTTAATGCTTTGCCTCACTGGATAGGAGAGAGTGAGATTAAATCAAAAAGTATGTAAGTGTCAGTAAAATTATAGGCAGTAAACCAAAGGTTTAGTTACTAGGAGGAGCAGTTAACATATATATTTGGAAAATTTCAATTAAGTAATTATTTTTAAAATATGAATCCATCTAAATTGCTCCCAACAGGTATGGTGATCTTTAGAAGATGGATAAGCTTGACATTGATGTGGTTCACATAAACATCAAAGATATTGGGCAGGACTGTCTGTCCAACGATTCCAGAATCGGGGAAATGTGATTGGGCGGAGAATTGCGGGTGAGCCGAAAATCATGGCCGGGGCCTGGTGTCCGACGGAAAGCCATGCTCCGGCGCCTTGACAGCGGTATCAATGCACTCTGCACCACACGTACAGTAAATACCATTGGCATATCATCAGCAGGCCCGACATTAACAGTCTGGCAGGGTTAACTGGGAGGGGGATGGTGGCATTTTCCAGGGCTGGGGGGAGTAGCAGAGGTGACCAGGAGATGGGCCATGGGGTCAGGGCAACATCCCCGTAGCCACTTTGCTGCGTACCCCACTGACCACCCACCGTGACCCGTGATTGTGCAGAGTGACACCGGCGGTATGGATGCCACCACCCTCGCACTTCACCCCCCCCTGCACCCCACCAACATTTCCACCACCACCCCACCCAGAACCGGGCACCATCCTGCCGGCAGGCATCATGCGGTCCACCCAAGGAGGACCCCGACAGTAGCCCCTACAGGCGGGCGGCGGATGGGGGCCACAAAGCGTATTGCTGGCATGGGTAGGGCCAGTCACCAGTACCCCTGCTGGGCACTGACAGGGCCAGCAATGCAGTGTGAAGGACAAAATGCCAGGGGAGACAGCTGGGGGTGGATGCAGGAATGGGAGAGGAAGGAGAGGGGGAAGGGGACATGTTGGATCGGGGGCTGCAGTGCAGGCCGGGGTCACCGTGTAGCCCGTTGGACCTGATTGGGCACAGGGGTATGCACCATGCTAACATGTTCACCTTCTACCCCCTGTAGACAATGGACTTTGGAATTCAACCAGGAATGGCGACCTATTGCCTGGCTGCTGCAGACCTGAGGGACGCACTGAGGCTGTACGAGCAGGAGCAGCTCGGGGAGGACCCTGCAGACCAGAAGCAGAAACAGGAGCCTGCCAGTGAGGCTGGAGGACTGGCCACCCAACAGGCTGAGGTGGAGCTGGGAAGGAGGAACTGCATCAGGCCTCATGTGTACCAGCAGTCCTTGTCATTCGAGGACCTGCCAAACCGGGAATGTTGCCAAAGACTCCAGCTGAGCAGAGGGACAGTGCGACTTATCTGCTGGATCATGGTGCACTTGGAACCACTGGAGTATGGGTGAGAACACTCCCAGTGGCCATCAAAGTGATGGTCACCCTGAACTTTGATACCATGGGATCCTTCCAGGCACCAGTGGGCACCTGTCTTGGATCTCGCAGGCCTCATTGCATAGGTGCATCTGCACCATCACGGAGGCCCTATATGCCCGGCCGGCACAACATATCAAATTCAATGTGGACTGAGCCTACCAGGATGCCCGGGCAACAGGGTTCACCCTGATCACCGAAATTCCCCTTGTAGAGCGGGCGATTAAGTGGATGCCCCCCCACTCCCCCCCCTCTATGAACACCGGCTCATGACAAGCTGGTCTTCACAAACAAAAAGGTATTCCACTCAATGAACGTGCAGCTGGTGTGTGAGCTGCACATCATGTAGGTCTGCACCTGATACCCGGGCAGTGGAAATGATGGCTTCATCCTGGCATACTCAACGGTTTCTGACACCTTTGAGGCAGACCCCCGGATGAGGAGTTGGCTCCTGGGTGACAGGGGATATCCTCTGTGATCATGCCTAATGACGCCCATGCAGCAACCAGAGCCATGATTGAGCGGTCCATCGGCATCCTCAAGATGCAGTTCAGGAGCCTGGACTGCTCTGGCGAGGCCCTCTAGTATAGCATTAGGAGAGTCTTCACATTGTGGTAGCCTCCTGCTCCTCCACAACATCATGCAGCAGAGGAGCGACATGCTGAAGGAGGGGGTGAATGTCAGGCCTCATCCGATGATGAGGATGAGGGGAGTGGCTAGGATGGGCAGAGTGTGGGTCCAGGTAGAAACAGGAGCCCGCACAACATGTGCACCAGGGTCAGCATGCAGAAGGCATTCTAATAGCCTCCACGTTCACCAACTAGGGGTCCTGGTCACCGAACATCCCATCCCCACATACGCTCCAGGCTGACCACCCCCTCACATGACCACCCTCTCTGCACAAACACACCCCCCCCCCCACCCCTGCAACCCCCTCCATGATTCCTACCAGCTGATGATGACCCGCTCCGCGATGGGCTCTGGTTCTGCGCATCATTCAACAATGTCTGACTCCTGCCCATGGTAGCACTGTCCACCTTCCACCTGGGTGAGCTGTGCATGTGAGCTGCCCAATCCATCACACGGTCCCATCAAACCCTTAAGGTGGCGGAGGTGGGGGTGGGTGCGGTGGGGGTGGGTGGTTTGGGTTGAGGGAGGGGGAGGGGTGGTACCGGGGTGATGTTCGGTCTCTGACTTGGGGCCACCGGCACATGCCCACCACCAACATCCGACCGTCTTCACCCCCCCCCTCCCCTTCTAAAAGAAAGTTCATCAAGGTAGGTTGGAACTTTTGTGAACAGGCATTTATTTTGATCATACCAAATGAGCACCTCTAGAATGGCTTGTGGCCTAGACCCTAACACTATGCTGTGTGCTGCACCCATGCCATACCTAACTGGTGTCTACCTTTATGGACTTACGTGCCCCAGCACTATGTCAGTTGGATCCCCAGGCAGTAAATTAGGGGTGCAGATGGCCTGCTGTGATTCCTGCCCTGTGACATGGGCCCTCTTTGGTGACCATCATCTGGAGCCACCAGGCTTGGATGGGCCTGGCAGTCGCTTGGGTATCCCAGGTGGCATGGTGCCACCCTATTCTGCCTGCTGCCCATCGGATGCAAGAGGAGCAGGAGAGGGGGGCTGAGGCACTGTGGGAGTCACCGGCATGGGCCCTGTTACCTCCTCCTCCCTCGGAGTGGCCGATGGCCCCCATGTTACTTCTTTGGATGGGGGTGTAACCAGAGCAAACTCCTGGGGCTCCCCAACACCTAGCGCTGCCAGTCCTGGAGGCCCGCTCCCATCTCAACCAGGGTCTCAAAGCTCATGGCCATGGAACACAGGAACTCAAGGCACTTCCCTTTGGACTGTACCACATCATTCAGTGACTTGGTGCCACCTCCCTCTGTGACTTAGCCACCTTCCTCTGTGGCTGGCTCAGGTCAGCCAGCGCCCGGGCAATGCCATCAATGCTGGAGTGGTTCACGCCACTCCAACACGCCGGGACCCCCCGCCCCGCCGTGTAGGGGAGAATCCCGGCCAAGGTTTTAGATCAACAGGGAAGTCAAGGGCAGGAAAGTGGATTTAATGCCACAATCATATCAGAAATGATCTCATTGAATGGCAGGCAGACTCGAGGGGCCAAAAGACCTATTGCTGTTCCTACTTCTCATGCTCCTATGTTATTTTTTTCTCTCCAAAGTCCTTGAACCTGTTGTTGTCATTTAAATACATTCCCCTCTTTCCAAGAACACCATGTTTGAATCCTCCATCAGGTTTCCAACTCATGTTGAGTACCAAAACAGCTCCTATCAAAGTCACAAAATGACATACTATATGACTGACAACTAACTAGATAATAGTTAATATTCTTTTCTTAAGTTTCAGTTTCAGCTTCTACCTCAATCCCATGTGTATGTCCCAAACAATTATTTCACTCTCTGTTATATTTTAATTAAACGTGAAAAAAAATCAGTGTACTTCCTTCTTGCTTTGTTGGCTGTTAGAATACTTCAATGTGATTAGTTGGTTACGCTGCCTCATGACATCACTGTGGCTGGATTTCTGGAGATCCCTTTGATTTGTCATCAGATTCACACTTGAGCTTTCTGGGTAACTTTCTTCATGGTCAACGATGAATGCCCATCACTGACAGTGAAATCCGAGCCAATCCTGTACAAGGTGCCTCATGTACCAGAACTCATACCTGATGCTGTTGCACAAGGAAACCAATTATATAAGGCCTCCGTGATGGTGCAGATGCACCTATGCAACGAGGCCTACGAGATCCAATTTTTAACCAGAAACATAACACTCTTATCAATACTGAGGGACACGGAGTGGGATGTTCCCAAAAAATGGAAAGGTGCCAGGTTCAGATAAAAAAAAGGTGTCCTTCTCCCCAGAGAAACTGACAGGTCGCCCCATGAGATCTTCCCACACTTTGCCATTTTTTTGAAGGGCAGGCATGTTTTGCAGTATAATTGTGAGGAGCGGGGCTTAAATACATTGCCAAACCCGGCTTCAGAGGGACTGGGGGCACCCCGAACTTAAAGTGAAATTAAAAAAATCCCTTGCCCCGCCCACGGACATAGGGACTGCCGCAATAGCTGAGATTTTTATTTGCAGTTGATAAACAGAATTCCTTCCTAGCATTCATTGGGTTCTATTGTTCTTATTGTAAGGGTCCTTCGTGATGATTCCCTTACTTCACCATTCTTTATTTTGTGCTGTTACCATTTTGATCCATAGATGCTTAATGGACATGTATCTTTAATTCAAGCAGCAGAGAGAATGAGGAATTCAAAAAGTTGCAACATAGTATTTGGTGTTAGGTTTCAAGCAGCCAAACACAGACCTTGTGGCACCTGAGAGATGGGGTGGGACTCGTTTCGATTGGTTGGCTGGCGTCCAATGAATTAATCAAAAGGCTGTATTCTGTCTGGTAACAGTTGGTCATTGGACCCTGCCTAAATGGGATTAATTCCAGAAACCTAAGGAAAACAGAGTTGGAGACCTGGATACTGAGAGACAAGGAAGTGCTCTCTCTCTCCCTTTCCCTCATGTTTTCTTCAGAAGAGCAGGATAGCTACTGTATTTCTGAAACTGCAGAGACCCAAATGAATCCACAGTGAAAACCATTACAGGCTGGAAAACAGAGACCTCGACCTGAAACCCTGGTTTGAAGAAAAATGTGCTTAAAGACAACCATCTGAAACAAAGACTCTTTGTCCTTTTACTTATTATTATCATGTCTCCCCTCCCCTCAGTTTTTGTCTATTTTGTGGGTGTGTGTGTGGGCGGAGGGGGGGGGGGGGGGGGGGTTAAAGTGGGGGTTGAGGAATTAGGTAATAGTTACCCAGTTGTATTTGCTGCATATTTCATTATAGTTCTTGCTATTAATTAGAGGCAAGTGTGTTTAAATTTACAAACCTAGACAGCCAAGGGCCAAAGACTTCAGGCATTTTTCTAAGAATTATTGGTTAATTCAATTGTGTTGCGCTTCCAGGTCAGGGGAGACTGGAATTGACTGTGCCCTAGCCCAGGAGGTCATTATGCAGCTGCTAAAATCAAGGTTAATTATTACTTTGATGAGATTGGGAGTACATTTTTACCAGTGCCTTTTTGTACACATTATTCCGATTGCAACCTACAGGCATTGCTTGGACTTAGAATCATAGAATACCTACAGTGAAGAAGGAGGCCATTTGGCCCATCGAGTCTGCACTGACCTTCTGAAAGAGGATTCTATCTAGGCCCACATCCCTGCCCTATCTCTATAACCCCACATCTTTGTACACTAAAGGGCAATTTATCATGGCAAATCCACCAAATCTGCACATCTTTGATTGGTGGGAAGAAACCTGAGCACCCAGAGGGAACTCATGCAGACACTCATGCAAACTCCACACAGTCACACAAGGCCGGAATTGAATCAGGGTTCTCGATGCTGAAGGTAGCAGTGCTAACCACTGTGCCATCCACTTACAACACAATTGGTTCCTGAAAAATGTATCTTAAGTCAAAACATTGCATGTCAGAACTGATTTTCCCCTGAGAACAATGTTATAATTTGGGGTTTGGTTCCTGGGCCAAGAGCTGATCCTCTATCTTCCCCAAAATAACCCAGAATTTTAGACTCAATCAATTCCCAAAAATGTGATATATAGCATACATGAATATGATAAAATATACGTTTGAAGAAAAAGATTGGGGCGGCACGGTGGCACAGTGATTAGCACTGTTGCCTCACAACGCAAAGGACCAGGGTTCAATTCCAGCCTTGTGTGTGTGAGGTTTCCACTTTCTCATCTTGTCTACATGGGTTACCACCAGATGCTCCGGTTTCCTCCCACAGTCCAAAGATGTGCAAGGCTAAGTTGGTTGGCCAGGCTAAAATTGCCCCTTTGTGCCCAAAGGTGTGCAGTTTAGCTGGGGTTCTGGGGGAAGTGGGCCTGGATAGGGTGCTCTTTCAGAGGGTCAGTGCAGACTCAATGGATCGAATGACCTCCTTCTGCACTGTAGGAATTCTATGGATTTATTCTATTGTTCTATAAAGATTTACCAAATAAATATACATCAGAACTGCACTGAATGCCTTGCGTCAAGGAGATGGACAGCGCAGGACATCGATGCGCACGTATAAATGTTTGACCATGTTCACTGGCACAGCTTTGTAATGTTAAAACCAACATTGTAAAGTCAAAACAGGGTGTCAGTTTATAAATGTTGCAAGCGCCATTCATCGTAATTTGAACGTCGTAAAATCAAGCATTGTCTGTACTGGATTTAGAAGGATGTTATGTTAGACCCACCTATGCCGTAATCATTTTATATACTACCTTCTTTAAGCTGGCAACACAGATGTTATTCAACAAGTGGAATTTTCCAACAATTTTTAACTTCATATTCTGCTTACCAAAGGCCAAAGTTGTCAAAGTGGTATGATCATGTGAATGCATTGCCTAGTATTCTGGGATACATGCATTTGGAAGAAACTGGTGGCTTTGGACGTATGGCTCACTAAGTGTTCCATCACAGACTTTTTTTTCCTCGCCTACTTTTTGGGTCAGTTTTAAAATAATTAAGAAAGATTGATTCCCATGACCAAAAACAACTGTATTGCCAATGTATCATGTGACTAACAGGATAGCAATAGGAGAACTAGATGGAGCATGTATTTATTTGGCCATCTCTATACTCCAAGGTGCTTGAATCTGGTTACATCTACTTCAACACAGTGATGCCGAATAATACAATCTTTGACATAAAGAATAATTTACATTTTTTATTATTCTATCAAAATTACAAATCAAATTACTCAGCTTTAGTGACAGTAAAATACTTGAAAGGTAAAAATACATTGTCTAGGTGCTAAATGGACAATGAGAGAAAGTATATTTCTAAAAGCAAGAAATGAGAGCCTAATTCCACACCAGAGAATTTGGACATTGTTTTTGCATTCAAACTATTCTGAATTAAATGAGTTTTTCATAGTCAGTAGCATTTTGCCATCTTTGACATCAAATGCGATCAAAGGCAGAAGATGCTCAAAGGCATCAAAATTAAACACTCAAAAACATCACGTGATCAGCAACCTGGACTGAAAATCACGAGGAAATTAATTTCTTAAATAATATCTGAATTCATAGTATCACAGAATTTACAGTGCAGAAGGAGGCCATTTGGCCCATCAAGTCTGCACCAGCCCTTGAGAAAGAGCACCCTACCTAAGCCCACACCTCCACCCTATCCCCGACACCCAGCAACCCCACCAAACCCTTTTGGACACTAAGGGCAATTTAGCGTGGCCAATCCACCTAACCTGCATATGGGGCCTCACGGTAGCATGGTGGTTAGCATCAATGCTTCACAGCTCCAGGGTCCTAGGTTCGATTCCCGGATGGGTCACTGTCTGTGTGGAGTCTGCACGTCCTCCCTGTGTGTGCGTGGGTTTCCTCCGGGTGCTCCGGTTTCCTCCCACAGTCCAAAGATGTGCGGGTTAGGTGGATTGGCCATGCTAAATTGCCCGTAGTGTAAGGTTAATGGGGGGATTGTTGGGTTATGGGTATACAGGTTACGTGGGTTTAAGTAGGGTGATCATTGTTCGGCACAACATCGAGGGCCGAAGGGTCTGTTCTGTGCTGTACTGTTCTATGTTCTATGTTCTATCTTTGGACTGTGGGAGGAAACCGGAGCACCCGGAGGAAACCCAAGCAGACATGGGGAGAAAGTGCAAACTCCGTACAGACAGTGACCCAAGCCGGGAATCGAACCTGGGACCCTGGACCTGTGAAGCAACTGTGCTAACCACTGTGCTACCGTGCCGCTGTTTATTCATTTGGATTATTCATTTGGTCCATAAATCTTTCCACTCCAAATGTTTGCGAGCACCACAAGATCTATATAAAATAGAGATCATAAAATTCACCAAGACTGTAAAAACCCAGATCCCCATCAGTCCTCAGTTTATTTTATTCATCCATTCATTGCTGTCCTGAGAAGAAAACATGGAGGACGTGAGATGGTCAGACTGCGTCCCAACATTCCCTGCTCTCCCCTGATATCCTCTCAGCGTTCCCTGTTGCTTCCCCCACCCATAGCTGATCATCTTTTGGAATTCCCTTGCTAATCCAATTCCTCCACCCCCCCCCCCCCCTTCCCCCACCCCTCCATGGTCACCTCAGGAAACCTCAGCACCTCCATATTCCCTGGTGCTTCCTGCCACCTCCCAAACCTCCCCACCCCACCCTCCCCTGCACATTTTGGACATACACATCTCTCAACCAGTCCTGGGCCTCCCCCCTCTACTCTCCCCACCCCTCCCCATAGGTCTCAGGCTTACAGCCCCCTACCCCCAGTTTTGTGACTTGGGCCTGTAGCCACCTAAGATGGACACTGGGCTAACAAAATGGAGAACTGCTAAGACTGCAGGGAGAAAGCAGTTTAGCCAAGACAAGCAGTCTGCAAAGACTGATTAGCATTTTGCACGCAGCAAAACTAGTTTCTGGCCAGGTGGAAGATCTCAACCAAAGGTGTTAATAGCAAAACGCTTTGCATATTAATGAGGCAATCCAGATCTGGGCACACACAATAGCAACATTTGGTTTTGAATAGGTACTTTAAGTGAAGGCCCAGACAAAACGGCACCAGAAGTATCCATCTCAAAAGACCCTAGAGACCGCCCCACACATCGAGAAGGGACCCTCAGATTGGGGGATTAGTGAGACATCGATTGGGAATTGATCCAATCAATGCATGGAAGGTAAAGCCCGCCCGGAAAAGGCACGGACATTGGGGACCACTATAAAGATAGACCCCCACACATGGTCCTGTCTGTTTTTGTGCTCCGGCTTGGACTGCTGTTTTGACTTCGACCCAGATCTGCTGTTGTATCCTGACTCCGACTCCAGCCGTTGATCCTGTCTTCCATCACCAGCCGTTGAGCACCAGCCATCGTTCAGTAAGTCCCAAAACGACGCTCGCTACGTGAACTTATATAGTACTCTTCTAATAACGAACAGAAGGTGCAGCCCATAAAGGACCAAAGGCCTTGTCCCCTGACCTTGCTGGTTCCCACTTAGATAAGTATTTAGTCGTTTAATAATAGAAATAGGTATTAGTCTTTAGCGTGTGCATGCGTATTTATTATATTTGTATAATAAATATTGATTGTTGGAACTTACTAATCGGTGTATAGTTTTATTACTTTGAACCTGACCTTGGAATATTTGTGAGGTGTTTATATACGACACCTGGCGACTCCCGAGCTGAAATTACACATACAGAGCCTAGCAGTGTTAAGCACATGGCCTTTAAACAGAGGCGTGTTAATACACTCCAATAAACGCGTATTACACTCAAGTAAAACGTGCAACAGGCCTACCCGCCGCTTCTGATAACTCCCTCTGACTTCCCTCCCCCAAATACTCACCTCTTTATACCACCAATGCTGGTCCATGCCAGCTCCAGCTGCTAGTGCCCTGAGCATTCCAAGGTAGTGGGGGTGAGGTGGAGAACGCTAGTGGTTGAGGGGTGGAGAACAGCGATGATGTTGAGAGGGAGAAGAGAAAGGAACTAAGAGGTGGGAGGGGGAGAAGAGTGGTGAGAGGAGAGAGGGGCAGGAGGAAGGTTGAAAAAGGAGGGAGAGTTGATGGAAAAAAATGACTGCAGTCAAAAGAAAAACCTAAAACAAACTTGTCAAAACATATATTTTAAAACAGTCTGTTTTTTCTAAAGTTAGCTGCATTTTAGGATGTCCGTAGCTATAAAAATTCAGAAACACGGTAATAAAATACTGATAGCTTTTAGTTTCAGAATGTTAAGGTAAGCAATTTCATTGATCTCAAATGTTTGAGCATAGTGGTTTAATATCAGTTGATCGCTACTTGTGATATTAAATGATAACTAAATGCTTTCTTTTGAATGAAAATGATATCAAATGATGGCTAAGTGATTACTGTTGAGCACAATTGATATCAAATGAGTGCAAATGAACACTGTTGAATGCAAATTATATCAAATTATCTGGTAGGGTTGCAAAGTATATATTGCGCAATGGGTGTCACTGAATTTTCTGAGCCCTTCTGAATGTCTCAATTGGAAGTTTCTTCAGTGTCCATTTTCCAAGAGTGGTTTTAAGCGAATGTCCTTCTCTGGTTATCAATGTTAGGTGATTACAGGACAAATTGCATTATGATTTGGATAATTTTATGATATGAAAAAACAATATTCTTGTCACAGATCTGGAACTTTGGATCTTTTCTATTGTTGGGTGAGTTATGTAGATGCCTGGGTCTGATGATTAATGTGCATGAGAGAACATAGGTGTGGATTCTCAATACTTTGAAGTTTTCAGGGCACGTAGTTTTTTTTCAATTGTGGAAAGTGGAAGAGATTCCTTTGACAGTAGATCAACAAGCACTGCTGATGAAGTCAGCATTGTTTGAGAACATTTGAACAGAATTGAAATGAAAAAAAAAATGAAATGAAAATCCCTTATTGTCACAAGTAGGCTTAAAATGACGTTACTGAGAAAAGCCCCTAGTCGCCACATTCCGTTGTCTGCTCGGGGAATTGTGAATAGAAACAGTCCAATATCAGTCAATATTTTCAAAAGCTTCACAGAGGAGGTGACAGTTCAAGCATTCTAAGAGGTGCCAAATACCTGACAGCCCAACATATTTGGATTAGATGTCTGAGTAAAAAGTATGGTCAGCTTTCACACAGCTGGAGATCAAATATCTGAGATTCTTTCTCGTGGATGTTCTCTCAGAATTCATTTCCAGTGATAGAGGCAAGCTCTAACCTCTGAGAAATATATTGCACCATGGCCTGTTGATGAACTCAGTTACATTAAAGATAACATTTTCGCTGCTCTGCAATGATTATTAGGTGATGATTGAGGGAGCCCTTGGGTGCTGGAGAATAACCAAGGCATTGCTCATGCTCTTTACGGACAAAGTACGTTTCTCAATTGGCGACCAGACAAGAATTAAGAACTCATTTTACTACTGTTTAATTCTTGGTGTAGTAACAAATGCAGGAGACAAGATAGGGAACAAGTTCATCATGCAGTGGATGTGAAAAGGTTCTTCGTATTTCGTGAGAAGACAGGTAAGTGAATAATTTAGAGATTGTTTCAGTACCTGAAAATGAATAGAATGGAAGCTCCAGATTCAAGGCCAACACCAGGACTTGTTGGCCACATAAGGAGCGTTCATACCACTGTTCAACAGGCTGATAATCAGCTGAGGAATTCTTCCACTATTTGATCCCAAAGGGAAAAACTGTGTTCATATGAAGATATGCTTTAAAAAAAATCAGAGGATGTAATTTATGTGATGTTACTCACACAATGAGTTGCTATTCACATCTTGTGACTATTTATGTTTGAGCAAATGTGATGACCATTCTATGCCATCAGTGTTGAGTATTCTGTGTTAACAATATTGTCCAACAGACAATTCAACTCTCCCTCAATATCACATTAGAGTTTCAGCTGAAGATACAAACTCAAACCCTGGAATTTGTTCAAACAACAACAGCTACTTACAGTTACAAAGCACCTTAACATAAAGATTGATCCCACAGCACATTAAAGGTAGGGTTAAGGAAACACATGTTCAGCCAGAAAAGGGAGTTTGAAAGCTTGGCCAAAGAAATTGTTTTTAAAAGTGAAAATAAAACAGAAGTGCAACCTAGTGGGAAAAGCACTAAAGAGGTAGCAAGCGAGACTTGCCAGATGCTTCCCAACAGCCGACCTGGTGAGAATGCAAGGGATACCTAACATCAGTTAGGCCCATATTAGTGCCCCATGGACTTCACGGTGGAATTGACTGTCCCGCCAACTGATTCGCCTGGACCTCGCCTGGCATCTCCCTGCTAAAGGGGTGGGGGAACAGCTCTTAAATCGTTCCCTCCGAGCAAACCCCAGACATCAGGCAGCCACGCCACCGTGCAGACCAGCCCACATTTCGGTAATACCGACCTGGCCCGACAGTTGGATGCAGTGGGGTCGCAACGGGACGCCCTGTTCCCCTGAGGTGGTCGGAGGGCCAGACAGTGCTACCTGAAAGGCAATGGCAGCGACCATCAGCTCGGGGACGGTCACAAGGAGGACGGCTATCCAGTGGTGTAAGAAGCTCAACGACCGCCACTGCGCCGCATGGGTGAGTTGGCATCCTCCCCTGGCACCAATCCCGCCTGCTACCTCTAGACCTCCCCCCAACGAGCCACCAGTTGGCACCTCACTCTCCCACCCCACCAGCACAATACCACGCCTTTGCCCCAGCACACACTGGCAACCATCAGCACAACGCACCCATGGTCAGCAGTAGTGACCACGCCTGTCCCCAACCATATCCACCCCCCCACCACCCCCCCCCGTGATGCACGAAGCATGCCATGTAGGCCGGTATGGTGTGTGCGGTGGCGTGGCTGCTGATGTCTGGGGTTTGCTCGGAGGGAGCAGTTTAAGAGATGCTCACCCTCGCTAGCAGGGAGATGCTAGGAGAAGTCCAGGCAAATCAGTTGGCTGGACAGTCAATTCCACCATGAAATCCCTGGGCATGATTACCGGCCCTAATTGATGTGAGATATCCCTCGGCGTCTCGTCAGGTCAGCCGTCGGGAAGCACCCAGAAAATCTCGCTCGCTACCTCATTTAGTGCTATTCCCGTTAGGTCTCTCTTTTATCTTCACTTTTAAAAACAATTTCTTTGACCAAGCTTTCAAATTCCTTTTTCTGGCTGAACATCTGTTTCCTTAAATCTACTTGCAGGAGAAGTTAGTACACAATAGATGGGAAAGGGCCAAGACGGGTGGCAGGGTGCTGGATATCAGAACCCTCACACGCTATGAGGAACGTGCCTTGAAGGTGACAGAAGAAAGTGTGGTCACCGACATCGAGACTGGCCTGCACCGCAAAGGTAAGGATCCATGGGCCTGCACCCAGGTGACCTGTCCCAAGTGAGGTTTGCCTGTCAGACGAGATTATTCTTCCCTCTCACTGCCCACATGTCCATTGTCCCGCAGGATCTCCATCTGACCATCGATGCGTCACAACTATCATCCCTACCTTCCACAAGCGCAGAGACACACAGCTTGGACACACACTAGTGGACAGGCTTCTGGGGCTCGATCTGGTGAGCAGCACACAGTTGTTGATGCACATCGGGCGGAGTCAGGAGCGTCCATGCGAGACAGCAGTCGGAGGCCAGCTGGATCCCAGAACACAGCTGGGTCGCAGTTAGATGCTAAGCCTTTGGTCCAGGTTATTCCAGAGCTGATAGGGCAACATTGTTCCACAGTGGTTAGCACTACTGCCTCACAGCGCCAAGGACCCTGATTCAATTCTGTTCTCGGGTGACTGTCTGTGCAGAGTCTGCACGTTATCCCCATGTCTGCGTGGATTTCCTCCAGGTACTGGGGGAGGAGAGAAGGTGGCATTATCAGTAGCTCAGAACAGTTACGGTTTTGATTGCACACCACTAAAATACATTACGGCCGAGACATATGAAGCGTCTATCATGTTATTCTGCACAGCGGGCCAGCCTGCACCCCCCACCTTGTTGCCCTCCACTCTTCCCCAGCGGCCCAGCCATAGTCTCCTGGCCACAGTGGTGCTAGATCTGGGGCCCCCTGAGCCACACGATGTGCAGGTGATGGGTGTGAGTGTGCTGTAAACAGAAAGACTGGAATTGGACTAAGGCAGAACTCACCTCATAGCGGATTCCATCATTCTCCTGCCTTGTATGTTGATCGGCTGACAGTGCCAACACCGGCCCATCACCATGGAGTTAGCTCACAAATACCTTTGGAACATGGAATAAGGTAGCTGGGGGAGGGGGCAAATTGGGTGGGCGGGTGGGGAATGGTCGGGGGGGAGGCAGGTCAGGAATAATGTTGATAGGGCGGCATATGGCACAGTGGTTAGCACTGGGACTGGTGCGGAGGATCCGGGTTTTCGAATCCTGGCCCTGCGGCACTGTCCATGTGGAGTTTGCACATTCTCCCTATCCCTGCATGGGTTTCACCCCCACTCGGGATCCTCTCGGAAGGAGCGATCACAATACGGTGGAATTTAAAATACAGATGGAGGGTGAGAAGTTAAAATCAAATACTAGTGTTTTGTGTTTAAACAAAGGAGATTACAATGGGATGAGAGAAGAACTAGCTAAGGTAGACTGGGGGCAAAGACTTTATGGTGGAACAGTTGAGGAACAGTGGAGAACCTTCCAAGCGATTTTTCACAGTGCTCAGCAAAGGTTTATACCCACAAAAAGGAAGGACGGTAGAAAGAGGGAAAATCGACCGTGGATATCTAAGGAAATAAGGGAGAGTATCAAATTGAAGGAAAGAGCATACAAAGTGGCAAAGATTGGTGGGAGACTAGAGGACTGGGAAATATTTAAGGGGTAACAGAAAGCTACTAAAAAAGCTATAAAGAAGAGTAAGATAGAGTATGAGTAAACTTGCTCAGAATATAAAAGCAGACAGCAAAAGTTTTTACAAATATATAAAGCAAAAAAGAGTGGCTAAGGTAAATATTGGTCCTTTAGAGGATGAGAAGGGAGTTTTAATAATGGGAGATGAGGAAATGGCTGAGGAACTGAACAGGTTTTTTGGGTCGGTCTTCACAGTGGAAGACACAAATAACAAGCCAGTGACTGATAGAAATGAGGTTATGACAGAGGATTGTTATCACTAAGGAGGTAGTGATGGGCAAGCTAATGGGTCTAAAGGTAGACAAGTCTCCTGGCCCTGATGGAATGCATTGCAGAGTGCTAAAAGAGATGGCTAGGGAAATTGCAGATGCACTAGTGATGATTTACCAAAATTCACTAGACTCTGGGGTGGTCCCGGTAGATTGGAAATTAGCAAACGTGATACCACTGTTTAAAAAAGGAGGTAGTCAGAGAGCAGGAAATTATAGGCCAATGAGCTTAACGTCGGTAGTAGGGAAGATGCTGGAATCTATCATCAAGGAAGAAATAGCGAGGCATCTGGATATAAATTGTCCCATTGGGCAGATGCAGCATGGGTTCATAAAGGGCAGGTCATGCCTAACTAATTTAGTGGAATTTTGTGAGGACATTACCAGTGCAGTGGATAATGGGGAGCCAATGGATGTAGTATATCTGGATTTCCAGAAAGCTTTTGACAAGGTGCCACACAAAAGGCTGCTGCATAAGATAAAGATGCATGGCATTAAGGGTAAAGTAGTAGCATGGATAGAGGATTGGTTAATTAATAGAAAGCAAAGAGTTGGGATTAATGGATGCTTCTCTGGTTGGCAATCAGTAGATAGTGGTGTCCCTTAGGGATCCGTGCTGGGCCCACAATTTTTCACAATCTACATAGATGATTTGGAGTTGGGGACCAAGGGCAATGTGTTCAAGTTTGCAGATGACACTAAGATGATGAGTAATCCATTTTGGTAGGAATAACAGCAAACGGGATTATTATTTAAACAATAAAATATTAAAGCATGCTGCTGTGCAGAGAGACCTGGGTGTGCTAGTGCATGAGTCACAGAAAGTTGGTTTACAGGTGCAACAGGTGATTAAGAAGGCAAATGGAATTTTGTCCTTCATTGCTAGAGGGATGGAGTTTAAGACTAGGGAGGTTATGCTGCAATTGTATAAGGTGTTAGTGAGGCCACACCTGGAGTATTGTGTTCAGTTTTGGTCTCCTTACTTGAGAAAGGACGTACTGGCACTGGAGGGTGTGCAGAGGAGATTCACGAGGTTAATCCCAGAGCTGAAGGGGTTGGATTACGAGGAGAGGTTGAGTAGACTGGGACTGTACTCGTTGAAATTTAGAAGGATGTGGGGGGATCTTATCGAAACATTTAAAATTATGAAGGGAATAGATAGGATAGATGCGGGCAGGTTGTTTCCACTGGCGGGTGAAAGCAGAACTAGGGGGCATAGCCTCAAAATAAGGGGAAGTAGATTTAGGACTGAGTTTAGGAGGAATGTCTTCACCCAAAGGGTTGTGAATCTATGGAATTCCTTGCCCAGTGAAGCAGTGGAGGCTCCTTCATTAAATGTTTTTAAGGTAAAGATAGATAGTTTTTTGAAGAAAAAAGGGATTAAGGGTTACGGTGTTCGGGCTTGAAAGTGTAGCTGAGTCCACAAAAGATCAGCCATGATCTCATTGAATGGTGGAGTAGGCTCGAGGGGCCAGATGGCCTACTCCTGCTCCTAGTTCTTTTGTTCTTATGTAACCCAAAGATGTGCAGGTTAAGTGGGTTGGCCACGCTAAATTGCCCCTTAATTGGAGAAAAATAATTGGGTACTCTAAATCTAAATTTTAAAAAAAGGAATAGTGTTGATGAGGGGGAATGGGTGGGAAAGGGAGAGGGGGGTGAGCAGATGGATGAAGCCCTGTCCTATGAGAAGTGGGTAAAGACGACGGCCTCCCAGGTCATCTGGAAATGCAGGACACTCAGAGCAGCCTCTCCTCCATCCTTCAGCTGCTCCCGCGAGTCCTCCCTAAGCCTGACTTCCAGGTCCTCCTGGTATGGCCTCTCCTTTTCCTCCTCCTCAAATGAGTTTGTATGTCCCTGCTCGTCCACCTCCAGCCGCGATGCTGTGCCAGGTTCTAAAGGGCACAGCAGACGACCACAATGTGGGCTACTCTCTCGGTTTGTACTGCAGTGCACCACCAGAATGGTCAAGGCATCAGAACCGCATTTTGAGCAGTCCAACGCACCGCTCAGCGACAGCCTAGGTGGCCGCATTGACCTCATTATACTTGGTTTCTGCACCAGTCTCCGGCCTCTGTACTGGTGTCATTCGCCAGGACCTCAGCGTGTACCCGATATCCTCCAAGAGCCAACCCACCGTCCCTAGAAGATCCAGCGGATCTCCGACTGCCCCAGGATGTAGCTGTCATGCACACTCCCAGGGAAGCATGTACATGCATGATTTTCAGGTGGTCGTTGCACAGAAGTTGAACATTCAAGGAGTGGGACTCCTTCCTGTTGATGAAGGGCACTCCCGATTGACCCTGCATGCCATCTGTTACCCGCTGGGCCTGGAGCATCCCAGCAATGGCCTGGGTACTTTGTTAGGCTTGATCCAGATCAAAGTTTATATAGTCAGTTGTCCGGGCAAATGGCATCTGTGACTTCATGGATTCACTTGTGGGTTGTACATTAGGAAATGCCGCCCAATCCCCGCTCGAGCCCTGGAATTAATCTTAAGCGTGGAAGTTCAGGGCAGCGGTTACCTTGATGGCCACCGGGAGCCGATATCTTCCTCCTCCTTGCCGGCTGACTTGCCGGTGGCACACTGCTTGCCATGCCACCCTGCTCCCCTCCCTGACCTCCTAGTCTGCAAGGACATGGCATGGGTGCCGCACTTTTCCCTTGTTGAGGCGGAGCCTTCTGCGGCACATGCTGTCTGACATCTACTCAAATGACTAGTGACACCTGTATACCTTGGGCCATCGTTGGCCTCTCCCTCTGGTTCCCTTACCGGCCTGATGAGCGACCGGGCCCTCAGGGTGTGGTGTGGGCCCCTGAACATGGGCTGCCGCCTTGAGCTTGTGTCGATACTGCTGCTGCCACCTTCTCCAGCATCTGGCTACTTGGATGCCACCAGCACCATGAGAGCAGTCCACAATACCATCCATAATAGGATATCTGTGAGGAGAAGGTGAAAGACTGACAATCAGTTACGGCTTCCACCCCAGTGCTCTCGAGTCCACCAAGCCTCCCCCACCCTTATTTTCCCCGCCTTCTCTAAGGGACTCCAGACCCCTGCCGGGAGCAAAACCTGAACCCGGCTCAAATCCCCCCCCCCCCCCCCCCCACCCAACCCCCCCCCCCCCACCCTCCAAACCAACCCCCTCCCCACCACCCCCCCACCCTCCAAACCAATCCCCTCCCCACCACCACCCCACCACCACCCCCGCCCCCAAGTTCCACACAACCACTCTCTGGTTGCAGGGATATTCCCAGTGCTGAAGCCCAGCTCTAGGGTGTTTGATTCTTGGCTGCTGCCTGTGTGGTGTCCAGGCCTCAGGCTGGTTGGAATGCTGGGCAGTAACACCTGCCTGCGACATGGCATGTCAACACCGGGAATACACTTGAGCACTGTGAAGTGCTCAACTAACAATGCCTATTCCCTATTGGCGATAGCCTTCAGCTGTGCAGCCAGAGGCTGTCACTGTCAGAGGGAGTTAAAGTGACCCTCACCATATTTATACGGATGGGCTATGTCCTGGGGGTGTTTGGTGGGATAGACAGGCAGCAGCTGATGTTGCCCTGTTGTGGGTATACAGGTGGTGGCCTGTTGGACCAAAAAGACACTGAGCCTTTCGCCCGTCAACCCCCCACCAATGGTGCCCATGCCTCTGACCAGGCCTGTCCCCCCCCCCCCCCCCCCCCCGAGGGCTCCCTCACCACGCTCCCTCCCCAAGCAGAGGGACAGCAGCTCCAGAGCCCCCAGGCTGATTGCCCATTTTCCAAGATGACTACTCACCTCTTCCAAACCGCATAGCTGCCGTTGCACTAACTTCACGTTTTTAATTGGTGTGTTAAAGGGTACCAGCATGACCGCTCACTAGGGAGCTCCGTAGATGATGGGAGGCTATTAGGTAAGGGGTCCATTCCATTAACGATATGGAAATTGGCCTCAATTTGTTTGTGGCAATGTCCAGGCAGGATCCGGAACCCGCTAACAGGAACGGGCTGGTTAGATCGGAAACCAGTAGGTGCCCGGCACAGATCTCGATTTCGGCCTCTCCTGCGATCTAACCGGCTCACACAGATCTGCATTGGATGCAACACAACTGTTATTTTTTTTAAATAAATTTTGAGTACCCAATTCATTTTTTTCCAATTAAGGGACAATTTAGCCTGGCCAATCCTCCTACCCTACACATCTTTGGGTTGTGGGGGTGAAACCCATGCAAACTCGGGGAGAACATGCAAACTCCACACGGACAGTGCCCCAGTGCTGAGATCGAACATGGGACCTCGGCGTCATGAGGCAGCAATGCTAACCACTGCACCACCATACTGTCCTGCAACGCAGGCCATTAGATCATGCCCAGTGAGTACAAAAGTGGAGTATCAGATAATAGGAACAAGGTGGCGGAAATCTCTATCACTGTGGTGGGAGAATGGAAGTTGGGGACACAAGATACGAAGGAATAGTGCATTCAGAGGGAGACAGAGGGCTGAGAGAGCTTAAAGAGATAGGGCAGGACTATAACATGGAAGGATTTGTAGACCACTGTATAAATCAGTAAGATGTGACTGGTGGGCACTTTGAATGTAACCAAATTTCAAAATGACGAGTGAGCATCATGAAGAAACATAAATTCTCTTCAATGAAGAGTTACATCACCAGGACATGAATATTTACTAGTTATAGAAAATTTATTGAAGAAAAAGACAATTTTGCATTTCTCTTAATATGAATTCATTTTCCAGATGTCAGACATATTTTAATTTAGGTGACTCGCTGTGCTAATTTATTAATTTTACTATACTTATATATTAGCATTCCCCATAAATTTTCAATATTATTTTGATCCAAATGATATCAGAATTTTATCAGTTGAATTACTTATTTCCAGATTTTCCTTTTGTTTCTCGTCCCACAATAAGTTGCTATGCAGCAGTCAGAGGACCAGGCTGCGATCTCCATTTGACTTTCAATACCAGAGTTGCTCTGTGACTCAACCAGCAGGAGTAAAGCAGCGAACAGTGTGATTACTCAATGTCAGTATTGTGCTTAGTATTTTGAAAGTCAGGGTATCCCACTTTGCAGTCAAACTACAAACTGACAACACTCATCTCACATTTGAAGGGTGTTTGATTGACAACCACCTCAGCACTGTTGAGTGTCTTTAACATTGATATAGGACCATTCTGTAAGCTTCTCTTTCATTTAGCTGAAAGATCTGGAGCTATGATAACTCTTTTTTCTAAAGGGGGTTGTAATGCCTATTATTCTTCATAATTTAAAATCTAATCATGAAATGATGTGAATATGTGCCTTTTAAATGTGTAATTCTTGAGAATGGGATTTAATTAGTAGAAATAAAAAACTATAACCAATCATGACAAAGCTGTCATGACTGGTAGCTTTATCCACAGAAAGTCAGATTGGAAGGAAATACCCTCAAAACACCTTAGTGATGTGAGATGTATAGGCATCCCAAGCTTAGTAAGTTCCATATCATGATAAAGTATGTAGCTGCCAATCAATTTGATCTGGGACGTTGATGTCACTGGAAAGGCTAGCATTTATTGCTCATGACTGATTTCCCACCTCATTGCAGTCCATGTGGTGTAAGTAAACATGCTGTGCTATTAAGATGGGAGTTCCAAGATTTCAACCTAATGACAGTGAAAGAATGGCAGTCTAGTTCCAAGTCAGGATGGTGTGTGACTTGGGGGAGAACTTGCACATGGTGGTGCTCCATACATCTGTTGCCCTTGTTCTTCTAGGTGGAAGAGGTTGTGGATTTGCAAGGTTTTGTTGAGAGAACATTGGTGAGTTCAGTACATCTTTTAGCTGGTACGCACTGTGGCTACTTTGTGCTGGCGGAGGTAGTGTGATCAACAGGCTGTTTTGCTCCGGCTGGTGTCAAGCTTCTTGAGCATTGTTAGAGCTGCACTATTCCAGGCAATTGGGGTGTATTTAATCACACTCCTGATGTGTTCCTTGTAGATGGTGCACAGGCTTTGGAAGCCAGTAGATGAGTCATCAGTTGTAGAAATCTCAAACTTTGACCTGCTCTTCTAGTCATATATGTTTATGAATGCATCACGATACTCAAAGAAATGGTGGGATACTTAGCAAATTCAATACATTATAAATAATGCAGCATTTCACTATTATAAATGTAAAAATCACCCATTTGTGGATGGAACTGTTTTGGAAGAAAATTGCAAAATGATAATGGATAGCTATCGAAACACGCCAGCCAATGCTTGAAGATTTCTGATGCGTTCGTAGATTGCGGGCTGATGCGGAGGCATTCGGGCTTGATCTGGAGCTCCATCTTCAAATTTCTAGTAGATTAAATTGATGTACCATCAATTGAATGCGAGACGAGTTGCTGAACAAAAGTATGGCTTTAATCTACTAGATGTTAGCCCTGCGGTCGATTACAGTAGAAGACGACCGCCGGGAGTACTGGGTATTTATACCCCGCCCTGGAGGCGGGGTTAACTCAGCCTCTCGACCAATCGGGAGCCATCACATGACTGGTCTCAACCAACCGGTCGAGAGGCACATGACCGACCAGGGCCAATGGTAAGCCGGTGTTCTGCACCAATGGCAGACAGCTATGCTAATCATACCACCACATTCATCAAGGAAGGCAAGCACATCTTACGTGTGGCAAGTTGACTCCAAAAATGCAAAATAATCAACAATGTTGATTATTTGACTTTACTGGCAAGAGGGCACATAAAAAAAATCAGGCATGCTCACCCACACGCACATCCACCCCCCCCCCCCCGCCCCCCCCCCCCCCCCCCCACCAATCCACCATAGATCTGAAAGAAGTTGTGAAATAATTAAATAATGATAATCTTCATTGTCACAAGTAGGCTTACATTAACATTGCAATGAAGATACTGTGAAAAGTACCTAGTCGCGGTGCCTGTACACAGAGCGAGAATTCAGAATGTCCAATTCACCTAACAGCACATAGAACATAGAAAAGTACAGCACAGAACAGGCCCTTCGGCCCTCGATGTTGTGCCGAGCAATGATCACCCTACTCAAACCCACGTATCCACCCTATACCCGTAACCCAACAACCCCCCCTTAACCTTACTTTTTAGGACACTACGGGCAATTTAGCATGGCCAATCCACCTAACCCGCACATCTTTGGACTGTGGGAGGGAACCGGAACACCCGGAGGAAACCCACGCACACACGGGGAGGACGTGCAGACTCCGCACAGACAGTGACCCAGCTGGGAACCGAACCTGGGACCCTGGAGCTGTGAAGCATTTATGCTAACCACTATGCTACCGTGCTGCCCTTTTGGGACTTGTGGGAGGAAACCGGAGTACCCGGAAGAAATCCATGCAGACACAGGGAGAACGTGCAGGTCCACACTGGCAGTGACCTAAGCCATGTATCAAACCTGGGACCCTGAAGCTGTGAAGCAACAGTGCTACCCATTGAAAACTGATAAGACATTAGAGTTGCTGCATGTCAAAAGCAAATAACCTTTGCTGATACTGAATTTCACACAAGGTCATTATGAATGCCCTGAATAGCTAAAATTCAGAGTTGTTTCTCACCATTTGCAAACGTTTGTTGAAAGATTGAGGTACAGCCGAGTTTACTTCAGTAGCGCGAATGATGTTTTCTACCTTTAGCATTACACGCCTTTTTACAATTTGATTCATGAAAGTTTATTCACTCTCTTGGTAACCAACATTATTAAGAGAAAAAAATGATCCCTAACAAATTCATTAATTGTCAAATAATTTGGAAATGTATAGTTTAGGTGATTTTCTTTTTTGTTGCTGGAGCTTCACTAACCCAAGATGAGAATTGGTCAGTCAATTTAAATGCCCACAATCCCATCCCCCTCAGAATCCAAACATAGAATCCTGACATAGAATCATAGAAAATCCAAAGTGAAGAAGGAGGCCATTCGGCTCATCAAGTCTGCACCAGCCCTTGGAAAGAGCATCCTACTTAGGCCCACACCTCCACCCTATTCCCATAAACTACTAACCCCACCTAACCTTTGGACACAAGGGGGCAATTTAACATGACCAATCCATCTAACCTACAATTCTTTGGACTGTGGGAGGAAACTGGAGCACCCGGAGAAATCCCATGCAGACACGGGGAGAAATTGCCAGCTCCCCACAGACAGTGACCCTGGC